>NW_027466119.1:2867500-3207500 GCF_046127955.1 Nelusetta ayraudi
ACAAATGATGTAGAGATCACCAATGATGAAGAGGTCACAAATGATGAAGAGGTCAGAGCAACAATGAAGGGATTTTACATTGACTGTTCAGTTAACATGTTCAATGTTAAAATATTCACATGAAAAAAACTTGAAAATCGTTACGGCAGACGTAAAAAAAATTTTGTAAGAAAGTGTTGAAAGTTATCTTGAAATCATTTATGAGGATACTCATTATAATATTGATGAAGTGTTATTTCATGTTTTGTTGGCTGTTTCAAGGGTTTATTTAGTTTGTTGTGACACAATCTAAGGTTCAATTTGTAAAGAAATAAAAGTTCTTGTGAAAAAAGATAGTGGTCAAAGTGATATTAGTGTTATTTGTGTTTGTGTTTTTTGTAGTCTTGTCTGGATTTGTCCTGTTCGTTTCTGGTCTGTGTTTGTGTTCCCACTCTTGGCCTGCACCTTGTCGTGGTGAGTGGGCTTTTAACTAAGACAGGACAATTATATATATTGTCTGAAGCCAGCAAAATAGTCATTATGAGAATTATAACTGAAGCACACTAAATAATACACCATCAGTCACATTTTGCTTTTCTGTTATTAATCTAATGTGTGTTATGTCAAGCCTCCACAGTGGCGTGCTGCAGTCAGGATGAGACGAACAAGGTGAATGGATGGACGGATTGATGAGCCCAGCGAGCCTCCACCATCCACAGACAAGCCAGTCCCATTTTCCACCCAGAAGGATGTCTCTTCCATCTATCTTTGCCTGCCAGGGAAATGCAACCAAACATAGTAATTACAGATGGCGTTGTCTCTGTTAAAGTGACACATGGAAAAATAATAATAATAATAATAATAATAATAATAATAATAATAATATATACATATATATATATATATATATATATATATATATATATATATATATATATATATATATATATATATATATATATGTTTTGTGATTCATGTTCATGACAATAACAATCAAACAGATTTTCTTCATTCTTCCAATGAGTTTCGCAAACAAACATGGAATTTTCCCTGGATCATACAAATACGTTTGTAGATTATATAAAGACAATTATAAAACACATTTGTTGTGGTTTTATATTAAAGCAGATAGTCAAACGTAAATGTAGCGTGGTAATGTTGCGAAGACACATTTATTTTTGTTTTTCTTTGTTTCTTTAGAAGCTTTTATTTTGGTTTTCTGTGGAAGCACAATAGACAACACACATGTTAACGTCCGCTACTACGGTTCGCTCCGCATACGTCTCACGAGCCACTTGAGAGACTTCCTCTCGAGCGTTATCTACTTTTTACATTTCAAAACACAGATCCATACCCGACTTCGACTTGAACTTATTAATCATGTCGTTTCCCACATTCAATCTTACTCGTATACGTTTAAATATTCACATTTCTACTGAATAAACATCCCATAACGTTAAACGAACACTAACGTAACCGAGCGTCAACCCCGCCTCCTGGTAACCTAGCAACGGGCTAGCCGTTGTTTCCTCTTCGCTAGGTAATCACTCAGAGACGACACATTCAAAACGTAAATTTAACTCACATACCCTCGATCTCAGACTTCAATTACGAAACAGCCACACATACATTTGCTCTTATTTTCAACCCTTTCCCCTTCTCACCTGTGGAAGCACAACAGATAACACACACGTTAACGTCCGCTACGACGGTTCGCTCCACATAGGTCTCACGAGCCACTTGAGAGACCTCTCTAGCGTTATTCCCCGGGGCGAACACGACCTCCACTGGTAGAAGTGGGTAACTGCACCCTGCTCACTGATCACTCTCACACACGCCACAAACCACAACAAAAGCAGGAACAGTGCTTTGCCACAATTATGCTACATAAACACGTCCTGGTCCCCTCTGGATCCTCTTTTCCGGTCCTCGCGATCACTCTCTTGGCTGCGGTGGGCATGGTTCTGCCCGCGGTGTCTTCCTTTGTCAGGGCATTCTCTGGCCCAGTGACCCATGCGGCCGCAGATGTGGCACGCCCCCTTTTCGCCTCTATCTCCGCTAGTCGCCCTTCGTCGGTTGTCGTTGTTCCTGTAGGGCCGTCTCGCCGTGTCACTGAGGTGCTTCATGATGGTGAGGGAGGCACGCTTTATCTTCTTGTCCTCTGCATCGCTGGCCTCCTGCAGAAGCCTCTCAGCATGCACTGCATGACATCGGACCTCTGTCAGCCGGGCATCTTCAATCCCCACGCAGCAGCTTCTGTTAACTGCTTTGGTGATCTGGGGGAGCAGCCCTTGTCTGAAAGCAGTGATGAGGCTGGCCGTTTGGTTGACGGCAGTCCTGATGAACGTGGCGACGCTGCGGCGTCGGTGCTGGAGTGCGCAGGGTTGTACGGTGGTAGCGTTGGATGAGGGCAGGCGGGAGGAGGGAAGACAGGCATGTCCAGGAGAGGGTCCCTCAGGCCTGTAAGAGAAGGATACAGACGATTTGGTGCATTTGAATGCTCGTGTGTGAGTGGCTCCTTTTCTCCCTCCTCTGGGGAGTGTGTGTGAGTGTGTGCACCCTCTGCCGTTATCTCTGTCACCCCTGTGCTCCAGCGCCCAGCGCTGTTCACACGTTTCTTTACTTGTTTCCTGTCCCTGACCTCTGCTTCAGGTTTCCAGAATGAAAAACACCTTTCATGATCTTTGATGATTTGAATCTCCCACCGGTTTGGGTTTTTCTTTTTTGTAACCTTTCCCTCGGCTATATTCAGTTTATCCCGGAGGTTTCTCAATTCCTCCATACTCAGTGATCCCCCCTCTGGGAAACCATACTTTTCAATCCAAACATCCGACATATCAAGACAATCTGGACCGTATTTTTTCCGCATGTCGTCCACAATTTGTCCCCCCTGGGGAACTGCAGCAGCCACTTTGCGCTGGTTCTTCCCCATCCCTGTCTAGACTTATTACTTGTAGCTGCACAGGCGTCCCTGTGCCCCCTTTTTTTACTCAGGCGCAAAAAGGTAGAGAAAAAATTCACCCCTTCGGTACTTAGTCACCAAAGGTTTTGCCCGCTCAGCCCTCACCAACCTTCTTGGATATCTGGTGAGCGGGACAGGCCCGCGATATGATCTTGACTGGCGCGATATTATGATTTAGCGTACGTTACGCTCAACGTCATTCCGTGCGGCAGGTAAAAAAAAAGGTGGTGTTGTCCTGGGTGTCCCAATTCCATCGCAAGCCGATCGGAGCCGATTATCACCCGGGTCGTTTGTCGGGTTGGTTGACCCGTTTTGTCGTGCAACAGCTGTAACTGCAAACTGCAGGCTTCAATTTACCGACGCCTTACACATGTGATGGCATGGAGACTGTGCATTGTAGCAACATCAGTCCCCTCAGAGAGAATCTTCTCCAAAACAGGGCAGATATTTACAGAGAGAAGAAACAGGATCAGCCGCACAAAGATGAGGCTCTTGGTTTTTCTCATTGTCAATCTTCACTAAAGGACAAAACTGTTATCTGAATGCAGATTTTTTTTTCTTTTTGTTTTACACATTTTAATTTATATTTTGTTGTGTGAGTTTCTGTAAGCGTATGTTGTTTGACTTTACATTTGTGTAGTAGTAAAAAACTAAACGTTTAAAATTGGTAATAGTTATTTAGATAGAGGCACCTAGACCCACCTGTGGGTCATAACATCCCCTCTCTTAAGAACTAAACCCTATTAACATACCTACAAACAAAACTAAACAAGAAAAACCTCAGTTCCCCTGAAATAAGAATTCCGCAGCTAGTCCACATGTACACGTGATAACGCATCTGCCAACACATTATCAACCCCCCTTCCTGTGGCAAATCTGGAGATTGAAGTCTTGCAGGAGCAGAGACCACCGCATGTACGGCTGGTTTGATTGCGCATCCTATCCAGGACCACGAGGGCATTATAGTCTGTAAAAACCTGACCCCAAATTAACATCAAGATGGGCACTGTCAGAAGGAGAGCCAAAGCTTCTTTCTTAACTTCCCAGAATGGACTCTGTGTGCGTGCTGATTACTTGTGGCATGTCCCTCTACTTCTATGTCATGGTGCAAAACTGACGTACGGCGGGGGTGGTCAGAAAACAATAGTGGGTGGCTCTCAATTAATTTAACAATATCATGACGGGCTGATGCAGGCAAATGGGACAAAAACAAGCTTAAGTTATTCATAATTTCAGAGTTTCCCAGGCGCGCCAAATGAACACCGATTTTTTTTTTTTTTTTCATGAGCCCTCCCTCCGCCAATGGGCACGGAGGGGGCGGAGGCTCAGGCGACACATTTTTCCTAGCGACGTAACGCCCAGTTCAGACTGGACGCGGAAGCGCCACAAAGCGCCGCAAAGTGCCGAGCGCTTCCATTCGGCGCCCATGTTAAGCAATGTAGTAGTTCACACCAGACGCGAACAGGCGCGCGGCTCCCCTCGCGGATCGCGCCATGCATTTAACGTCAGTTCACTGGACGTGGAAGCGAAGCGCCGCCGAGCGCTTCCATTCGGCGCCCACGTTAATCAATGTGGTGGTTGCGCGGCTCGCGGCATGCATTTGTTGTTTCGGCGTCTGCTCTATTTCGTGCGCGAGCCGCGAGCGGTCCTCGTCAATAGTACAGGAAGTCGCTCAATAAAAACGAGAAAATCTGGTGAATTTTCAAAATAAACTAATTTCAAAATAAAAACCCAATGACAAATTCGATCATATATCATATTTGTATGTTATATTTGTCAGTACATTGTATCAGAGTGCGAGAGAGATTAAACACACACACACACACACACACACACACAGAGGAAGACTTGATCAAAATACGTCTGTTTGATCCTAGAGATGCCAGTCAATGATCATTATGAAAGAGGTCTTGTCTTGAGATGGACACCTGAGTGCGTGTTTCTATTTATTTACACACACACGCACAAAAGTGAGCTATGGAGCGGGCTGGCTACGGGGCGAGGGGGGGCGATGACGAAAATGATTTTTTTTATTTTATTTTTTTTAAAGAAAAAAAAAGAAGTGAAAAAGTGGGAGTGAAAAAAAGAGTGCAGCTGAGCAGAAGCGCTTGTCGACTGTCGCGGAGCTTTTCGCGTCTGGTGTGAACCAGTTGGAGCCTCACTCGCGAAATTCGTTGGCGCGGCGCTTCCGCTTCCATTGAAATGAATGGCACGAGCCGCGCGCCTGTTCGCGTCTGGTCTGAACCACTACATTCAGTGCGTTTACATGGCACGAGAGAAAATCGAATTATTGCCTTAGTCCGATTATGATCGGAGAACTCACGTGCATGTAAACACTGTTGTGATTCTATATTTAGTTTAATGCATTATAGCAGTGAGAGTTAGTATATTAGCAAATATTGTATGTATGTGTTAGAAGTATTATAGTTAGTTAAATGTTTAAATGTAATGAATGTCAATACATGTAGTCCTCTTATAATCATTTGCCCATTCTTATCAGTACCATTCAGAACCTCGGAGTAAAGACAGATACTGTTTGACTGATTAAGCCTCAGGAACAGTGACTTGGGGTGATCAAAGTGGGGGTGAACACAGAAACTGCATTTGTTACCCCCCATAAAGTTTGTGACCCTTTCAGGCACGGGAACACGAACTTTTCACCTCAGGGTTTTATGGCAGGAAAGTTTCCAGCAGACCAGATCGAGAGGAGGATGGACTATTTGGCTCCCGGCCAAATAAGGACTTGTTTCCTGCCACAGATTAGCCTAAAACGGGGAAGGCTATACCATCGGACAGCCAATAGGAGGACGACATGGAAGAAGACATCTACATATTTTATTACTGTTTGTTTCTGTATTTAAGATGGCGTAAGGGACAGATAGATCAGACTTGGCATCTGATAACACATTGTTGTTGTTAGGGTTAAGCCTCCGGAGCTCTGTACCAAGTATCTTGTTTTTTCTGTTACTAAAACTTCTTAAGATTTCACTTGTCTACTATTCTCTTCATTCAACGAACACGCGGTTTGGTAGCATGAGATTGGATAAAAGAACCAAACCAACAACACCTTACTCCGATTATGATTGGAGTTTGAGAACTCCGATTGGAATCGGAGAACTCCGATTGAGACACCCAGATAATGCCATTGGAATTCGAATTTCTCTGCCATGTATACGCCTTAATCGGACTATTAACTGGACAATGCGAGTGCGCATGCGCCACGCCTCGCTCTCGCGACTCATGACCGCACAACTACGTCATCTAACAAAACAGACGGCGCGAAACAACCTGGCAAACGCGAATAAGAATGTTGACATTTGGAGAGAGGATGAGACCGGGGTGATGCTTTCTCTTCTAAAAGAGATGGACATATTAAAATAACGCACAACGGAGACCTTTTTAAAAAGGGAAGCGCAGCAAATGCAGGGCTCCGGCTTTGCGCACCCCTGAACAAATACGTATTCCTTCGTATTTATATTTCTACCTTTTCGTTCACATTTTTTGTAAGTTAGAAGAATTTTAACTTTGTAAATAAAAGCACAGCAAAGAGATGTTTTCCTGATTTGTTTTTATTTGGGTAATTTCGCTGTTATTCTGCTGGAAACGGCGTGCAGCGGCACCAGCTTCCTCCACGGTCGGCACTTTAATGAGCGTGTGTATAACTGAAGACACCGTTCCTTTGCAAAACCTGTACACAAACTCTCCCACCAGTCTGCTCCGAACCCGAATCCAACAAGAACGAGAGTTTGGGGTCCGTAGCGACGGCACAAAGCGTAGCATCGAAGTGTTGTTGTAGCCCTCCAACAGCAAACAACGTTCTTGTCTGCCTTTTAAAATAACCAGGAGCACAAGAAATAGGGTACACCTTATCTGCAAAGCAAGTAACACGTACATTATGAACTATCGTTCCATATCATAATAGATTTAATATGTCAACCGAAAGCAGCTGACCGGCTGAAAAGACTCACTCCACCCCCTAGTGTTGGGAGGAGGACCCGTCAATAATTTGAATTTCTCAGCTGCATGTATACGGGGACCAAGGTGAGAACTCCGATTGGACAAGAAAACCGAATGATTGCTTAGTCCGATTAAGCTCTGCATGTAAACGCACTGATTGATTAACATGGGCGCTGAATGGAAGCGCTTGGCGATTTGCGGCGCTTCGCGGCGCGGCGCTTCACGGCGCGGCGCTTCGCAGCGCTTCCGCGTCCTGTGTGAACCGGGCGTAACTTTTCAACATTTTGACGTGGCAGACGCGGGATGATCGTTTTCTATCAGGAGTGTGCACTACATAATCTGTATCGGAAAGTTTGCGCTCCACGACATACGGACCAGAAAAATTAGCCTGCAAACGGGAACCGGATAACGGCAACAATACCAACACTCGGTCGCCTGTCTCAAAAACTCGAGCCACAGCTTTCTTGTCAAACTGCCGCTTCATTTTAGACTGGCTGGCGACAAGAGTTTTGTGAGCAGTTTCACAAGCACGATGCAAGCGTTCACGGAAAAAAAATTACGTAATCTAACACATTATTCTCTACTCGCTTAACATCGGAAAGCCACTTACCCCTTAACAGACGCAAGGGTCCTCTCACCGAACACTAAATCAGCTGGGCTGAACCTGAGGGACTCCCACACATACAATTGACGACTGAAGATACACTTTATGCTGCGGAACCATCACTGTGCTCATTTTAACCCCCCCCCCCCCCCCCCCCCCCCACACACACACACACACACACTAAAATATACGAATTGCAGTAGGTTGGTTTTGTTGCTCTTGGTTGTCCGTTAGTTTTTTGAGAGTTAGTAGTAGATAGATCCCTAGATAGTAAGTTTGATAGATGGATAGAAATAGATAAGTTAGTTAAAGTTACACACACGCACATATATATATATACATATATATATTAACTTCTTTCAATGAACTCCAAAACATACATGGTCAAAATCCATATTATTATTATGTTGTTGTTTTTTTTAAATGCTCATACAAAACAAAAAAGAAGTGTTACATCCACTTGTAGTGCATTATTTTTGCCAGCAAGCTTCTCTTGTTACGACTGACCACATTAACCCATATTTTCCATATACTCACCTGAATCAGGTACCCTGCAAGGGCAACGACCTTCCCCGAGGTGATCGGTGGAGTGACGTGCAACCAGCACGTGACCTCTACGACGAGCTTCCACCCACGGAAGTGCCATAGGAGGACACGGATTAAATAGTATGGCTTGTCCACCAGAAGGCTGTATTATGGTGTACATAATATAAAACTTCTGCCCAGTTCTGCTTGTATTGCAATGGTTGGTGTTCCTGAAATTTCATTTTTCGTCCCTTTTTATTTTTTACATCCATGTTTGTGATGAAATAGTATTGTGAATCGCTAGCTCGCATTGCATGCTGGGAAACAGCGTCACTCAAGGAAGTTTTGGCTTCGCTGACACGGTCCTGAAGGGAAGTGGGTTTTAGTGCACTGGAACGGAACAATGAATGTGTTCAATCAAGCAGTACAAACCTGATTAATTGTCTTAATACTTCACTTCGAATGGCCATATTGTTTAGGATTAGAATTAGATGACAACTTCTTCACAATATTTGCAACTATTCAATTTGACCAGCAGGTGTCAGTAGAAGACGAAATTTCATGTTGACTATTTCCTAATGGAAGTGCTCTCTTTACGTTGGATTTTTCTCATAATTATTTGAAGTGTAGGCCTGTAGTTGATGAGGAATCACGGTGTGCTAACGCTAACTCAAACAGCTTAGATGAAAAAAGGGAGTGTGATTTGGGTTTGTGGTACATTATGACAATCTTGGACTTGCAAGACTGAGGCGACGGTTCAATTCCCATCAATGTGTATTATATGTGTTATTTAGCTCATCTATTCTACATTTTAAATAGATCACATTTGACATCTGACCCACTGAACACTTACTATTGAACATATTTTTAAACTATGGGCTATTTAGTCTTGTTTTAGGATATAATATAATTCATTGCACAAACTGTCAGGCTAAGTATAGAGCTATAGTCTACTACAATCAGTCGTGCCAAAAAAGAGACATTGTCTTTATTTTTCATTTTTATTTTATTGTGTCAGCATTGAACCATACAAGCATGTAGTGTTGTCCAACAAGAATGCATGGCGAATCAAATCCCAAACAACCTATGAAACAATGAACACGTTTCTATTGCACTTCATTTTATTGAGCACTAGATGACCTCCTCGAGCACTGTGTCATTGAAGCCTCGAGTAATGAACCATTTTTTGAAAAAAGTGTCAAAGCTTCAACAAAGTCTCCATCGGCCATCACTACCTACGGCTGCGTGCTCTAACACCATTTCAGAAGTGACTAACTGCAGACTTGGGAGCGGAGGAGGGATGACAGTCAGGCTGGCTCGACTGCTCCTCCTTCTCAGCCGTGGCGCGTCCAATCAGCAGCCGACATCCAGGACCGCACCTGCAAGGCGTCATCCACTCTCTCTCTCACACACACACAAAATAAATTGTGTTCAATCATGTTAAACTTGGTTGGGGCACAGCCATGGCTCTTTATATTTTATTTTTATTTTATTTTGTATTTTATTTTGAAGTTAGCGCTTTGCATTCTGGGCGATCCTCGGTACAGAGGAAGCCCATGAAGCAGGTGAGACGGTCTCCTCCCTGCTGAGACAGAAATTAATGCAATAAGTTGAGCTATGCTTCATCTAACTGTGTTTCAGTGTTTAAATGTGTGCTGGTGTCTTTCATTTATTTTTTATTTATTTATTTATTTATTTTTATTTTTTTTTAGCAAAGTTCGTTTTTTTTTTTTTTTATTGCTATTAAAAACGATTAGCATGCTAGCATGTCCATTAGCAGCACACAGCTCTCATACGGAGCACGTTGTCTCTGCAGGAGGTGACCAAGTTTCACGGAGCAAGTTATGGTTGTGTCCCATTCTGTTTCAGGTATGTGTGTGTAACTGGAAGAATGTTACAGTGTATAAAAATGGAGCTTTAGGGAGCGAATTATTGAAATTGCGAATGTCATTTTTTTGTATTTTGTAGAAAAATGTATTTTATTTTTAATATTATTTGTATTGTAGAAACAACAACTATACGATCACTACTTCAGTACAGAGGAAGCCCATGAAGCAGGAGGTGACCAAGTTTCACGGAGCAAGTTATGGTTGTGTCCCATTCTGTTTCAGAGAATAAACTGCTGCTCCACACCTGACTTATGCAAGTCTTCATTATACAGCAAGCAGGACAGAATAGGAGAGGTCACATTGGTGCCGTGACTCGAGACTCTTTTGTTGTGCTACCGATGCTGCAGAGCGACCCGGGGACTGTTCTGCTGCTGCTGTTCATCTGCGGTCACTGAAGTTGGTCAGATGTGTTGCTTTTGTGCAGTGTTAGACATCAGATAGAGGGTTTATGTACTTTTATTTGATTTTATTTTATTTTTTTTATTTTTATTTTTTTCAGTTTCCAGCCTAGGCCTTTTGTGGTTTCATCCTTTTGTTTTGTGGTATTGTGTTTTGTTAACTTTTTGGAAAGATGAGTAATCCTCAGGGTAATGTTTTTGTAACTCCTTTTGGTTCTGGCAGAGGGAGGGGTTTTATGCATCCTTCAAGTTTACTGTTTGAGAGTCCTGTTCAGGGGGGTGGTGTAGTGTTGGGTAATCAGTGTACACCTGGGCGCCCCTTGCTCAGTACTGGTGTTATCCCTCCCCCCAACTCAGATGCAAACCCTCATGCCCTTGCTAGCCAGGGCACGCATTCCCCTGTCCCGGACAGGCACAGCATGTGTTCCCCTGCACCTACCCCTGATGTTATTGCTGCTAGTATTGTAGGTCAGATGGGTGATGCATTGATTCAACAGGTCAGCCAGCGGGTGGCACAGGACATTATCTCTCACCTCAGTGCATCTGTCACTACCCCTTTACTCAGTGCTGCCCCTTCACCTGCCCATGCTGATATGCTAGCCAGTTCCCCTTTACATAGTGCTACCCCTCGACCTAGCCATGCAAATGTGTCTGCCACAAATGCTTTTGACGTGTCCCATTTGCAATATGTCCCTCATCGAAAGCTGAAGGAGCCCCCCTGCTTCAGAGGAGACAACTCAGACTCTGTTTCCGTCCAGGAGTGGGAGGAGCTCATGAGGAGTTTCATTAAGAGGGGGAATCTGCAACCTGAGGAACAAGCGGAGGAGATCCTTGTTCATCTTGGTGGCAAAGCAAAGGATGTTGTCAGGTTTGGGACCAGGAACAGTGGTATTAACATCACCTGTAACCCCGATGCCATTTATGGTCTCTTGCGGAAGCACTTTGATTCTGTTCCGTGTTCACCACTCCCATTAGCAGACTTTTACACCACTCTTCCTGGGAAGGGTGAGGATGCCTTTGACTACTGGCTTAGACTGAACCGCGCTGTTGACTTGGCCATTGAACGTCTGAAGGAGCAAGGAAAGTCACTGGACAGCCCCAGCACTGAGGTGACTCGAATGTTCATAAAGAACTGCCCTCCTACTGAGCTCGCCATGACCTTCAGGTCGAAGACGATAGACAAGTGGACTGCTCGTGAAGTCCAAGACATTCTGAACGAATATCATTCTGAAATGATGTCAGTGAACAGAACTTCCAGAGAAAGGGTGTCAGTGAATGCTCTTGCTGCTGTCTCGCCACCTGCACCACCTGCTGAAGAACAGAGCCCACTGCAGCCACAGGCCACTGACCCTGATGCCCTGAACCGCCTTATTAACATGCTGGAGAAGGTGCTCCTGCAAAGATCTTCCCCAGCTTCAAACAGTCCTGTTCATGGTCCGACTCGACGGCCTGGCCCAAGGCACCCCAGGATCGGTGGGTTGCACTTGGAGGAAATGTCTTCTTCTCCACCATGGACTTGACGTCTGGCTTCTACAATGTGCCACTCCATGAAGAGCACAAAAAATACACAGCTTTCTCTTCACCTTTTGGCCTCCACTAGTACAACAGAATGCCACGAGGTCTGTCCAACAGTCCTGCAACATTCATGCGAATGATGATGTCAATCTTCGGGGATGAAAACTTCACTAGTCTGCTCTGCTATCTTGATGACCTGATGGTCTTTGCCCCAACTGAACAGCAGGCGCTTGAGCGTCTAGAGATGGTGTTCTCCCGTCTGAAAAGTCACAAACTCAAACTGGCCCCCAAGAAGTGTCATCTCTTGCGGAGGTCAGTAAGGTTCCTGGGACATGTCATTTGTGGGGACGGGGTGATGAAGGACCCTGACAAGATGAAAGCCATCATGGATGTGGGAGAGGCTGACCTGATGGAGAGTGATGGTGTGACCCCTTCCTGGAGGAAGATTAATTCTTTCCTGGGCCTAATCTTCTACTATCAGCACTTCATAGCTGACTGCTCTGCTAAAGCAAAACCCTTGTTCAGACTCCTCTCTGGAAGGCAGGTGCAGCATAAGGCCATGAGAGGCAGGAAGGTGAAAAAGCGATCATCTGCTCCACCAGCGCTTATGGCGAGCGACTGGACTGCTGCATGCAAAGAATCGTTCCAGACCCTGAAGAATGAATTAGCTTGCAATGTCACCTTATCCCACCCCAACTTCAGTGAGCCCTTCGTTCTCACTGTTGATGCGTCGTTTGATGGCATTGGCGCAGTCCTGTCTCAAGTGCCACCAGGTGAGACTGTTGCTCGACCTGTCGCTTTCGCCAGCAAGACACTGTCCCGATCACAAATTAACTATCCAGCGCACAGGTTGGAATTCCTGGCGTTAAAATGGGCCATTTGTGACAAGTTTGGTCATTGTCATTGCCCATTGTCCTACATCTTAACAAAGCCATGTTTGGACGCATGTGAACAAAGATGGGTTGCTAAGCTTGCCGCATTTGATTTCGATCTGAAGTATGTCCCTGGCATTAAGAACGTTGTCGCTGATGCGCTAAGCCGCGAGCCATTCGTTCAGTCATGTATCAGTCAACGTCTGATGAAAGAGCCCTACGTTGCACTGCTGGACGAAGTTAATGGCGTCGTCAGGGGTACAGTGCAAGATGCCTTCCGGCTGACAACTGCCAAGTTCTTCAAGAAAGGGAACCAAGACCATCCGATTCTGATGCTGAAGCCGTTATTTTATTTTGAAAGGTGACCCGCAGCTATTTTAGGTCGAGAAAAAAAAATGGCCGAAATGTTTGTTTGATGGAAAGCGGGTCAAGCCGGAGTGGTTGGTGAGCCAAAAATTCTTTTGACCTCACGTTGTCTGTGTTGCCTCGAACCAAAAACTCAAGAAGGAAAATAAACGAGTTAAATGGAACCCACCTCTCATCAAATTATGAATGATGTAGTGGTGCTGGTATGACGGACGGACATTGAAGACACCTGAGCGTCAAAGGTAAAGAGCGGCTACATGAATGAAAACTGTGGAACTACACAGTCAATCAACACAATCAACACATTGAACACACAAACACATCACATCCTTCCTTCATTTGGCAGCAGACAATGAAACAGCAGTTGGATCAAAGATGCAGTGGAGTCCGAAGAGACGCCAGTGAAGGATCTCTGATCCAGTGGAGCTCCAAGCTGCAGTGACTTTACACACAACTGAGCATCATGTTGAGTTGAAGCAGCAGATCAGAGCAACACTGTCAGTCACAACAGGACGTGTTGACACTCAGTGGCTGGAACACACTGGAGTGTGAAGCTGCACTGAGGACACTGTTAGTGGAGACACTGAGGACCTGGGGCTTCATTTACAAAAACGTACATGGATTTCATCCTGAAACAAAAAAATCTGGATGTTCAAAATGTTGCGAACGCACAAACGCACACCCATTTCCTTTGAGCGTCCCAATCCTCGTGGAATTGATCGCACATGAGCACGAGCCCTGCTCCTCCCTCGGAACATCTCCACATACAAAGCGTTGTCCCCCCTTGTTGGAAATCCAACATGCTGGTGGACTTTTGGAAGGACAGTCTTGAGGTCAGCATGACTAAAATCTCCAGTGAGGATGGTAAAGCTTTTGGGTTTGCTGTCTGTTGATCACTGATGGCCTGGTACAGTTCATTGAGTGCAGCGTTCCTCTCACTGCTGTTGTTGGTGGGAGGGATGTAAACTGCAACTAGCAAAATGGCAGTAAACTGCCAGGGCAGATAGAATGGACGGCACTTTATGATCATCAACTGTGCCAGTGGTGAACAGCGTTTGCATACCACTGCAGTGTCCCGGCACCACGCACCACAGATGTAAACACATGCTGCACCACCGCGGGACTTCCCTCCATTTACATGATGATGGTGATGATGATGATGATGATGATGATGATGATCAGACATTAATCAGTCTTGATTCACTTTCACTGTCTTTAGAATCTCACATGTCGACCACAACTTCTCTCTCTGCTCTCCCTCATCCAGTGAACTCTCAGAGCTTCAGTGTGCAGTGGTGTCTTCAGCTCTGCAGTCCAGCCCCTCCCACCTCACACTGCTGGACCTGAATGAGAACTTCCTGAGGGATCCTGGAGTGAAGCTGCTCTGTGCTGGACTGCAGAGTCCAAACTGCAGACTGGAAGTTCTCAGGTCAGTTCCTGCTTTCTACTGGTGGACAGTGTGTGTCAGCAGATGACAACTGGTGTGTAACGCTGCTCAGTGTGAAGACTTTGAAGCAGATATTAAAGACTCATCTAGACAAAGTGGATGTTGTTGATATTTTCATGTCAACAATCTGCAGCCAGAAAAGACTTTGGATGGTGGAAGAAAGTGTGGAAAATGTCTCCAGTCACTTTGGAGCTCAATGGAAGTTGTTGATTGGTGATGAAGGTCACATGACTGAGCAGAAGATCCTGTGAAGAAATATTAGAGGCAGATTAATAGTGCAGCAGTATTTCTTCATCTTGTCCTTTGAATGTGTTTGACTTGTAACGAGTCTCTGATGACTGAAAACAGCCACAAGCACACAAAGGACTCACTGATTATTTTCCATCTTCACTGCTGATTGGCTGCACACTGACTGACACACTGCTGTTGTTATTGTGTTGACAACCCACTGGCACAATGACTCCTTTGAGGGAATGACTCAGTGATCCCAACAGCTGCACATCTGGATCATCAACAGAGAGAAATGACTCTGAATATGACATTCACACCATGGAAGAAATCAAATATTGATTCTTTATTCAGGCTGGAGAACTGCTGGTTGACAAAGCTCAGCTGTGATTGGCTGCTCTCAGCTCTGAAGTCCAACCCCTCCCACCTCAGAGAGCTGAACCTGAGTTGGAACGACCTTAAGGATTCATCAGTGAAGGAGCTGAGTGGTTTTCTGCAGAGTCCAGACTGTAAACTGGAGACTCTGAGGTCAGTTCACCCTCTTCACTCTACAACTTCTATCACTCTTGTTGTTGTTGTCATGATTTTCACTTCACTGCTGTTGGAAATTCAATTTGCAGACACTCTTTTTTTGATAATGAATGAAAGGGCGTGTTTTCATTGCCTCGCCTCGCCTCGCCATGGTATGGTGTTAGGGTGTTTGCACTGGCCGCTACACAGTTGTAGGGGGCGCTGTTTTGGTACCTCAATCCCCCAGGGTCCGAGCAAGACGAAGCGAGTTTAGTGGTGAAGTAGCGACGAGCAGGGCACTGGATTGGCTCCGTGTCCGCGTCGATGTTCCCTGTCAGAGCGGACATCCACGCCAACTCCTTTGACACAGAACTTCCGTGTCAGGTACATTTTACCGTGAATACAAGTAGCTACTATTGGTGTTGTACAAATACATTTATGTGTATACAGTTTTTGAAAACAGCTTTTTCAATACATGTTTACTTTCGTCTTTTGGGGAGAGGCAGGCAAACCGGGAATGCCCTCGACGTCGCGAGTGTGTTCAACCATATTCGCGAAAAAGACAAACGGCAAATGGCGAAGCGCTCGGTAAAGAAAATAAATCGAGTTGCTCCTGCGTGAGGCGCGGTAAGCTAGGGAACCCCAGGAGTCTTGAGGAGAGACGAAATACTGATTCGTCGAGAGGACGTGGCTCTTGGCCGCGAGGAAGCCTCAAACACCGCGGCATATAACAAAGTCGTCCTTGGCTCGCTAGGGCAGCTATTTCAAATAAGGAGGCGTGTTTACTGTCTGTTTTTCTGTTTGTTTGTTTTTAAATAAACGCTATTTCCCGTTGTATCCGTCTCGTGTTTACTTTTGGTGAAAATATGAAGGTTGAACTACACATTTGCTCGCATGGAAAATGAAACAATAAATTATAAATGTTGCTGCATAAATGATCAACTGTGACTTCAGTGAGGGAAAGTGTTCTTTCTTGAACAGAAAAGCAACCACAGACCGAGCAGCAGGTATGAAACAACTTCTACTTTGTCCATCGCTGCGCTGTTGTGTATCGCACAGAAGTGATGCTGGGGAAAACATTGTCCCGCTTTACCGTGTCGACTCCGCCCACGGTCTCGTAATCACAGAGCCAATGAAAACGCAATCGTACCGAGGCGAACCGTGGTGAGGCGAGGCAATGAAAACACGCCCTAAACTGGGCTTGAAGGTACAGTGGGTAAAATCCTCCCATCTAGTGGTCAGATTGCAGACTGCTTTTGTTGCAGATTCTGAAGTCGACGTTTCACTTTGATGTTCAGAGTGATGAGACCCTGGTAAAATTCCATCGTTATAAACTCTCCATCATTTCTTCTCTATTCAGGTTGGAGTACTGCTGGTTGTCAAAGCTCAGCTGTGATTGGCTGCTCTCAGCTCTGAAATCCAACCCCTCCCACCTCAGACACCTGGACCTGAGTCAGAACCAGCTGCAGGATTCATTAGTGAAGGTTCTGAGTGGTTTTCTGCAGAGTCCAGATTGTAAACTGGAGACTCTGAGGTCAGTTCACCCTCTTCACTCTACAACTTCTATCACTCTTGTTGTTGTCGTCATGATTTTCACTTCACTGCTGTTGGAAATTCAATTTGCAGACACTGGTTTGTGTTTGAAATGAGTGGAACTGGGTTTGAAGCAGGGGTGTCCATTAGGTCAATCGTGTGGAGTCCTCGTCACTTCCAGCAGGTAGAATGGTTCAGGCAGGAACTCAGTGATCTTGGTCATAATGTACGATGTGCTGGATTTTGTTTTTATATGTGCTGGATTTTACAGTCAAAGGTAAATGAGACGGATCGGCTTCTGCACCGCTCAGATCAAATAAAGGAGACATAAAGCAGATTTCATTTTAAATCTGAAACTATAATAATTGTTAAAATCAATGTATACTTCAGATACCTGCATTCTGTATGAGAGCAGACAGGGACAGCAAAAAGAGTTTGGCTGTTGTTTTCTTTAAATACACGCCAAACTAACGTGCTTGTCACGTGAGCCTGCAATCCTGGCGTAAACTGACGGAGACGCCTCACTCACAAAATACGCTTCAAAGTCACGCACAGCAGAAGCACCGGAGATCCTGGGAGATGCTGCTAGCAAAACATCTGCGTTCCACACACACACACACACACAAACACACACACACACACACACACACACACACACACACACACACACACCGATTGTATAGTAGGTAGATCTTTTTGACTTGGTCATTTTAAAAGTAGCTTGCATGTTGAAAAAGTGTGAGCACCCCTGGTTTAAAGGTACAGAGTGTAAAATCCTGCCATCTGGTGGTCAGATTTCAGATTGCAGCGCTCATTCACTCACCCTCTCTCCTTTGTTGAGTGTCAGATTCTAAAGTGGACATTTGACTTTGATTCTAAACTCTCCATCATTTCTTCTCTATTCAGGTTGGAGGGCTGCAGGTTGTCAGACCTCAGCTGTGATTGGCTGCTCTCAGCTCTGAAGTCCAACCCCTCCCAACTCAGACACCTGGAGCTGAGTTGGAACTGCCTTCTGGATTCAACAGTGAAGGTGCTGAGTGGTTTTCTGCAGAGTCCAGACTGTAAACTGGAGGCTCTGAGGTCAGTTCACCCTCTTCACTCTACAACTGCTGCAGTTATTGTTGTCATGACTTTGAATTGAGTTTGTGGGAATTCACTTTGATTCTATTAGAAATGTGTAAAACTGGTTTTAAATTACACACACACACACACACACACACACACACACACACACACACACGTTTGCGCACATACGCACTCACGCACGCACACACACACACACAAGCGCGCGCGCGCACACCCCCAACTGTGAATGACACTCTCCATCATTTATTCCGTATTCAGGTTGGAGAGGTGCAGGTTGTCAAAGATCAGCTGTGATTGGCTGCTCTCAGCTCTGAAGTCCAACCCCTCCCACCTCAGAGAGCTGGACCTGGCTGAGAACTATCTTCAGGATTCATCAGTTAAGGAGCTGAGTGGTTTTCTGCAGAGTCCAGACTGTAAACTGGAGACTCTGAGGTCAGTTCACCCTCTTCACTCTACAACTTCTATCTCAACTTCATGATTTTCACTTTACTGCTGTTGGAAATTCAATTTGCAGACACTGGTTTGTGATAGTAATGAATGAAACTGGACTTGAAGGTACAGTGGGTAAAATCCTCCCATCTAGTGGTCAGATTGCAGATTGCAGATGCTGAAGTGGACATTTCACTTTGATTTTCAGAGTGATGACACCCAGGAAAAACTCTCTATCATTATAAACTCCATCATTTATTCTCTGTTCAGGTTGTGGGGCTGCAATTTGTCAGAGCTCAGCTGTGATTGGCTGCTCTCAGCTCTGAAGTCCAACCCCTCCCACCTCAGAGAGCTGGACCTGAATATGAAACCCCTGAAGGAGTCATCAGTGAAGGAGCCACTGATGGATCTTGTCTACAGCAGTGACCATCAACTGGAGAGTGTGAGGTTAGTACTGGTTTGGAACCAGTGGATGATGGTTCCAGCACCAAAGCCAGTTGATCCCACAGCAGAGGTCCAGTGTTCCCAGTCACAGTGTGAGAGGAGGATGGTGACGTCCAGCTGCTCCTCATTCATCCAACATCTGCTGCCAAACTGCTTCTTCTCTCAGTTGACCACTCAATTATTGATCAGTTCATCTTCATCAGGCCTCAGTATCAGTCCAACACTCCATGGTCACATGACCTTCTGATGTTCCACACTTGACATGTGACTGAGAGTCTGCTTCTTCTCACCAGTTACTCCATCATCTCCATCAACAGTCAGCGTCTCTGTGATGATGCGTTCAAGGACCGTGAGTCCTGACTCCTGCTGTCTCTTCTTATCTTTGCAGGTGGTGGTGAGGATGAGGAGAGTGAAGAGGAGAGCTCCATCTAGTGGTGGCTGACAGAACTACAACCAGTGGAGCCAAACAGCAAGCTGCACGCACCAACACTGTGTGGGCGTGTCACGACCTTTGACCCCAGTGCAGCCTAGTGGCTGGCGGACTGCTTCTCCCTACAAGCTGCTGTGGTTACTGGGAGAGACGTCCCAGAAGCCACTGGTGGAGCTGAATCCTCAGTGGAAGAAGCAGGACTTGGAGCAGCTGCTCAGTGAAGGCAGCAGCAACACAACCACTGCTTCTGCTCTCATCATCCACGGCTGGAACATCTCAGCATGAAGGTTCCACACATCAACAACACACTGCTCTGCTCACACTTCAGACTTCTATAACATCTTCATTTTGGAGGTGAAAAATACTTTTCAAGAGACTTTATTTCTGCTTCATGATCTTAAATGAGGAAATCATGTGGAAAAGATAAAGTGATTCACAACACCTGTGATGGGAACTCAAATCATAATTGAATCATAAGTAAGACAAAAGAAGTTTCCCTCAAAATAATTCATGGTTTTGATGCTTGCCAGATGTTTGTGTGGAGATTTCAGAAGGACGTCAATGAATCAGAAGGAAACCAGATCATTTATTTTATGTGATTATGTTATATCATCCTAACTTTGTTACAAGCTCAAACATTATATTTCAATGATTCAATATTCTGACAATAAAAGCCATCACAACCTGTGTGACCTTTACCTCCTCCTGAAGTCCTACCATGGGGATTCTCCGTATCTGAATAACTTGTGTACTCAAACCTTCTGTAGGCCATACCCACTTCTCCACTAGGTCTCAACATAAACCACATGAATCAATGAAAATAAATCTCACTTTTACAAACAAATCCAATTCAGTTCAAATATAATTTAAATAAAATAAATGATACATTATAATTATTCACCAACAGATAAATCAATGAAAGATATGAGGTGGTTTGCCCTCTCTGGGTCGGTGGGGAGGCCCTGCCTCAGGGGGAGGAGTTCCAGCATCTCGGGGTCTTGTTTAGGACGCCTCCCTGGGGAGGTGTTCCAGGCATGTCCCACCAGGAGGAGACCCTGCTGGAGGGACCAGGTCTCTGGGCTGGACTGGGAAGCCTTGGGGTCCCACTGGAGGAGCTGGAGGAGGTGACTGGGTCCAGGGAAGTCTGGGGGTCTCTGCTGAGGCTGCTGCCCCCGAGACCTGACTCCAGATACGGCAGTAGAAGATGGATGGATGGATGGATGGATGGATGGATGGATGGATGCCAGGTGATAGAACATTTCATAAAAACAGACTCTGCATTATAACTTCTATTACACTCTAAATAACTCACTCCAATATAACTGCACTCGTCCTTCTCTCACATTACATTGGATCACAATGACCAAACAACACAACAAAGACAATGATCCAACTGTACTGCCACGTCCAGACTCAGTGTAGGTCTGTAGGCCTCTTGGACCTTCATGTGAACCACTGCGTGTTGACTTGAGGTGAAACATGGCTGACTGCTGTCCTCCTACCTGGACAATGCAATCTCACTTTCAATCTCACAGCCACTAAAAAACCTGATTGTGATTGAGAGGTCCTCAGCAGCCAATCACTGTTGGGAGTCCAGCCTTCAAACACTCCTCCTGAATCCACAGTCACATCTGTGAGCATCTGGAACTTTGGCCCTGATCCTCCACACCACACAACTTGGGATGACAGCGCCACCTACCTGGATCCTTTCAGCAGCCAGTCCATGCTCTGACCCGTTTCCACTGTGGCCTGTTGGCTCATCTGGACCGGAGTCTGGATCATCAGTCTCCAGGTTCATGGAATCTGTCAGAGTGCCGCCGTCCTGTGATGTAATGATAGAGAATCACTCTATTTATACTAATGTGCAGAACCACTAGAGTGTCATTTCTTCACTGCTGTCAGCAACAAGCATTTGGTGTCACACTGGTGTACAACACTTATGGGCTAATTAATAAGAAATGACATATTTATGAATCACCCGCAATGCCCAGATTGTTGCTGCTTATCTGCTGATATGAGCCGTCAACTGTTGCAATATAGAACCACGGGCAGGAAATTACAATTAGTGTAGAGTGTATTATAATTTAAAAGTTTACTAACGGTAGTTCTTTAAAGAATTTAGCAGGGATGGAACAGGCTAACGTGACGACGTCGCTTGTAAAACGGTAGGACCTCAACCTGCTGTCACGGTGAAAACTCCGTGTTACGTCCCGTCGAGGGGGACCGAGACGCAACGTGTGGGACACCTTCCCCCACTCCCAAGCCTCATTAATTTTTCACTGCAGTTGGTGGTTTTCAACAAAAACATTTATGAATCAGTAAATGAAATAAACAAAACAACTTAACTGGTGGGCAGCAAAGGCTTCAGGGTGGGCCCAGGCCAAAATAATAAACCAAACTCCAACTAGCTCGCCTTAAGAACTAACTAAAGAAAGAAAGAGAAGCCAAATACAGAAAGGCTAACCTCCCTACATACTTAATAAACAGGAGAAAAGAGGGGACAAAGAAAATGGCAGCCCAGCCCTTTTTTTTTATTAACCTCTATCAATGAACTCCAAAACATACATGGTCAAAATCCATATTATTATTATGTTGTTGTTGTTTTTTTAATGCTCATACAAAACAAAAATAGTGTAGTGAGAGTCGTCTGAATTGGGTTCAGTGAGGGTCACATTCACTTGTAGCGCATTATTTCCGGCAGCAAGCTTCTCCTGTTACGACTTTTCAGTTCACTAACTAACTCAACCTTGATTGGTGGAGTGACGAGCACACAGCACGTGAAGTAAGCTTCCTCCCACGGAAATACCATAGGAAGACACGGATTAAATAGTATGGCTTGTCCACCAGAAGGCTGGATTATGGTGTACGTAATATAAAACTTTTGCCCAGTTCTGCTTGTATTGCATTGTATTGGTTGGTGTTCCTGAAGTTTCATTTTTCGTCCCTTTTTATTTTTTACATCCATGTTTGTGATGAAATAGTATTGTGAATCGCTAGCTCGCATTGCATGCTGGGAAAAAGCGTCACTCAAGGAAGTTTTGGCTTCGCTGACACGGTCCTGAAGGGAAGTGGGTTTTAGTGCACTGGAACGGGATGACTGTGTTTAATCAAGCAGTACAAACCTGATTAATTGTCTTAATACTTCACTTCGAATGGCCATATTGTTTAGGATTAGAATTAGATGACAACTTCTTCACAATATTTGCAACTATTCAATTTGACCAGCAGGTGTCAGTAGAAGACGAAATTTCATGTTGACTATTTCCTAATGGAAGTGCTCTCTTGACGGACGGTGTAAAAGGAAAATGGCCAGCTGCAGCAGAAAAGTGGACCCATATATATATATATATACATATATATATATATGTATATATATATATACATACATATATACATATATGTATACATGTATATATATACATGTGTGTATATATATGTATATATATATATATATATATATATATATATATATATATATATATATATATATATATATATATATATATATATATATATATATCTGCAATTCATATTTTAAATCTCTTGCAGTTGCAGTCAACTGAGATTTGGAGAGAGTTTGGATTACTAGATTTTTGATAGCGTTTATAGTTTGGAGTGTTTGAGACTAGATAGCGTTTAGTTTGGAGATATTTTTGAGAGCTTACGGAGAGAGTGAGGAGGGGAGAGGTGATAGGATGGAACCCCCTGTCCTGTACATCAATGTCCATGTTACACAAGCATCTATGCCAGGGGTGCCCATTACGTCCATCGCGATCTACTGGTCAATTGCGAAGGGAGTTTGGGTCTATCGCATGGAGAGAGAGAGGGAGAGAGAGAGTGAGTGAGAGAGAGAGAGAGAGAGAGAGAGAGATCCGCGTCAATTACAGCAGGTAGAATCGTTCAGGCAGGATTAGAAAACACGGTGGATCTGGTTGATTTTGGTCATAATGTACGATGTGCTGGATTTTGTTCTTAAATGTGCTGTGCTTTACAGTGAAACGTAAATGTGACGTATCGGCTTCGGCACTATTCAGATCAAATAAAGACCAGACAGGGTCAGGAAAAAGAGTTTCGCTGTTGTTTTACACGCAAAACTAACGGGGTTGTCGCGTGAGCTTGCAATCCTGGCGTAAACTGATGGAGACGCCTCGCTCGGAAAATGCGCTTCAAAGTGCGCACGCACTGCAGACGCGCCGGAGATCCTGGGAGATGCTGCTAGCAAAACGTCTGCATCACACACACACGCACACCAATTTTCCCTAACCTATGCGCTGGAAAACACAAAACTATACAGCAAAACATCTTAACTTAAACACACTTTTATTGATAAAATCAAACATAGGCAGATATAACCTAAACAATTTTAAACCATGAGTTTTCTGTACTATGATGAGCATAAATGCACATGGGAACATGTTGACCCATTTAATCCTTTCTTTCTTTATCATTGGACTACAAATATATTTCTGAATGACTTTTCCTGTTTTATAGGAGGTGGATCTTTTTGACTTGCTCATTTTAAAAGTAGCTTGCATGTTGAAAAAGTGTGAGCACCCCTGATCTATGCCCTTTTCCAAGTCCCACAATCACTTTCACTGTCATCTGCCTGATTACACCCATGCCATTTTCAGAAAAAAATTGCACAAACAGAATACATTCAAAAAATGTATCATACACATAGTTATCAAGTCAAGTTATTTATTTATTGTCATTGTTGAACAAAGTTAACAACAACATTTGTTTGGAGCATCCCCATAACCACTGGCATCAGTACCCATAAAAATAATCATAAATAAGTGAGAAAAAAATAATATATATGTACATATATATATATATATATATATATATATATATATATATATATATGTATATATATATATATATATATATATATATATATATATATATATATATATATATATATATATATATATATATATATACATATATATATATATATATATATATATATATATAATTTATGTACAGAAATTATTTGGTCATTCATTTTTTGCAATTCATAGTCATTCCCAACAGACATAACAGACACAAAAATTCAATGCATCACACGTGGTTCAGACACAGCTTGCCTGTGATTGTACATTTGGCCAGTAGGTGGTTTCGTGTGCACATGAAGCTTCGAACCAGTTGGCTCAAGTGGTTCAATGCCTCATGAGGCTTCACCTCACCATCACTAGTCGTGACACACAGCTTGCTGTTTGGCTCCACTGGTTGTAGTTCTGTCAGCCACCAGTAGATGGAGCTCTCCTCTTCACTCTCCTCATCCTCACCACCACCTGCAAAGATAAGAAGAGACAGCAGGAGTCAGGATTCACGGTCCTTGAACGCATCATCACAGAGACGTTGACTGTTGATGGAGATGATGGAGTAACTGGTGAGAAGAAGCAGACTCTCAGTCACATGTCAAGTGTGGAACATCAGAAGGTCATGTGACCATGGAGTGTTGGACTGATACTGAGGCCTGATGAAGATGAACTGATCAATAATTGAGTGGTCAACTGAGAGAAGAAGCAGTTTGGCAGCAGATGTTGGATGAATGAGGAGCAGCTGGACGTCACCATCCTCCTCTCACACTGTGACTGGGAACACTGGACCTCTGCTGTGGGATCAACTGGCTTTGGTGCTGGAACCATCATCCACTGGTTCCAAACCAGTACTAACCTCACACTCTCCAGTTGATGGTCACTGCTGTAGACAAGATCCATCAGTGGCTCCTTCACTGATGACTCCTTCAGGGGTTTCATATTCAGGTCCAGCTCTCTGAGGTGGGAGGGGTTGGACTTCAGAGCTGAGAGCAGCCAATCACAGCTGAGCTCTGACAAATTGCAGCCCCACAACCTGAACAGAGAATAAATGATGGAGTTTATAATGATAGAGAGTTTTTCCTGGGTGTCATCACTCTGAAAATCAAAGTGAAATGTCCACTTCAGCATCTGCAATCTGCAATCTGACCACTAGATGGGAGGATTTTACCCACTGTACCTTCAAGTCCAGTTTCATTCATTACTATCACAAACCAGTGTCTGCAAATTGAATTTCCAACAGCAGTAAAGTGAAAATCATGAAGTTGAGATAGAAGTTGTAGAGTGAAGAGGGTGAACTGACCTCAGAGTCTCCAGTTTACAGTCTGGACTCTGCAGAAAACCACTCAGCTCCTTAACTGATGAATCCTGAAGATAGTTCTCAGCCAGGTCCAGCTCTCTGAGGTGGGAGGGGTTGGACTTCAGAGCTGAGAGCAGCCAATCACAGCTGATCTTTGACAACCTGCACCTCTCCAACCTGAATACGGAATAAATGATGGAGAGTGTCATTCACAGTTGGGGGTGTGCGCGCGCGCGCTTGTGTGTGTGTGTATGCGTGCGTGAGTGCGTATGTGCGCAAACGTGTGTGTGTGTGTGTGTGTGTAATTTAAAACCAGTTTTACACATTTCTAATGGAATCAAAGTGAATTCCAAAAAACTCAATTCAAAGTCATGACAACAATAACTGCAGCAGTTGTAGAGTGAAGAGGGTGAACTGACCTCAGAGCCTCCAGTTTACAGTCTGGACTCTGCAGAAAACCACTCAGCACCTTCACTGTTGAATCCAGAAGGCAGTTCCAACTCAGCTCCAGGTGTCTGAGTTGGGAGGGGTTGGACTTCAGAGCTGAGAGCAGCCAATCACAGCTGAGGTCTGACAACCTGCAGCCCTCCAACCTGAATAGAGAAGAAATGATGGAGAGTTTAGAATCAAAGTCAAATGTCGACTTTAGAATCTGACACTCAACAAAGGAGAGAGGGTGAGTGAATGAGCGCTGCAATCTGAAATCTGACCACCAGATGGCAGGATTTTACACTCTGTACCTTTAAACCAGGGGTACTCACACTTTTTCAACATGCAAGCTACTTTTAAAATGACCAAGTCAAAAAGATCTACCTACTATACAATCGGTGTGTGTGTGTGTGTGTGTGTGAGTGTGTGTGTAACTGCTAGCAGCATCTCCCAGGATCTCCGGTGCTTCTGCTGTGCGTGACTTTGAAGTGTATTTTCCGAGCGAGGCGTCAAAACAAAATTAAGTACATCGGACATTATGACCAAGGGCCAATTCCAATTCCTCCCTTAACTCCTCAATCTCAACCCTCGCCCTTAACCCTCAATCTTTGGCCCTCAATCTTGGCCCTCAAAAATAAGTGTAAGGGCTTAGAAATGGGACACCCCTTAAGTGCAGTTACGTCTTCAGACTGTGGGGGGCTGCCTTATGCCAAAGCTAAGTCCAGTCTGTCAAGAAGACGACAACGACGAAGAAGAAGGAGAAGAAGAAAAAGACGATGAAAAAGAAGAAGTCCTCCGTCGCTACACAACGAGGTACACAAGTAACGTGAAGCCGGGACCGCCGGTCCGGCTGACAAACATCGTAAAGTAAAAAAAATAAAAATGTTACGCAACAACGATGTCAATAATCCATAAAAAACTCTTAAACTAAGACAATAAAATGGTTTTGTAATATTTATATCTTTATTAACTAAGAAAATACTTCCATTTGTAGCTCGCTTTTTTGTCGCCATCTTTTTCGAAGATGTCTTGGCGAAAATACACAATGCCTTCTGGGTAGCCCTCACTGCCAAGGGTGGTCCCGGAGAATCTCAATATTGAGGGCGATACAGCCCTTAATCTCCTCCCTCAACTGGACGTTCTTAGAATCGGGACAGCATTTGCACCTAGCAGGGAGCGCGCATTTTTGAGATTGAGGGTTGAGATTGAGGGTTAAGGGAGGAATTGGAATTCACCCCAAGATCAACCACAACCACCGTGTTTTCTAATCATTGACTTCCTGCCTGAACCATTCTACCTGCTTTAAATGACGAGGACTCCACTCTTAAAGCTCTCTCTCTCTCGCTCTCTCTCTCTCTCTCTCTCTCTCTCTCTCCGACCTAATGGGCACCCCTGTTTCAAACCCAGTTTCACTCATTTCAAACACAAACCAGTGACTGCAAACTGAATTTCTAACAGCAGTGAAGTGAAAATCATGACAACAATAACAAGAGTGATAGAAGTTGTAGAGTGAAGAGGGTGAACTGACCTCAGAGTCTCCAGTTTACAGTCTGGACTCTGCAGAAAACCACTCAGCTCCTTCACTGATGAATCCTGCAGTTGGTTCTGACCCAGGTCCAGGTGTCTGAGGTGGAAGTCGTTGGACTTCAGAGCTGAGAGCAGCCAATCACAGCTAAGCTCTGACAACCTGCAGCCCTCCAACCTGAATAGAGAAGAAATGAAGGAGAGTTTAGAATCAAAGTCAAATGTCGACTTTAGAATCTGACACTCAACAAAGGAGAGAGGGTGAGTGAATGAGCGCTGCAATCTGAAATCTGACCACCAGATGGCAGGATTTTACACTCTGTACCTTTAAACCAGGGGTGCTCACACTTTTTCAACATGCAAGCTACTTTTAAAATGACCAAGTCAAAAAGATCTACCTACTATACAATCGGTGTGTGTGTGTGTGTGTGTGTGTGTGTGTGTGTGTGTGTGGAACGCAGATGTTTTGCGAGCAGCATCTCCCAGGATCTCCGGTGCTTCTGCTGTGCGTGACTTTGAAGCGTATTTTGCGAGTGAGGCGTCTCCGTCAGTTTACGCCAGGATTGCAAGCTCACGTGACAAGCACAGTAGTTTGGCGTGTATTTAAAGAAAACAACAGCCAAACTCTTTTTGCTGTCCCTGTCTGCTCTCATACAGAATGCAGGTATCTGAAGTATACATTGATTTTAACAATTATTATAGTTTCAGATTTAAAATGAAATCTGCTTTATGTCTCCTTTATTTGATCTGAGCGGTGCAGAAGCCGATTCGTCTCATTTACCTTTGACTGTAAAATCCAGCACATATAAAAACAAAATCCAGCACATCGTACATTATGACCAAGATCACTGAGTTCCTGCCTGAACCATTCTACCTGCTGGAAGTGACGAGGACTCCACACGATTGACCTAATGGACACCCCTGCTTCAAACCCAGTTCCACTCATTTCAAACACAAACCAGTGTCTGCAAATTGAATTTCCAACAGCAGTGAAGTGAAAATCATGACGACAACAACAAGAGTGATAGAAGTTGTAGAGTGAAGAGGGTGAACTGACCTCAGAGTCTCCAGTTTACAATCTGGACTCTGCAGAAAACCACTCAGAACCTTCACTAATGAATCCTGCAGCTGGTTCTGACTCAGGTCCAGGTGTCTGAGGTGGGAGGGGTTGGATTTCAGAGCTGAGAGCAGCCAATCACAGCTGAGCTTTGACAACCAGCAGTACTCCAACCTGAATAGAGAAGAAATGATGGAGAGTTCATAACGATGGAATTTTATCAGGGTGTCATCACTCTGAACATCATAGTGAAACGTCGACTTCAGAATCTGCAACAAAAGCAGTCTGCAATCTGACCACTAGATGGGAGGATTTTACCCACTGTACCTTCAAGCCCAGTTTAGGGCGTGTTTTCATTGCCTCGCCTCACCACGGTTCGCCTCGGTACGATTGCGTTTTCATTGGCTCTGTGATTACGAGACCGTGGGCGGAGTCGACACGGTAAAGCGGGACAATGTTTTCCCCAGCATCACTTCTGTGCGATACACAACAGCGCAGCGATGGACAAAGTAGAAGTTGTTTCATACCTGCTGCTCGGTCTGTGGTTGCTTTTCTGTTCAAGAAAGAACACTTTCCCTCACTGAAGTCACAGTTGATCATTTATGCAGCAACATTTATAATTTATTGTTTCGTTTTCCATGCGAGCAAATGTGTAGTTCAACCTTCATATTTTCACCAAAAGTAAACACGAGACGGATACAACGGGAAATAGCGTTTATTTAAAAACAAACAAACAGAAAAACAGACAGTAAACATGCCTCCTTATTTGAAATAGCTGCCCTAGCGAGCCAAGGACGACTTTGTTATATGCCGCGGTGTTTGAGGCTTCCTCGCGGCCAAGAGCCACGTCCTCTCGACGAATCAGTATTTCGTCTCTCCTCAAGACTCCTGGGGTTCCCTAGCTTACCGCGCCTCACGCAGGAGCAACTCGATTTATTTTCTTTACCGAGCGCTTCGCCATTTGCCGTTTGTCTTTTTCGCGAATATGGTTGAACACACTCGCGACGTCGAGGGCATTCCCGGTTTGCCTGCCTCTCCCCAAAAGACGAAAGTAAACATGTATTGAAAAAGCTGTTTTCAAAAACTGTATACACATAAATGTATTTGTACAACACCAATAGTAGCTACTTGTATTCACGGTAAAATGTACCTGACACGGAAGTTCTGTGTCAAAGGAGTTGGCGTGGATGTCCGCTCTGACAGGGAACATCGACGCGGACACGGAGCCAATCCAGTGCCCTGCTCGTCGCTACGTCACCACTAAACTCGCTTCGTCTTGCTCGGACCCTGGGGGATTGAGGTACCAAAACAGCGCCCCCTACAACTGTGTAGCGGCCAGTGCAAACACCCTAACACCATACCATGGCGAGGCGAGGTGAGGCAATGAAAACACGCCCTTTCATTCATTATCAAAAAAAAAGTGTCTGCAAATTGAATTTCCAACAGCAGTGAAGTGAAAATCATGACAACAACAACAAGAGTGATAGAAGTTGTAGAGTGAAGAGGGTGAACTGACCCCAGAGTCTCCAGTTTACAGTCTGGACTCTGCAGAAAACCACTCAGCTCCTTCACTGATGAATCCTTAAGGTGGTTCCAACTCAGGTTCAGCTCTCTGAGGTGGGAGGGGTTGGACTTCAGAGCTGAGAGCAGCCAATCACAGCTGAGCTTTGTCAACCAGCAGTTCTCCAGCCTGAATAAAGAATCAATATTTGATTTCTTCCATGGTGTAAATGTCATATTCAGAGTCATTTCTCTCTGTTGATGATCCAGATGTGCAGCTGTTGGGATCACTGAGTCATTCCCTCAAAGGAGTCATTGTGCCAGTGGGTTGTCAACACAATAACAACAGCAGTGTGTCAGTCAGTGTGCAGCCAGTCAGCAGTGAAGATGGAAAATAATCAGTGAGTCCTTTGTGTGCTTGTGGCTGTTTTCAGTCATCAGAGACTCGTTACAAGTCAAACACATTCAAAGGACAAGATGAAGAAATACTGCTGCACTATTAATCTGCCTCTAATATTTCTTCACAGGATCTTCTGCTCAGTCATGTGACCTTCATCACCAATCAACAACTTCCATTGAGCTCCAAAGTGACTGGAGACATTTTCCACACTTTCTTCCACCATCCAAAGTCTTTTCTGGCTGCAGATTGTTGACATGAAAATATCAACAACATCCACTTTGTCTAGATGAGTCTTTAATATCTGCTTCAAAGTCTTCACACTGAGCAGCGTTACACACCAGTTGTCATCTGCTGACACACACTGTCCACCAGTAGAAAGCAGGAACTGACCTGAGAACTTCCAGTCTGCAGTTTGGACTCTGCAGTCCAGCACAGAGCAGCTTCACTCCAGGATCCCTCACGAAGTTCTCATTCAGGTCCAGCAGTGTGAGGTGGGAGGGGCTGGACTGCAGAGCTGAAGACACCACTGCACACTGAAGCTCTGAGAGTTCACTGGATGAAGGAGAGCAGAGAGAGAAGTTGTGGTCGACATGTGAGATTCTGAAGACAGTGAAAGTGAATCAAGACTCATTAATGTCTGATCATCATCATCATCATCACCATGTAAATGGAGGGAAGTCCCGCAGTGGTGCAGCATGGGTTTACATCTGTGGTGCGTGGTGCCGGGACACTGCAGTGGTATGCAAACACTGTTCACCACTGGCACAGTTGATGATCATAAAGTGCCGTCTATTCTATCTGCCCTGGCAGTTTACTGCCATTTTGCTAGTTGCAGTTTACATCCCTCCCACCAACAACAGCAGTGAGAGGAACGCTGCACTCAATGAACTGTACCAGGCCATCAGTGATCAACAGACAGCAAACCCAAAAGCTTTACCATCCTCACTGGAGATTTTAGTCATGCTGACCTCAAGACTGTCCTTCCAAAAGTCCAACGCTTTGTATGTGGAGGTGTTCCGAGGGAGGAGCAGGGCTCGTGCTCATGTGCGATCAATTCCACGAGGATTGGGACTCTCAAAGGAAATGGGTGTGTGTTTGTGCGTTTGCAACATTTTGAACATCCAGATTTTTTTGTTTCAGGATGAAATCCATGTACGTTTTTGTAAATGAAGCCCCAGGTCCTCAGTGTCTCCACTACAGTGTCCTCAGTGCAGCTTCACACTCCAGTGTGTTCCAGCCACTGAGTGTCAACACGTCCTGTTGTGACTGACAGTGTTGCTCTGATCTGCTGCTTCAACTCAACATGATGCTCAGTTGTGTGTAAAGTCACTGCAGCTTGGAGCTCCACTGGATCAGAGATCCTTCACTGGCGTCTCTTCGGACTCCACTGCATCTTTGATCCAACTGCTGTTTTATTGTCTGCTGCCAAATGAAGGAAGGATGTGATGTGTTTGTGTGTTCAATGTGTTGATTGTGTTGATTGACTGAGTAGTTCCACAGTTTTCATTCATGTAGCCGCTCTTTACCTTTGACCCTCAGGTGTCTTCAATGTCCGTCCGTCATACCAGCACCACTACATCATTCATAAATTGATGAGACGTGGGTTCCATTTAACTTGTTTATTTTCCTTCTTGAGTTTTTGGTTCGAGGCAACACAGACAACGTGAGGTCAAAAGAATTTTTGGCTCACCAACCACTCCGGCTTGACCCGCTTTCCATCAAACAAACATTTCGGCCATTTTTTTTTCTCGACCTAAAATAGCTGCGGGTCACCTTTCAAAATAAAATAACGGCTTCAGCATCAGAATCGGATGGTCTTGGTTCCCTTTCTTGAAGAACTTGGCAGTTGTCAGCCGGAAGGCATCTTGCACTGTACCCCTGACGACGCCATTAACTTCGTCCAGCAGTGCAACGTAGGGCTCTTTCATCAGACGTTGACTGATACATGACTGAACGAATGGCTCGCGGCTTAGCGCATCAGCGACAACGTTCTTAATGCCAGGGACATACTTCAGATCGAAATCAAATGCGGCAAGCTTAGCAACCCATCTTTGTTCACATGCGTCCAAACATGGCTTTGTTAAGATGTAGGACAATGGGCAATGACAATGACCAAACTTGTCACAAATGGCCCATTTTAACGCCAGGAATTCCAACCTGTGCGCTGGATAGTTAATTTGTGATCGGGACAGTGTCTTGCTGGCGAAAGCGACAGGTCGAGCAACAGTCTCACCTGGTGGCACTTGAGACAGGACTGCGCCAATGCCATCAAACGACGCATCAACAGCGAGAACGAAGGGCTCACTGAAGTTGGGGTGGGATAAGGTGACATTGCAAGCTAATTCATTCTTCAGGGTCTGGAACGATTCTTTGCATGCAGCAGTCCAGTCGCTCGCCATAAGCGCTGGTGGAGCAGATGATCGCTTTTTCACCTTCCTGCCTCTCATGGCCTTATGCTGCACCTGCCTTCCAGAGAGGAGTCTGAACAAGGGTTTTGCTTTAGCAGAGCAGTCAGCTATGAAGTGCTGATAGTAGAAGATTAGGCCCAGGAAAGAATTAATCTTCCTCCAGGAAGGGGTCACACCATCACTCTCCATCAGGTCAGCCTCTCCCACATCCATGATGGCTTTCATCTTGTCAGGGTCCTTCATCACCCCGTCCCCACAAATGACATGTCCCAGGAACCTTACTGACCTCCGCAAAAGATGACACTTCTTGGGGGCCAGTTTGAGTTTGTGACTTTTCAGACGGGAGAACACCATCTCTAGACGCTCAAGCGCCTGCTGTTCAGTTGGGGCAAAGACCATCAGGTCATCAAGATAGCAGAGCAGACTAGTGAAGTTTTCATCCCCGAAGATTGACATCATCATTCGCATGAATGTTGCAGGACTGTTGGACAGACCTTGTGGCATTCTGTTGTACTAGTGGAGGCCAAAAGGTGAAGAGAAAGCTGTGTATTTTTTTGTGCTCTTCATGGAGTGGCACATTGTAGAAGCCAGACGTCAAGTCCATGGTGGAGAAGAAGACATTTCCTCCAAGTGCGACCCACCGATCCTGGGGTGCCTTGGGCCAGGCCGTCGAGTCGGACCATGAACAGGACTGTTTGAAGCTGGGGAAGATCTTTGCAGGAGCACCTTCTCCAGCATGTTAATAAGGCGGTTCAGGGCATCAGGGTCAGTGGCCTGTGGCTGCAGTGGGCTCTGTTCTTCAGCAGGTGGTGCAGGTGGCGAGACAGCAGCAAGAGCATTCACTGACACCCTTTCTCTGGAAGTTCTGTTCACTGACATCATTTCAGAATGATATTCGTTCAGAATGTCTTGGACTTCACGAGCAGTCCACTTGTCTATCGTCTTCGACCTGAAGGTCATGGCGAGCTCAGTAGAAGGGCAGTTCTTTATGAACATTCGAGTCACCTCAGTGCTGGGGCTGTCCAGTGACTTTCCTTGCTCCTTCAGACGTTCAATGGCCAAGTCAACAGCGCGGTTCAGTCTAAGCCAGTAGTCAAAGGCATCCTCACCCTTCCCAGGAAGAGTGGTGTAAAAGTCTGCTAATGGGAGTGGTGAACACGGAACAGAATCAAAGTGCTTCCGCAAGAGACCATAAATGGCATCGGGGTTACAGGTGATGTTAATACCACTGTTCCTGGTCCCAAACCTGACAACATCCTTTGCTTTGCCACCAAGATGAACAAGGATCTCCTCCGCTTGTTCCTCAGGTTGCAGATTCCCCCTCTTAATGAAACTCCTCATGAGCTCCTCCCACTCCTGGACGGAAACAGAGTCTGAGTTGTCTCCTCTGAAGCAGGGGGGCTCCTTCAGCTTTCGATGAGGGACATATTGCAAATGGGACACGTCAAAAGCATTTGTGGCAGACACATTTGCATGGCTAGGTCGAGGGGTAGCACTATGTAAAGGGGAACTGGCTAGCATATCAGCATGGGCAGGTGAAGGGGCAGCACTTAGTAAAGGGGTAGTGACAGATGCACTGAGGTGAGAGATAATGTCCTGTGCCACCCGCTGGCTGACCTGTTGAATCAATGCATCACCCATCTGACCTACAATACTAGCAGCAATAACATCAGGGGTAGGTGCAGGGGAACACATGCTGTGCCTGTCCGGGACAGGGGAATGCATGCCCTGGCTAGCAAGGGCATGAGGGTTTGCATCGGAGTTGGGGGGAGGGATAACACCAGTACTGAGCAAGGGGCGCCCAGGTGTACACTGATTACCCAACACTACACCACCCCCCTGAACAGGACTCTCAAACAGTAAACTTGAAGGATGCATAAAACCCCTCCCTCTGCCAGAACCAAAAGGAGTTACAAAAACATTACCCTGAGGATTACTCATCTTTCCAAAAAGTTAACAAAACACAATACCACAAAACAAAAGGATGAAACCACAAAAGGCCTAGACTGGAAACTGAAAAAAAAATAAAAAAAATAAAAAAAATAAAAATAAAAGTACATAAACCCTCTATCTGATGTCTAACACTGCACAAAAGCAACACATCTGACCGACTTCAGTGACCGCAGATGAACAGCAGCAGCAGAACAGTCCCCGGGTCGCTCTGCAGCATCGGTAGCACAACAAAAGAGTCTCGAGTCACGGCACCAATGTGACCTCTCCTATTCTGTCCTGCTTGCTGTATAATGAAGACTTGCATAAGTCAGGTGTGGAGCAGCAGTTTATTCTCTGAAACAGAATGGGACACAACCATAACTTGCTCCGTGAAACTTGGTCACCTCCTGCTTCATGGGCTTCCTCTGTACTGAAGTAGTGATCGTATAGTTGTTGTTTCTACAATACAAATAATATTAAAAATAAAATACATTTTTCTACAAAATACAAAAAAATGACATTCGCAATTTCAATAATTCGCTCCCTAAAGCTCCATTTTTATACACTGTAACATTCTTCCAGTTACACACACATACCTGAAACAGAATGGGACACAACCATAACTTGCTCCGTGAAACTTGGTCACCTCCTGCAGAGACAACGTGCTCCGTATGAGAGCTGTGTGCTGCTAATGGACATGCTAGCATGCTAATCGTTTTTAATAGCAATTAAAAAAAAAAAACGAACTTTGCTGAAAAAAAAAAAAAATAATAAAAAAAAAAAAAATGAAATGAAAGACACCAGCACACATTTAAACACTGAAACACAGTTACATGAAGCATAGCTCAACTTATTGCATTAATTTCTGTCTCAGCAGGGAGGAGACCGTCTCACCTGCTTCATGGGCTTCCTCTGTACTGAGGATCGCCCAGAATGCAAAGCGCTAACTTCAAAATAAAATACAATTTGTAAAAATAAAATACAAATACATTGTTGAAGCTTCGACACTTGTTTCAAAAAATGGTTCATTACTCGAGGCTTCAATGACACAGTGCTCGAGGAGGTCATCTAGTGCTCAATAAAATGAAGTGCAATAGAAACGTGTTCATTGTTTCATAGGTTGTTTGGGATTTGATTCGCCATGCATTCTTGTTGGACAACACTACATGGTTGTACGGTTCAATGCTGACACAATAAAATAAAAATGAAAAATAAAGACAATGTCTCTTTTTTGGCACGACTGATTGTAGTCGACTATAGCTCTATACTTAGCCTGACAGTTTGTGCAATGAATTATATTATATCCTAAAACAAGACTAAATAGCCCATAGTTTAAAAATATGTTTAATAGTAAGTGTTCAGTGGGTGAGATGTCAAATGTGATCTATTTAAAATGTAGAATAGATGAGCTAAATAACACATATATAATACACGTTGATGGGAATTGAACCGTCGCCTCAGTCCTGTAAGTCCAAGATTGTCATAATGTACCACAAACCCAAATCACACTCCCTTTTTTCATCGAAGCTGTTTGAGTAGCGTTAGCACACCGTGATTCCTTATCAACTACAGGCCTACACTTCAAATAATTATGAGAAAAATCCAACGTCAAGAGAGCACTTCCATTAGGAAATAGTCAACATGAAATTTCGTCTTCTACTGACACCTGCTGGTCAAATTGAATAGTTGCAAATATTGTGAAGAAGTTGTCATCTAATTCTAATCCTAAACAATATGGCCATTCGAAGTGAAGTATTAAGACAATTAATCAGGTTTGTACTGCTTGATTAAACACATTCATCCCGTTCCAGTGCACTAAAACCCACTTCCCTTCAGGACCGTGTCAGCGAAGCCAAAACTTCCTTGAGTGACGCTGTTTCCCAGCATGCAATGCGAGCTAGTGATTCACAATACTATTTCATCACAAACATGGATGTAAAAAATAAAAAGGGACGAAAAATGAAACTTCAGGAACACCAACCATTGCAATACAAGCAGAACAGGGCAGAAGTTTTATATTATGTACACCATAATCCAGCCTTCTGGTGGACAAGCCATACTATTTAATCCGTGTCCTCCTATGGCACTTCCGTGGGTGGAAGCTCGTCGTAGAGGTCACGTGCTGGTTGCGCGTCACTCCACCGATCACCTCGGGGAAGGTCGTTGCCCTTGCAGGGTACCTGATTCAGGTGAGTATATGGAAAATATGGGTCAATGTGGTCAGTCGTAACAAGAGAAGCTTGCTGGCAAAAATAATGCACTACAAGTGGATGTGACACCTTTTTTTTGTTTTGTATGATCATTTAAAAAAAACAACAACATAATAATAATATGGATTTTGACCATGTATGTTTTGGAGTTCATTGAAAGAGGTTAATATATATATGTATATATATATATATAAGTGCGTGTGTGTAACTTTAACTAACTTATCTATTTCTATCCATCTATCAAACTTACTATCTAGGGATCTATCTACTACTAACTCTCAAAAAACTAATGGACAACAAAGAGCAACAAAACCAACCTACTGCAATTTGTATATTTTAGTGTGTGTGTGTGTGTGTGTGGGGGGGGGGGGGGTTAAAATGAGCACAGTGATGGTTCCGCAGCATAAAGTGTATCTTCAGTCGTCAATTGTATGTGTGGGAGTCCCTCAGGTTCAGCCCAGCTGATTTAGTGTTCGGTGAGAGGACCCTCGCGTCTGTTAAGGGGTAAGTGGCTTTCCGATGTTAAACGAGTAGACAATAATGTGTTAGATTACGTCATTTTTTTTCCGTGAACGCTTGCATCGTGCTTGTGAAACTGCTCACCAAACTCTTGTCGCCAGCCAGTCTAAAATGAAGCGGCAGTTTGACAAGAAAGCTGTGGCTCGAGTTTTTGAGACAGGCGACCGAGTGTTGGTATTGTTGCCGTTACCCGGTTCCGGTTTGCAGGCTGGTTTTTCTGGTCCGTATGTCGTGGAGCGCAAACTTTCCGATACAGATTATGTAGTGCACACTCCTGATAGAAAACGATCGTCCCGCGTCTGCCACGTCAAAATGTTGAAAAGTTACGCCCGGTTCACACAGGACGAAGCGAAGCGCCGCGAAGCGAAGCGCCGCGAAGTGAAGCGCTGCGAATCGCCAAGCGCTTCCATTCAGCGCCCATGTTAATCAATCAGTGCGTTTACATGCAGAGCTTAATCGGACTAAGCAATCATTCGGTTTTCTCGTCCAATCGGAGTTCTCACCTTGGTCCCCGTATACATGCAGCTGAGAAATTCAAATTATTGACGGGTCCTCCTCCCAACACTAGGGGGTGGAGTGAGTCTTTTCAGCCGGTCAGCTGCTTTCGGTTGACATATTAAATCTATTATGATATGGAACGATAGTTCATAATGTACATGTTACTTGCTTTGCAGATAAGGTGTACCCTATTTCTTGTGCTCCTGGTTATTTTAAAAGGCAGACAAGAACGTTGTTTGCTGTTGGAGGGCTACAACAACACTTCGATGCTACGCTTTGTGCCGTCGCTACGGACCCCAAACTCTCGTTCTTGTTGGATTCGGGTTCGGAGCAGACTGGTGGGAGAGTTTGTGTACAGGTTTTGCAAAGGAACGGTGTCTTCAGTTATACACACGCTCATTAAAGTGCCGACCGTGGAGGAAGCTGGTGCCGCTGCACGCCGTTTCCAGCAGAATAACAGCGAAATTACCCAAATAAAAACAAATCAGGAAAACATGTCTTTGCTGTGCTTTTATTTACAAAGTTAAAATTCTTCTAACTTACAAAAAATGTGAACAAAAAGGTAGAAATATAAATACGAAGGAATACGTATTTGTTCAGGGGTGCGCAAAGCCGGAGCCCTGCATTTGCTGCGCTACCTTTTTAAAAGGTCTCCGTTGCGCGTTATTTTAATATGTCCATCTCTTTTAGAAGAGAAAGCATCGCCCCGGTCTCATCCTCTCTCCAAATGTCAACATTCTTATTCGTGTTTGCCAGGTTGTTTCGCGCCGTCTGTTTTGTTAGATGACGTAGTTGTGCGGTCATGAGTCGCGAGAGCGAGGCGTGGCGCATGCGCACTCGCATTGTCCAGTTAATAGTCCGATTAAGGCGTATACATGGCAGAGAAATTCGAATTCCAATGGCATTATCTGGGTGTCTCAATCGGAGTTCTCCGATTCCAATCGGAGTTCTCAAACTCCAATCATAATCGGAGTAAGGTGTTTACATGCACGTGAGTTCTCCGATCATAATCGGACTAAGGCAATAATTCGATTTTCTCTCGTGCCATGTAAACGCACTGAATGTAGTGGTTCAGACCAGACGCGAACAGGCTCGTGCCATTCATTTCAATGGAAGCGGAAGCGCCGCGCCAACGAATTTCGCGAGCGAGGCTCCAACTGGTTCACACCAGACGCGAACAGCTCCGCGACGGTCGACAAGCGCTTCTGCTCAGCTGCACTCTTTTTTTCACTCCCACTTTTTCACTTCTTTTTTTTTTCTTTAAAAAAAAAAAAAAAAATTATCGACAGGTGCAAGAGAAAGGGAGGAACTTTCAAGATCGTTGAGTTTTTATTTTTTATTTTTTTAGTTCTGATGAAATAAATAGACCAATCATTTTATTACTTTGTCTGCTTTCCAAAGAGGTTATTAGTTAAAAAAAATATGTGTGGCAGTGCTGTTATGGTCCATAGAGAGTTGCTTCAAAGAATTATCATTTATTATTCAGTGGCACATTGCTCACTTGTTTAATACACAAATAATAGTATATTATTATAATAATACTATTTTATTAATATAATAATAATAATAATAATAATAATAATAATAATAATAATAATAATAATAATAATAATAAAATAATAATAATAATAATAATAATAATCATTATTATTGATAAAATTTTGAAACAACAATCGTCAGTTGTTCTGTAAAAAATACATTCATTTCCATGTTGAATTTTGTACTGTTCGTGAGCGCGCACGTCTGTCAGTGACGATCTCCACACTGACACAACTGCGCATGCTCTATTATCCCATCAATGCGGAAGTCAAAAGGTTTTTGGGAGCCATGCGCTGGGTGAGCAACTTCATTGAAAGGAATGGGACGCCATCTTGGACTCTGGGGGCTTGCCGCACTGTCACGCAGGTTGTGACGTAGCGGGCCGGCGACGCCGACAGGTATGATGTGAATGATTGATAGCTACCATTTGTTCCCGTTAGCGAGAGGATTAAAAACAAACAGACACCATAATGGCATCAAAATGGACTTATCCCAGCGGTGCGGAAAAACGGAAGGAAAAGAAAACTGATCAAGAAAAACTTGCAAAGGGGAAAGGTAAGTTATTTGTTTGTGATCTGGGCTGGAGAGGTGGAGGTGAAACGCTGTTGTCCCCCCCCCCCCCCCCCCCCCCAAGTTTGTTTATTTGTCCTGCTAGCCAGCTAGCTAGCGTCGGATAAATGTTAGCTGGCTGGCTAATATTTGTTCGTCATGAATCAGCGTTTTTGTTTGTTTTATGAAAGTTGACCATATCCTGTCAAGTTGGCCTATCCTGCCATGGGAATGACTGATTGACTCCACACCCGTTCATTCACATTCTAACAGGGAGGGAGGGAGGGAGGGCATGTTGTAGTTGTTGTTGTAGTCAGTCCCCTGTTATTGTTCAGTGGAAGTTGTCTCTCACATATTTGACTCTTAATGTTATTTTAGCCTTAACTTAGGATGAATTTACTAAGCTTAGTTTGTATTTTGTAAGCCCTTCATTAGAAATGTGCTACTGTTTTATAATTCAAAGAAATATTTTATGGAAATACTTTATTTGGCATGGTGTTGACTATTTTAGACTATTGTGGTAGTGGGTCATTTATCTTAGTTTTATTACTTTAACTAGTACAGTGTGTAAAGTAATGCCAAAAACTCTTAAAAGTAACAGTTTTGTAATTGGGTAAAAGCTTTAAAGGGACACTGCAATCATAGTGTTTAATTTAAAAACAAATAAATTTTTAATTTTCCTATATTACTGCAACATCACTGTAATAATAAAATAGGAAAATGCGCTTCTGATCTGTTTTGCTTGATGATCTAGTGAGCTTTGTCTCTGCAGGAGCAATTCTAAAATATGTTGGCGCTGCAGACATTGAGCCCGAGGGATCTGCCGAACATCCTGACCAGGAAGCTCCAGGACCAACACGTTCCTCAGAACCTCCTTCTGTCCAGGTGAATAATGTGTGTTATTCTTAGTAGCTAAGCTGATAAGTGTGGGACGAAGCTAAGGCAATTAAGCATTATTTTAATTGTTGGTTTGCTTTTTAGTGTTGCACTTGTTGGTTTGTTGGATTTTCTTATTTAAAGTAAGCATTTTTTTTTTTTTAATGAATACTCAATCTGTTGTATTTATTGACATATAGACGATTCTTTTCCTAGTATTATAGTGTTTGTTTGTTTTTAAATCACTTTAAATTGCCTGAGTTGCTCAACTGAAGATGTTTAATTTTACCTGTAGCCTGTTTTGCTCACGAGGTGTAATAGATTGTGGAATCTTAGTAGACCTTAGACTCACGCTGCTGAGAGTGGTAGCGATCAGCTCCGATGACCGTGGTGCTTGTAAATAAGGCAAATGCGCCATCTAGTGGGACGCAACATGTTTACTCGTGTTGGAGCAATGACAAGTACTACTAACAAAAAAAAAGATGCACAGGGTAAAAAACAATAATCATAAACTCAAGCCCAACAAAGATAACAGATGGGCATAACTGTACTTAGTAATGATTACTAGTACTACCAACATTTGTATATTTTACTTTCAACTCGAATTTGAACTATTCATCCCCTTTTTTCAGCAGCCATTAACACTAATAAATTAAATTAAATCAAAACAATAAATTAAAGCTGCAAGCAGCGTTTGCGGGACTGAGCCGCCGTGGCCGACGCGATGCCCGATGACCCCCGATGACGCCTGACCCCTGTCGACGCCCGCAATTGACCCCCGTCCTCTGCCGACGCCCGGCGACATCTGCTGAAAGAAGTCTATGCAAATGATGCAGATTTCTCACCTCCATTTTTTTTTTTTTGGAGGATTCTGTCAAATGCTTTGATGAGACAAACACGTAGGTATTTGAATGACGTCTGTAGCACTTTTCTAAAGGAAACTGCAGGCATTTGTGTGTTGACAAAGAGGGAGAAGAGGTCTAATCATCATATGCCTGTGTATGCAAATGATGCATATTTTTGACCTGCATTTTTTTTTAAGTGGCTGTCAAATGTAAAATATAGGTCTTGATGAGACAAACACATGGATGTTTGAATGACGTCTGTAGCACTTTTGTAAAAGAAACTGCAGCCATTTACAGTATAGTGTGTGTGTGTGTGTGTGTGGAAGTAGGGATGTGCGATACCACTATTTTTCCTTTCGATACGATACCAGGTGATACCAAGGCTAGTATCCCGATACCAATACAGATACCAATATGAAAATGATGACTTTTACAACGAAAACTTGTGAATGTTATTATAAAAAATGTATTTTATACCTATGTATAAGAATTAAACAAGCTGCCAAATATCAGACTTTGTTTTAATTTTAATCAGAGAAATCAAATCAACAGGTCAACTGAAAATCTGAGCAAATCTCTCTCAAAAAAGAGAAAATAAGAACAGCTGCTCTCAATTCAATATAATTCTTTTTGGACCAGACAGAGTGGTCTTCAGGTTAGAACTTGACAGAATATGTCTGTCATCTATGAAAAATGTAAATATTCTTGATGTAAAAGGAAGTCTTTTTATGGGAAGTATAACTCACATACCACCACAAATAGACTAAATAGCAACTGTTTTACTTGAAATGTGCCATTTAAGTAATTTAATTATTATGCTTTTCCAACTTAAAAGTGACACTGAATTGTGTTAAGATGATGGCAGGAATGTGAGTTAAATTAACAAATACATATTGTGCTGGGAGGAAACATTTTTATCTAACTAAATAAATAAAATATGTTTTAATGAAAAATTGACAAACATTCTGGTATTTTATGTAAATTTATCTTATCTACGTCTATATGCCTGTGATGGTGGGCACTGGGATGTATTTTCACTCCACCTGGATATTGCCTTTCTCTCTGCAGTGCTGGTTGGAAATTGCGCTCACGTTGACGGGGGGGGGGAAGCACGCTATCGCTGTCGCGCTACGCTAACGTGTCGGCAAAGTTAACGTGCCAAGTTTCGTTGCGGGGGGGGGGACTGGACTCCAAGATGCTCCTGCTGATCACTGCTATGCTGGAGCTGGAGATGTGGCCTGTGATGTCTGCACTGGGAGGAAACTGAAGGCCCTCAAGTCCTGTCTGGTCTGTCGGGCCTCCTACTGTGACTCTCACCTCCAGCCTCATCGTGATGCTGCTCCCCTACAGAGACACAAGCTGGTGGAACCCAGCCAGCAGCTCCAGGAGAACATCTGCCCTCGTCATGATGAGGTGATGAAGATGTTCTGCCGCACTGATCAGAAGATCATCTGTGCTTTATGCTGTATGGATGAACATAAAGGTCATCAGACAGTGTCAGCAGCAGTACAGAGGCCTGGGAGGCAGAGAGAGCTGGAGGAGACCAGGCAGAAGATCCAGCAGAAGATCCAGCACACAGAGGAAGACCTGAAGGGGGTGGAGTCCATCAACGGCTCTGCTGATAAAGCAGTGAAGGACAGCGAGAAGATCCTCACCCAGATGATCCGTCTGCTGGAGAAAAGACGCTCTGAGGTGCAGCAGCAGGTCAGATCCACACAGGGGGCAGCAGTGAGTGGAGTCAAAGAGCTTGAGAAGAAGCTGGAGCAGGAGATGATGGAGCTGAAGAGGAGAGATGCTGAGCTGGAGAAGATCTCACACACACTGGACCACAGCCAGTTTCTCCACAGGTTCTCCTCACTGCCAGCCCTCAGTCCGTCTCCAGACTCCTCCAGCCTGGAGATCCGTCCTCTGAGATACTTTGAGGACATGGCAGCAGCTGGACCAAGCTGAGAGATGAAATACAGCAAGTTCTGCACAGTGCACAAACGTCTGTTATTATCTGAGGAGAACAGAAAAGTGACATTCATGAAGGAAGTTCAGTCTTATTGTGATCATCCAGACAGATTCACTGACAAGAAGCAGGTCCTGAGTAGAGAAGGTCTGACTGGACGATGTTACTGGGAGGTTGAGTGGAGAAGGGGGAGGGACTTCTGTGGTTTATTTTAGGGGGTTGGTGTAGCAGTGGCCTACAGGAACATTGGCAGAGCAGGAAGGTCAGAGGAAAGTAGATTTGGATTCAATTGCTGTGTCTCAATTCAGGTTCTGCATCCTTGAAGTGCGCATTTTGAAAGGAAGTTGCGTCATCGCACTGCGCGAAGGCTTGTCCCAATTCCCGAGGGTGTTTAGGACGCTCAAAATGCGCACTCGTAAATACGCACTCGTTTTAGCCGATTCCAAGGATACACCGCTACTATCCTTTGCGTACTTGGGTATCCCATGATGCTTTGCGTGCTGCTGCAAAGCATCGTGGGATCCTGGGAAGTCAGCTGAAATTAGCGGCATGTACTGGTTAAGACACGACATATAAATCTAAATATTGACGTTTCACATAAAGTATCCAGTTTTTAAGGTAGGATTTTATTTATTTGAACATTCAACGGCATCGTTAGATGGCAAACCAATGGTTAGCGTGATACTATAGAAACGTCACTTCCGGGGTTGGCCAGCCAGAGGGAACGGCGGTGACGAAACGAGGAAATACGCCGAAGGCTAGACCGTCCCGAGTGGTTACCGGGGAGGCGGGGTTTGGTCCATCCTTCTAGGCTGGGAACTCTAAGAACGCTTCTTTCAGACGGAGGACACTCGGCCTCAAGGGTGCAGAACCTGAATTGAGACACAGCAAATGACAAATCCTGGAGTTTATATTGTTACCCAGGTGAATATTGGTTTCGTCACAACAACATCAGTACTCGTGTCTCAGGTCCTCGGTCCTCCAGAGTGCGAGTGTACCTGGACCACAGAGCAGGTCTTCTGTCCTTCTACAGCGTCTCTGGAACCATGGAGCTCCTCCACAGAGTCCAGACCTCCTTCACTCAGCCGCTACATGTTGGACTTTATGTTCCTTCAGGTTCTTCAGCTGAGTTGATGAAAGTGTGACTGAAGTCGTCAGAGAGACTCTGAGCTGAATTCTCACCTTTGATTCTTCTTCTGTCTTCACGTTTGATGCCCAGTGTCTCCGGCTGTCAATCACAGGGTGGGCGGGGCCTGGACGCCACTTCCTGTTGGTGCTCCTGGTGACTGTTGTCCACCTGCTGGATGTTTGTGCCACGTTGTTTCTCTTCCTCTGCAGCCCATTCATCCCGCAGATTAATAATGTGTCATTAGTCCACATGACAACTTTATTACTGTGGAAACACAGCTGAGGTCTGTTTCCACTCTGGACCTTTCCACCCTGACCTTTGACCTTTCAACAACTCATCCATCTGATCAACCTTCTGACTGTTGATCCGTTTGTCAACATTCAGATGAATGCATGTAAATATTGTGAGAGAATTTTGTCTTTTGATTCCGCTCAATGTGACAACAGTCAATCAATAAGTCATGAAATATACCATCAGTCTATACTGCATAACAATGTCAAGTCAATGATCAAGTGTTGAATTGAAGCAATAAAGCAACAAGACAATCCAGATAAAGTCTCTGCTTGTTGGTAGATTTCTCTTCTGTCAAGATCTCCATGTATTCACCACAGACATTTAGAAAGTCAACACCATGAAGACAAGATCAAAGTTTCAAAAGCACATCAGTCAATGTGGGAAACAGCTGATATTTATCTGGCACACACACACACACACACACACACACACACACACACACACACACACACACACACACACACACACCACTATTTTACAGAACAAGTAGAGAACGGGTACTTTACTGACTCATAGTGTATTTACTTTATTGCATCATAACCAATGTTCCCTCTAAGCTGCTTGCTTGCGCAATCGCGCACTACTTGCACATTCTCAGCGCACAAGGAAATCTATGTAGCACATAAAATAAAATTCAACAGAAACGTATTAATTAATAATTTTACAGCTTTTATTAGGCGGCGCACCGCTACGCCTTCAGAATGATGATTTTTTTTTTTTTCTTCCAGCTGCACCGTATGAGTCCAAAAGGCAGAGAAAGTTTCCAGGCTTTAACAGCCAAGCGGTGAACGCACAACCACCACGCACACACAGCACCACCTGCCGATGAACGGGCACCCGCAACCAGGGTTCTTCCTCCGGCTGCGCTAATGTCCAAGCCCAGTGCACCCGCTTTAAACCCCACCACCACGCGCCAGAAGCTTTTTAAAACATTCAGCAATCAATCAATCAATCAATCAAATTTTATTTATATAGCACCTTTCATACAAAGGCTTGCAACTCAAGGTGCTTAACAGAAATTAAAATCAAATATTAGTGAAGATAAAAGAAAAATAGAGCAAACACCATCCACCCATGTCCTCCCAAATCACATACAGGTTACCACCCCTCCCCCCCCCACACACACACACACACACACACACGCGCACATACAAACACACACAAAACATCCCAGAGAACAGTTTAAAAATAAGTAAGTAAATACATAAAAAATGTCAGTCAATCAGCACAATAAAAATTGAAATGGCAAGGCACTGAGAGACCTGTAGTAGGAAACAGCCACCCACGGGGATCATCCATACCGAGAGGGTCCCTAGAACGATGAGACCCCTCCCAGTGAGCAGGCCCCCTACAAGGAAACACTGGAGCTAAAAACAATACAGGAAAAGGAAGTTAAAAGAATAATAATAGTAACAATAATGAAAATAAATAAAAAATAAAATAAATAATATAAACTAAACTAAATTAAAAAACTATAAGATTGTAAAAAGTAAAAAGATATACAGGAAATAAGATAGTAAAGATAAAATTAAGATAAAATATTCAATAATCCTAAAAGCTTTAAAGCTAAAAAGCAAGACAAGTAAAATACAAATTAAATAAATCACTTAAAAGCCAAACTAAAAAGGTGAGTCTTAAGCCTCCCCTTAAAAACATCAACAGTCTCTGCAGTCCTGATTCCCTCTGGCAGGCTGTTCCAAAGTTTCGGACCGTAGTGGCTGAACGCAGCCTCTCCATGGGTTCTGGTCCGAACACTTGGAACAATTAATAGGCCGGTTCCAGAGGACCTCAAGATCCGCGAGGGCTGATAAGATAAAAGCATATCTGATAAATAAGATGGTCCAAGACCGTTAAGACACTTGAAAACTAATAAAAGCACTTTAAAGTCGATCCTGAATCGCACAGGGAGCCAATGCAGTGATTTTAAAACTGGAGTAATGTGATCCCGCCCCCTGGTCCTCGTAAGCACACGAGCGGCTGAGTTCTGAAGTACCTGTAAGTTACAGATAGTTTTTTTTTCGGTAGACCAGAGAGCAGGGCATTGCAGTAGTCTATCCGACAAGAAATAAAAGCATGCATCAGCACCTCTGTGTCTGCCTAGGAGAGAAACGGGCGGACTCTAGCTATGTTCTTAAGATGATAAAAACCCGTCCTTGTGACGTTTTTAATATGCGCAATAAAACTAAGCTCAGAGTCAAAAATGACGCCCAGGTTCTTTACAGATTGTGTTGGTTTAAAATGATGAAGTTTTGGTAAAAGTTTCTCTCTCTTGCCTTCAGGACCAATAACTAAAACCTCTGTTTTGTCCTGGTTGAGCTGTAGGAAGTTCGCTGCCATCCATGACTTAATATCTAAAATACATTTTAAAAGGGTATCAATAGGCCCTGTGTCATCAGGAGACACAGCAATGTAAAGCTGTGTATCATCAGCATAAGAGTGGAAGGTGACGCTGTGTCTCCTGATGACATCCCCAAGGGGAAGCATGTAAAGATTAAAAAGTACTGGACCTAAAATTGACCCTTGGGGAACCCCACACTTAATTTTATGTTTTCCGGAGGAACACGCATCCAAACTTATGAAGAAATAGCGATCTGTGAGGTAAGAACAAAACCAGTTAAGAACAGCACCAGAGAGGCCCACCAGGTTTCTGAGTCTGTTTAATAAAATGTGGTGATCTACTGTATCGAAGGCAGCGCTTAGATCCAGTAGCACCAGGACTGTGAGTTTATTTGAGTCCGCATTACACCTGATATCATTTAAAATCTTTACGAGGGCTGTCTCGGTGCTGTGGTTCATCCTAAATCCAGACTGATATTTCTCTAAGATGTTGTTTGTACTTAAAAAATAATTTAATTGGTTAAAAGCAATTTTTTCTAAAATCCTACTTAAAAATGGCAAGTTGGATACAGGTCTGTAATTGTCAAGAATAGTTTGGTCTAAATTGCTCTTCTTCAGAAGGGGCCTCACCACTGCCGTTTTAAAGGCAGCAGGGAAGACACCCGTCTGAAGAGAGCAATTTACGATGTATAAAATCTGTTCCTCAAAGAATCCATAAAATGTCTTTAAAAGTGATGTGGGAATTGGATCTAAAAGGCAGGTTGTTGGGTTTACCTGGGAGAAAACTTGACCAAGTGTCCTTGCATCAACCAGGGCAAAACTCTCCAGTGTTTCCTTGGATAAAAATGACAGTCCAGATGTATTAAAAGATACATTCTGATGCGCTAAAAGACTGGACCTGATGCCATCGATTTTACCTCTGAAGTGGCCTGCAAAGTTCTCGCAGAGAGCGTCAGACGGCATCTCTGGGGATTTTTTAAGATTATTATTAGTTAAAAGGTTGAAGGTGGAGAAAAGATACTTTGAATTATTTTTGTTTTCTATGATACGTTTTGAAAAATGGGAGATTCTTGCCTGTTTGATTGTATTATTGTGACATTTTAGTTGTTCACGAAGAACTTCATAATGAACGGTGAGTTTGCTTTTTCTCCACCTTCTCTCTGCACTCCTGCATTGTCTTTTTGATTTTAAAATCTCTGGTTTATGTCTCCACGGGGATAAAAGCTGCTTTGGTTTAACAGTTTTTGTTAAAAGTGGAGCCACAGAGTCTAATGTGGATTTAAGTGTGCTATTAAAATTTTCAACAATAAAATCACAGGGTGCAGGTAAAATTTCAGCAGGAGTGCATTTTAAAACCTCAATAAAATTTGCAGCCACCTCAGAGGTAATGCAGCGTTTCCTCACTGTTCTCACCGGGGCTTCCTGTTGGTTAAAACTGGCGATGTTAAAATACACACAATAATGGTCGGACACGGCCAGATCAACAACAGAGGACAGACCAGTGGACAAGCCATAGGTTATGACTAGGTCCAGGGTGTGTCCCCTGTTGTGAGTAGGCCGTGTGACGTGCTGGTTAAAATTCATGCAGTTTAAAAGGTGTAAAAACTCTCTTGACAGTGGGTCAGAGTTGTCGATGTGCAAGTTAAAATCGCCAGTTATTAAAATTCTATCATAAGTTGTCAGTGTGATTGATAAAAGGTCGGAGAGCTCACTGATAAAAGCAGTTGATTAATGCGGGGGTCTGTACACATTAATGCAAATAATTGGTGGACTGCTAAAAACAAAAGCATGGTACTCAAATGATGAGTAACTGTTAAAAGAAACTTCCTTTGACATTAAATTGTTTTTAAAAATTGATGCAGTTCCACCTCCTCTCTTACATCCCCTGATAGAAAATAAAAAGCTAAAATTTGGTGGGCAAGCCTCGGTGAGGACAGCTGGAGCCTCTGTGCCAAGCCATATGTCTCTGTTAAAAGCATACCATCTAACTTATTATCTAAAATCAATTCATTTATGATAAAAGATTTGTTTAAAAGGGAGCGCACGTTCAGCACGGCCAGGTTAATGGTCGTGCCAGACGTGCGCGCATGACCACGGGGAGATAAAATGTGTGGATATAAAAGATTGCTTCTGTTAAAACCAAATTGTCTGTATGTCTCGGGGGAAAGTCTGCCTGTAGCGTGGGTTGTGCGGTTGTGGGTTATGTGTTTGTTGCGTTTATATGGTCGATGATTCATTATTACAGGTATGGGAGCAGGTGTTGGTGGAACAGCAGTAGCAAGCTCAGTCCTATCAGCACTAGGGAAGCGTGCCCTGTGGGAGGCGCTGCAGGAGGCAATGTCCACAGGGTGCTCCGTAGAGGAAGTGGTCGGCACTGAGCAGGGGGTGTGACGCGAAGACAGTCACGCAGGTGTGAGAGACGCTGATTGTATGGTGTAGTGGATGTTTGAGGTGAACGTGCGGCTACCTAATTTGTTTGGGTGAAGTCCATCATGACGGTAAAACGACGGGCGATTCCAGAATAAATTAAAATTGTCAATGAAGTTAAAACCAATGGTGGTGCAGGCGGCGCGGAGCCAGGAATGAAGTTGCAGGAGTCGACTGAACCGCTCTGCTCCGAGGCCAAGTGTCGGGAGAGGACCGCTGATGAAGATTGACATCCCGCAATTCTTCAGGGCCACAAACAGATCGTTAAAGTGACACTTTAGCAGCTCGGATTCCCGACGACGCACATCATTGGCTCCAACGTGCAGGACCAAACGTTTAATGGAGTGTGGGAACGACTGCAACAAGTCCGGGAGTTTGTTTTTAATGTCATTGACGGTGGCTCCTGGAAAACAATGAGTGGTGGCATTGAAGAAACGGTTCTTCTTCTTCTACCGCTTCATCCGTGGGTCGGGTCGCGGGGGCAGCAGCCTTAGCAGAGATGCCCAGACCTCCCTGGCCCCAGTCACCTCCTCCAGCTCGTCCGGTGGGACCCCAAGGCGTTCCCAGGCCAGCCGGGAGACATAGTCCCTCCAGCGTGTCCTGGGTCTTCCCCGAGGCCTCCTCCCGGTGGGACATGCCCGGAACACCTGCCCAGGGAGGCGTCCAGGAGGCATCCGGAACAGATGCCCGAGCCACCTCAGCTGGCCCCTCTCGATGTGGAGGAGCAGCGGCTCTACTCCGAGCTCCTCCCGGGTGGCCGAGCTTCTCACCCTATCCCTCAGGGTACGCCCGGCCACCCTGCGGAGGAAACTCATTTCGGCCGCTTGTATTCGCGATCTTGTTCTTTCGGTCACTACCCAAAGCTCGTGACCATAGGTGAGGGTGGGAACGTAGATCGACCGGTAAATCGAGAGCTTCGCCTTTCGGCTTAGCTCCTTCTTCACTACGACGGACCGGTACAGCGACCGCATCACTGCAGCCGCTGCACCGATCCGCCTGTCGATCTCACGCTCCATCCTCCCCTCACTCGTGAACAAGACCCCGAGATACTTGAACTCCTCCACCTGAGGCAGGATCCCCCCACCGACCCGGAGAGGACAAACCACCTTTTTCCGTTCGAGAACCATGGCCTCGGACTTGGAGGCGCTGATTCTCATCCCAGCCGCTTCACACTCGGCTGCAAACCGCCCCAACGCACATTGGAGGTCCTGGCTCGATGAAGCCAACATGACCACATCATCTGCAAACAGCAGGGACGCAATCATGTGGTTCCCGAACCAGACTCCCTCCGGCCCCTGGCTGCGCCTAGAAATTCTGTCCATAAAAACAATGAACAGAACCGGTGACAAAGGGCAGCCCTGCCGGAGTCCAACACGCACTGGGAACAAGTCTGACTTACTGCCGGCAATGCGAACCAGACTCCTGCTCCGATCATACAGGGACCGCACGGCCCTTAACAGAGGGCCCCGGACCCCATACTCCTGGAGCACCCCCCACAGGATGCGTCGAGGGACACGGTCGAACGCCTTCTCCAGATCCACAAAGCACATGTAGACCGGTTGGGCGAACTCCCATGAACCCTCAAGCACCCGGCGGAGAGTATGGAGCTGATCCAGTGTTCCACGACCCGGACGGAACCCGCACTGTTCCTCCTGGATCCGAAGTTCGACTATCGGCCGTATCCTCCTCTCCAGCACACTGGAATAGACTTTACCGGGGAGGCTGAGGAGTGTGATCCCTCTGTAATTAGAGCACACCCTCCGGTCCCCCTTTTTAAAAAGAGGAACCACCACCCCGGTCTGCCAGTCCACAGGCACTGTCCCCGACCACCACGCGATGTTACAGAGACGTGTCAGCCACGACAGTCCCTGCACATCCAGAGCCTTGAGGTACTCGGGGCGGATCTCATCCACCCCCGGAGCTTTGCCACCAAGGAGTTTCCTGACTGCCTCGGTGACTTCGGGTAATGGACAAGTCCTCCCCCGGGTCCCCCGCCTCTGCTTCCTCCGCGGAAGACGTGACGGCAGGATTGAGGAGATCCTCGAAGTATTCCTTCCACCGCCGGACAACATCCCCAGTCGAAGTCAACAGCTCCCCGCCTGCACCATAAACAGTGTCGGTGGCGAACTGCTTCCCCCTCCTGAGGCGCCGAACGGTTTGCCAGAACTTCTTCGAGGCCGACCGAAAGTCCTCCTCCATGGCCTCCCCGAACTCCTCCCAAGCCCGAGTTTTTGCCTCCACTACCGCCCGAGCTGCAGCACGCTTGGCCTGCCGGTACGTGTCAGCTGCTTCCGGGGTCCCACGAGCCAACATGGCTCGATAGGACTCCTTCTTCAGCTTGACGGCATCCCTTACTTCCGGTGTCCACCACCGGGTTCGGGGGTTACCACCACGACAGGCACCGGAGACCTTACAACCACAACTACGAGCAGCCGCGTTAACAATAGAGGTGGAGAACATGGTCCATTCGGACTCAATGTCTCCGACCTCCCCCGGGATCTGGGAGAAGCTCTCCCGGAGGTGGGAGTTGAAGACCGTACTGACAGAGGGCTCAACCAGACGTTCCCAGCAGACCCTCACAATACGTTTGGGCCTGCCAGGTCTTTCCGGTCTCCTCCCCCGCCAGCGGATCCTGCTCACCACCAGGTAGTGATCAGTTGACAGCTCAGCCCCTCTCTTCACCCGAGTGTCCAAAACACAGGGACGGAGGTCAGACGACACGACCACAAAGTCGATCATCGACCTCCGCCCCAGGGCATCCTGATGCCAAGTGCACCGGTGGACACCCCTGTGTTCGAACATGGTGTTCGTCACGGACAAACTGTGACTAGCACAGAAGTCCAGCAACAAAACACCGTTCGGGTTCAGATCGGGGAGGCCGTTCCTCCCAATCACGCCTCTCCAGGTCACACTGTCGCTGCCCACATGTGCGTTGAAGTCCCCCAGCAGAACAACGGAGTCCCCAGTCGGAGCACCATCCAGCACCCCTCCCAAGGACTCCAAGAAGGCCGGGTACTCAACACTGCCATTCGGGCCATAGGCCGAAATGACAGTGAGAGACCTGTCCCCAACCCGAAGGCGCAGGGACGCGACCCTCTCGTTCACCGGGGTAAACTCCAACACGTGACGGCTAAGCTGTGGGGCAATAAGCACGCCCACCCCAGCCCGCCGCCGCTCACCGCGGGCAACGCCAGAAAAATGGAGAGTCCAGCCCCTCTCGAGGAGCTGGGTTCCAGAGCCCATGCTGTGCATGGAGGTGAGCCCGACTATATCTAGCCGGTACCTCTCGACCTCCTGCACCAGCTCAAGCTCCTTCCCCCCCAGCGAGGTGACATTCCATGTCCCTACAGCCAGAGGCTGTTTCCGAGGCCCGGGCTGTCGAGGCCCTCCGCCTCGACCGCCGCCCGAACCACACTGCACCCGACCCCTACGGTTTCCTCTGTTGGTGGTGAGCCCACAGGAGGTGGGACCCGCGTCGCTCCTTCGGGCTGGGCCCGGCCGGGCGCTCGCATACGAGCCCCAACCCCGGGCCTGGCTCCAGGGTGGGGCCCCGGTTGCGCCATACCGGGCGATGTCACGGTCCTCTTTTTGATTTGCTTCATAAGGGTTTCTGAGCTGCTCTTAGTCTGTCCCGTCACCCAGGACCTGTTTGCCTTGGGAGACCCTACCAGGGGCATAAAGCCCCAGGCAACATAGCTCCTGGGATCATTCGGGCACTCAAACTCCCCCACCACGATAAGGTGGCAGCTCAGGGGGGAGATTGAAGAAACGGACGTTTCTAATTATGGAGCTACCAGTGATGGCGGTGGTTGGGGCAAACAGTGGCTGAGGACGAGGGGCCGAGCGCTGGTGCCACAGTGTCACATCATCGGCGGAGGCTGGGGTCCCGCACGACTCTACAAGACCCAGAGCACCACCAGAACGTCGTCGCACCCTGAGAGCAGCCTCCTTCACCAACCTGCGCCGAGAGGTGGAGGTTGCGGACCTGACTGGAGGTTCCAGCGCAGACGACCCAACAGCCCGGGCCGCTGGCAGTGGACCAGTCAGAGAGGAGGCGAGATGGTCATTTTGGAGGGGAGGGAAGTCCTCAACACTCAAGATGTCATATTTGTTGTCCATCTGAAGCTCACAAGGCGGAGCAGGTAACGGACTGGGTCGCGTCCGCCGCCCTCCCAGCACTGTGGACCAGGGCTGTTGGTTGGGAGTGGAGCTGTTAGCTCGGAGCCTCGGATTGGGGCTAAAAGTGAAAGCTGCCCTCGCACTGCCGCTCAGCCATTTAGGCTTAGCCCCCTGCACCAGCCACGTATCCTCCCGGATGGAATTAAGTGGTGGAATTGAAGATGCTAGCCCAGGTGTCGTTGCGGCAGGCGGTTCGTCGGCGCGGAGCTGGGGAGCTAGGGCCGATCCCTCAGCCGGAGCTGAGCCAGTGAGCCCGGGATCTGTGTCCATGGAACCGGGACCGAGCATCGGGATGGTTGAATCCAGATCCGCGAGTCCGACTGAATCGGGACCAGTAGGACCCAGGCTAAAAACATAATCCAGCCTCATCTCTTTATCCCTGATCCAGTAGAGGTTGGAGATACGCTGCTCCAGCTCCGCGATCTTCTGCGATTTGTGGATACAGCTGTCACACTCGTGTGGGGAGGTAAGTGGAGCCATGCGGGGGGCAGGCGGGACAATCTGGAAACCAGAAAAGAAACTCCGGCAGCAACAGTGTAGTGCAAAACGGCGTAGCTCGTAGCTCTTTTACTGGTGTTTATGGCTGTGGGCCGCAGTGGAAAACTTACACGCGAGGACTCCAAAGAGGAGTCCGCTGCGTTTTGTTGTCTTAGATCAGAGTGGGTTTAGGTCCGGCAAACAGCGAAACTTACCAGCGCGGGCCCATTTCTGGGCCCGTTGAGGTGAAAACGTATCCTGGATAAAACTTTGCCAGGTATCTGCAGATACTCCGGTGTCCAGGAGTGGAACAGAATGTGAGCAACTGTTTGTGCTCTGTTATATTAGTCTCTGGTAAAAACTCTGGATGGTATTTGTGCTCAGGGTGGAGGTACAAACCGCGGCGTAGCAATATACGTCAGAGCCGAGTGTGCTGAGTGTGCCTCACGGCGGCCATCTTGTCAACCTAGTCCTGATCCAATGAATGCCCATTGCCCACCTCTGGGAATGCGAGCCGAAATGCCAAGAACTGCGGAGGACAGAGTTCTCAGCGTGGAGGTAGGTAGGTAGGAGACATTTCATGCTTGGCATTGCTGGTAGGAGGTAGGTAGGAGACAGGTAGGAGACATTTCCTGCTTGGCATTGCTGCCTGTCGCACTTCTTTCGGTGCCCACGGGTCAGCTGCAGGGTCATCAACCATGAACTACCATTCATTGACGTTTCGCCCCTTGTGGCGGGACAGTGACAGGGACGTTTGCCTCGTTGATTCTGTGGTTGTTGATGGGGTGAGGTGTTCTTTCCCCAACTCCTGTCCTTGTTTCGTTCTTTATTTTATACAGTCAGGCAATCTTTGTAGATACGCTACTTTTATTGTATGGCCGCAAGTTATAACAGTGCTCATCAGGTAAAACACCCGGAAGCCAACGTCATCAACTCGCACCAGATGTCTCTGCATATTGCATGGAACTTGGCTGCCATCTAGTGGTTAACTTTCGTAACATCTCCTTTAACATATGGAAAGAAAGCAGTTGAAAATGGTCAATAGTGACCGGATGAGAGTTACGTGGCCAGCAACAACAATAGCTGGCTACAGGTTAAACAGAAATGACTAGTTCACTCTCCTAAACATTAGAAAAAAATGAACAGTCCACATGAACAAAGTGGCACAGAAATAAACAAGAGATGACATTCCTTCTTCAGAAAGTTTAAACAACAAAGTCTTTGCGGTACCTCTCAGGAGGTTTTATGTTGGATCTGGTTCTGGTCTGCTTGAGGCCTAAATGTCCAGATTGGGGGACACTTGGCACATCAGTCAACACTGGAGCCCGTTCTAGTTCTGAAGCCCCTTCCCTCCTGTCACCAACTATGTGCTCGAGTCTGCTGTCTGTTTGCCTGTTGTCCCTACATTTTTTCCTTTTTCTTTTTTCTATATATTTTATGTACAGATGGGGTGTATGGGCTTAAGGTGCTTGGGTGTTTCTCTTTTCGGAAACTATTTCCCCAGCTTCCGAAAACACCTTCTCGCAGGGCACAGAGGATGCTGGTGTTGCCAGGCAGGTACTCATTTGCTAGCTTGTATAGGTTTGGGTATACAGCTTTGTGTGTCATCCAGTACACCAGAGGGTCCTGTGATAACACTGCACCTCCACTATGGCATCAGCAGTAGCATTGCTGGATGCCCTCGCTTCTTCAGCATCCCGGTCCAACAGCTTCCACAGGTCAATGGCTGAAAATGAAACATTAGATAAAGTTTAGTCTGTACATGAAAAAATACAAATAAAGTCTATTGATCCAAATTCTATAATTTTTGTACCTTGGGAAGATGCAGCTGGTTCTGGCTGTGCTCTCGAAGTAGATGGCGGCTCCTCTTCATGCGGTACATTCCGCAACAATGCTGCACACTCAGATTTTAACCGGCGCACAGCTGACTCAGCATTTTCAGGGCTTTTATTTGTTATTGTATGAATAAGTTGAGTAATACGCTTGTAACAAATGACCTTGTTCGGTGGCACGATTTCAAAATGCTCCCAGACTTGAGATCTCTTCCTGGTTGGTTCCGTTGCAGAGCAATAAGAAAGCAAACCGAAAGCAATACGAACGCTAATCAAATCAATCCAAAAGGTATCGACCAGATAGGCAACGCATTGCGCCGTTTCATCCATTTTAAACTCAACTGAGACCTGCCAGTCTTTCAAAGCCTCGCCCACTGAACCAAACCAGCCAGCTGATTCAGTCTGAATGAAGCAGTGAAGTGGTTCAAACGTCATCAGTCACGTGATTTGAAGCAAGCTCCGGAGCAGTGCTTCAGAAAAAAACCCTACCGAGTTGTGGGGCGTGGTTCGAAGCCCCGTGTCAGAGAGAACATCACTAGTTGTGTCTGAAAGTTCATCTAGTTCCCAGTCGTCAGAGTAGTAGAAAGGTCACAGTTCTGGAGCTACTGCTTGTGTAGCTGTGGGCCACCCTTTCAATATGTAAGTCTGGAGTGCACAACATAGTGGATCTTTGATTGTGGCAGTTCTAATGGACTCCAGTGTAGCTGTTGAAATATTCGTGTCTGCGAGGTGGTCGACTCGTTGTATGTCTTCGGTGGTGAGGCCCATGGCATAGATGGTGGCAGGTGTTTGCATGTGGGCATGCTGTGTGTTTGGCTGTTAAGTCCTCGATAGAAAATCTGCCACATGAAGATCCTTCCCTTGCTTGTACACCACCTTTGCGCATATCTCTGTTCAGTAGGCGAATGCAACAGGTTGCCCATTCTAGAGAAGAGCTGCACCTAGGCCTGTCTCGCTGGCGTCACACTGTAGTGTGACTTCTTCCTGCAGGTTGTAGTACTTGAGTACTGGGTGGCATGTGATTAATTGCTTCACAGTGTCAACGGCAGATTCATGTTGTGATAGCCATGTCCACTCCACGTCCTTATCTGTCAGGCGTTGGAGAGGCTCGCACACATCTGAGAGATGAGGAAGAAATTTGGCAAGATCATTTACAAACCCCAGGAATCTCTGTAGCGATTTAACATCAGTGGGTGTTTGCATGTGTTGAAACGCTGCCACCTTCTCTGGGTCAGGGCGAAGGCCCTCTGTGGTGAGAAGATGTCCCATGTATTGGACACTGGATAGTTTTAGTTTCAGCTTCTTTTTATTGAGCTTTAGATTGACCTCCCTGGCCCTCTGCAGCAAGGCAGTCAGGTTTCTGTCATGGTCAGTTAGTGCCTCTTCTGAAGTGTCTCCACAGCCGTAGAGAAGAATGTCGTCTGCAATGACACTTACACCGGTCAGGCCTTGCAACACCTCATGTTGCCTGCGTTGATATTCTTCTGCAGCTGGTTTTATGCCGAAAGGCATCCTTAGCCACCCGAATCTGCCAAGCGGGGTCCAAAAGGTGGTCAGATAACTGCTCTCTTCTTCAAGTTTGACTTGCCAGTAGCCATCTTTGGCATCAAGCACGGAGAATACTTTTGCTTTTGCAATGTCTGGGAGTATCTCCTCTATTGTTGGCATCTGGTAGTGTGACCGCCGTAGAGCTTTATTGAGTGCGCTGGGATCAATGCAGGTGCGCAGCTTTCCTGGCTTTTCTATGACAACCATGTTGCTGATCCATTGTGTTGGCTCTGTGACTCTTTTGATGATAATAATAATATAATAATAAACTTTTATTTGTACAGCGTTAAATCACAGCCAAAGGCGTCTCAAAGCGCTTTATACAATCAGAGAGAACCAACTGGGCCCCCGGAGCAAGCAAGATGCGACAGTGGCTGGGAAAAACTCCCCTGTGGGAAGAAACCTAGGGCAGAACCAGACTCCAGAGGGCGATCATCTGCCTATGAGTAGTTGGGGTGAAGTATAAAGATAGCGGAGAGACAGAGAAAGAGAGAAAGGAGCAGAGTGAGCCAGGGTGGCAGACAGGACAGAGTGAAAAACAGATACACCAACCAGGCAAAACGGATATAAACACAAAGAATAGGAACTAATTCAAGGCTGCTGTCCATGTGGAGTGTAAGTGTCCATGCTTTGGAAGGCAAGAGCCTAGCTCGATGGACAATCTGCCGATAGGACTAGTCCAGGTCTTAAGCGTGGCGGTGGGATGAAGCGATGACAGCAAGACCCCCAGGACAGCACAATCCAGCTCCTGGCGCAGTGGTCATCACCTGCCGGGGACACAGAGACTGCGGCAGTATCATGCATATCGAGCATACTGTACAAAGCATAATGAGAGCTTGGACAGAGTGGATAGAGTAAAAGATTGGATAGAGTAAAAGATTGATTGGGTGAGGAGAGTGATAAAGGTTCCGCCTGCACAGAGCAACGATCCCTGTAACGGGAGCGAAAGATCTCCCTCCACGGCGTAAGCCTACAGCAGCTTAACTGACAGTGGATGGAGTCTAACTATAAGCTTTAAGAAAAAGGAAAGTCTTAAGTCTACTCCTAAATAAACTAACTGTGTCTGCCCCCCTCACCGAGGCTGGAAGATGGTTCCAAAATAGAGGTGCCAGGAAACTGAAACACCTACCTCCTGATCTAACTCTAGAAATTTTTGGGATAACTAAAAGACCTGAATCCTCAGAGCGAAGGGCTCTTGGAGGATGATAAAGTTCAATGAGTTCCCTAATATAAGAAGGAGCCTGAGAATGAAGAGCTTTGTAAGTTAAAACTAGAATCTTAAATTCAATTCTAAATTTGACAGGCAGCCAATGCAAGGAAGCTAAAATTGGAGTAATATGCTGCCTCCTTCTAGTTCCGGTTAACAATCGTGCCGCGGAGTTTTGGATTAACTGTAATGTCCTAAGGGATGAATTTGGGCATCCTGCTAGTACCGAGTTACAGTAATCTAGCCTAGACGTAACAAAAGCATGGATTATTTTTTCCGCATCTTTGAAGGACAAAAAACTTCGAATTTTGGCAATGTTTCTTAAGTGGAAGAAAGCTGACCTCCCTACATTCTGTATATGAGAATTAAAGGTCAGGTCCTGATCAAAAGTGACTCCTAGGTTCCGCACGGTAGAACTGGGTGTAGTACCAAATAGACCACTTTGTCCATCAAAAACTCTGTTCCTACTCTCTCGCGATCCAAATATAATGACCTCAGTTTTGTCGGAATTAAGCAACAGGAAATTCTGTGTCATCCAAGTTCTGACATCACGAAGACAAGATTCCAATTTGGCCAACTGATGAGCCTCGTTTGCCTTAAAAGAAAAGTACAACTGTGTGTCATCTGCGTAAGAATGGAAACTGATGCTATGCTTTCCATTCTTACGCATGTGATGATGCCATTCTTCTCCATGGATCGTATGGCTTCAGTGACTTTGTGTTTGAGCGGAATGGGAATTCGTCGTGGCACCTGATGCACAGGCCTAATGTCGGGGTCCACCTCGAGGTGTAGTTCACCAGGAAGACAGCCAAGGCCTTCAAACACGTTGTTGTATTTTGAGATGATGTCCTCTGTGGTGGTTGTGAAATGCATATCTGTCCCTGTTGTGCTGCGTGAGACCGCTGTAGATGACATATCTGTGTGGTGTATGAAATAGCAAGTTGAGTCTTTTGCATGTTTTTGCAGAAAGCAGAGGCATTTGTGACGTGTGCATAACTTGAAACTTCAGGTCGTGTGTTTGTCCATCATGGTCAGCTTTGAGGTGACACAACCCAGCTAGTTTCACTTGTGACCCATCATACAGTTTAATGGTGGCTTTGCTGGCTGGTATGTCTGGATTACCATCTTGTGTGATGAGCTGGAGATCTCTGAAGCTTATGGCGTTGGTTGTGGCTCCTGTGTCCAATTGACATGATTGTATGGCTAGGGTCATATGATACTGGTTCAGTCATGTACGGTGTTACTTTGAGGTTGACAAGCCATTTCTCGTTTCCCTGTTCCATAGCGTTTATGTTTGATAGGAACCACACCTCTTCCATTTCTTCTTCCTCCTCTACTCTGTCTTCTCCAAGAAAGTTCACCCGTGTCTTGCGCTGGGCTTGTTTGCACACTCTTGCAGTGGCAAGTGGTTTTTCTTTCCACAGGCTTTGCAGATGACGCCAAATGCAGGGCATTTCATTCTGTCATGCACTGCTCCACAGTAACGACAGAGGTTATTATTTGGGCGTTTATCTTTGTTTGCATGTCCCATATGCTCTTTGTAATTATGCTGAGGTGCAAATGAGGGGCGCATCTCTGAGCGTTTGTCATGTGCAAAGTGTACATTCTCCTGTTCCACACCAGTTATTATCTTATTTTGAATTTGTGCTAGTTCGCTGACTCTAAACATGTCTATTGCTTTGGCAAGTGTGAGTTCTGATTCACGTAACATGAGTGCTTGTGTACTTGCATTTTTAGTCACAAGCACTAATCTGTCACGGATCAATTCATCTCGCAAGGGACCAAATTCACATTTGTCTGCTAGCTTTCTCAGGTTTGCAACATATTACTCTGTTGACTCATGTTGACTCTGCTGTGCAGTGTTAAATACGTAGCACTCGTAGATTACATTTCTGGAAGGTTCAAAGTGTTTTTGTAGTGCATCCAGATTCTTCTGTGGATTGTCTCTGTCCTCCGCTGACATGTGAAGATGTCTTTGTATTATGTGACATTCTTTGCCCATTACTGTAAGCAGGGTGGCTACTCTTACTTTTGCTTCTTTTTTGTCCAGTTCCGTTGTTATCTCATAGTTTTCCCATTGTGCTCTAAAGAATGTCCAGTTGTTATATACGTCGCCCTTCATGTCCATTGCGTCTGGTACAGGAATCGAAAAAGCCATGGTTCGTCAGGTATTAGCTTAGCAGTTTAGCTCCATTGAAAAAACGTCCAGCCTTTATAGCGCCTTGTTGTTCTGTCTTCAGCCGCGGCGTTAAGTTTCCGCTTCTGACACCATGTTTCGTTCTTTCTTTTATACAGTCATGCAATCTTTGTAGATATGCTACTTTTATTGTATGGCCGCTAGTTATAACCATAGATATATACAGAAGGCTAGATGTCTCACGGCGCAGAATCCAACGTCTGCACTGGCCGCCATCTTTCCACAGTCAGGCAGTCACGGTCTGATGTAGTGAATGTGAGGGAACGTGAGTGACCTGAACAAACATTAACACTCTGATCTCGCTGAAAACATGACGGCTTTGCACACGGTTTGCTTTCTTACAAACGTTCATAACGTAGCAATAATTCTGGATGGTTGAACATGTTGAGAGTGCAGCTTTCTATTAGAAAAAAAACACAATGGTGCTATGGCAGCCTATCTGCACAAGTTAATACGACTGAGACCACTAAGATTTTCATTTCTTAAGTTAAGTATAGCCAACAGCTATTTCAGGACAAACTAGTATTTTGTTCACATACAATATTTGTGGTGTCGGTTGTAGTTATTCGCTGAGGTGCGTTTCCTATAACGTTGCTGCTGCATGAACGCAGTCTCATCAGTTCATGCAGCAGAGACACGGTGATCAATGAACTAGAGCTGCTGATATCTCATCCCCCACCTGTTTGATTCAGAGTCGAACGGTGACAACCTGAGATTACAGGCCGTCTTTTTTCTTGTTGTGATAAAAGGGATTAGGATTGGTAGGTGTAAATAAAACAAGCAATTTGACATATGGAGAGACAGAATAGCTTTTTTTCCATATCATTTAACTTAAGTCGCAAATGATTTACAATTGGATTGCTTTGCTACAGCATCATGCATTATGGTTTCTACAGGAAATCGGTGACTGAAAAAATGCCGAACTTCTGTGCCGCTTATGGATGCAGCAATCGTCGCTGTCCACAAACAAAAGCTTGTAGGATCACATTTCATCTGTAAGCTATTGTTGGAGCTGTTTGATTAATGTTACGATTTAGTGCTTGTTTGTTTAGTTTAGCGTTTAGCATATATGTTTTTATTAAATACGGGTGTGTGCGTGTGTTTGCTATTTTCACATGAAAGCCGATGGTTATAAATCATTAATAAGTATGCAGTATCATAACTATGCTTATAACCTTTGTAACAAACCAAACCGCTCGAAATTCGGTTGAAAATAGAGCAATTTAGGGCTATTTAAAAGAACATGCACAATAAGAATACATAGTTATGAGTGAGAGGGGCGGAGCGAGGTGACTGTGGCAAGATGGCCGCCAGTGCGGACGTTCGATTCCATTGGCCAGCAGCGCGGATAAGACATCTCGCCTTCTGTATATATCTATGGTTAGAACAGTGCTCATCAGGTAAAACACCCGGAAGCCAACGTCATCAACTCGCACTAGATGTCTCTGCATATTGCATGGAACTTGGCTGCCATCTAGTGGTTAACTCTCGTAACACTGTCCATAATGAAACATTTCGTCATCTACTCAAATCTTACAATAAAACTGTCAAACAGGCAAGAATAACCCATTTCTCCAACCTCATCACAAACAATAGCAAAAACCCTTGATTTCTTTTCTCTACCTTCAATCTTTTAACCAATACAAATTTTAATCAGGACGTACAGACACCAACAGATGCCCTCTGTGAGGATTTTGCAGACCACTTTGTAAGTAAAATTGATGTCATTAGGTCCAGTATTTTAATTAATCAAAATCAATTTTTCTACACATCTGGACAACCACTTTTATCTGAGGAAACACTGGAGAGTTTTGCTCTAGTTGATGCAAGGACACTTGGTCGAGTTTTCTCCCAAGTAAAGCCCACAACACAGCCTGCCTTTTAGACCCAATTCCCACGTCACTCTTAAAGTCACTTTATGGGTTCTTTGAGGAGCAGATTTTATATATTGTCAATTGCTCTCTTCAGACGGGTGTTTTCCCTGCTGCCTCTAGAACGGCGGTGGTGAGGCCCCTTTTGAAGAGGAGCAACTTGGATCCAAACATTTTTAATAACTGCCGACCTGTATCCAACTTACCGTTTTTAAGTAAGATTTTAGAAAAATTGTTTTTTAACCAAGTAAATTACTTTTTAAATACAAACAATATTTTAGAGAATTATCAATCTGGTTTTAGAAAGAACCACAGTCCTGAGACAGCCCTTTTAAAGATCGTCAATGATTTCAGGTGTAACGCAGACTCTCAGAAGCTGACAGTCTTGGTGCTACTGGATCAAAGCGCTGCTTTTGATACAGTAGATCACCATATTTTATTAAATAGACTCAGAAACCTGGTGGGCCTGTCAGGTACTGTTTTTAACTGGTTTCGTTCTTATCTCACAGATCGATGTTTCTTTGTAAGTATGGATACGTGCTCCTCCAGAATGCATGAAATTAGATGTGGGGTCCCCCAAGGGTCAATTTTAGGTCCGGTTCTTTTTAATCTGTACATGCTTCCCTTGGGGGACGTCGTAAGGAAACACGGCATCAGCTTCCACAGCTATGCTGATGATACACAAATGTACATTGCCGTGTCTCCTGATGACACAGCGCCAATTGATGCCCTTTTAAACTGTATTTTAGATATCAATCATTCTCATGGCAGAGAATTTCCTACAGCTTAACCAGGACAAAATTGAGGTTTTAGTTATTGGTCCTGAAGGCCGGAGAGAGGAACTTTTACCAAAACGTCGGGATTTTAAACCCTCGCAATTTGTAAAGAATCTGGGCGTTGTTTTTGATTCTGAGCTCACCTTTGTTCCACATATAAAAAATATTACAAAGATAGGTTTTTATCATCTAAAGAAAATAGCCAGAATCCGCCCGTTCCTCTCTCAGGCCAACACGGAGGTGCTAATGCATGCTTTTATTTCTTGTAGACTAGATTATTGCAATGCCCTGCTCTCTGGTCTTCCCAAAAAGAGTGTTTACAGTCTACAAATACTACAAAACTCAGTCGCACGTGTGCTGATTAGGACCAGAGGAAGGGAACACATTACACCGCTTTTAAAGTCACTGCTTTGGCTCCCCGTCCGCTTCAGGATTGATTTTAAGGTTCTGTTATTAGTTTTTAAATGTCTCAACGGTCATGGCCCATCTTATCTAACTGACCTGCTTTCATCATATCCTAGGTCTTCTGGCACTGGCCTGTTAACTGTTCCCCGAGTCAAAAAAAAACCCATGGTGAGGCTGTTTTCAGCCATTACGGCCCTACTCGGTGGAACAGCCTGCCAGAGAGCCTCAGGGCCGCAGCGACTGTTGATATTTTTAAGGGGAGGCTCAAGACGTACCTTTTTAACCTGCCGTTTAACTGACTTCTTTTACTCTTCTCTCTCTTACTCCACTAATTTTATGCCGTTTTACTATTTTTATGCCTTTTATTACCTTCAATTGATTTTTATACTTTTATAATGGTTACCCATTTTTATGCCACTGTTTCACACTTTATTTTTATGTATTTGGTTTATTTCTCATTATGATTATTCTCCCTTTTATACTTTTAGTGCCAGTGTTTCCTCATGGGGGGCCCTTCACGGTGGGAGCTACGCCTGGTCTGCCCATAGGGGCGCTGCAGGCCATGGTGCCCCCTTGTGTGGACGGCTCCCCATAGTGGCCTTTCCTCATCAGATTCTTCAGTGCCAAGCCGTGTTATCTAATGTCTGTGTGAATATGGGGGTGGGCGTTTGTCTGTGTGCGTTGGTGGGGAGGGGTGGGTCCGTATGGGGTGGGGGGAGGGGCAGTGGAGCTTTTTATTTTTTCTCATTGTTATTATTATGATTGTTGTTCTTCTTATTATTATTATTACCTTTCTTTGTTTTGTTTTGTTTTGTTTTGTTAAGCACTGTGGGTTGCACATGTTGTGTATGAGCAGTGCTATATAAATAAAGTTTATTGTTATTATTATTATTATAGAAACATGAAGACACATCAAAGAGTAACATGAGGTTGTTGTTGTGACACTGGACGGTAGAGAGTCTGAATCCCCGTCCCAGGCGCAAATCCTCATGGAGGCTTCTGAGGAGGTCAAAGATGGCCAATCCGTCAATCCCAGCTCCATAACGGGGGTCTATGGAAGGAAGCCGCGAGCATTGCGCACTGATCCAGGATAGCTTTCACCTGGCTTGATGGATCCGTGTCTTCTCATCCTGGATGGCTTTTAGTGCGACCCATGAAGCCTGGACACACGTGTTGTGGATTGGTTGAACGCTGAAGGCTTAGTGACTCATCTTGGATGACGCAATCCTACTTTGGTGCAAGGGGGCCCAGACAGCAACATCATCAAGAGCCAGTAATGGACTCCACAGTGCAGCACTCGTTCGCTCGCCCTCCCTCTCCCATTTTATTCTGTAGTGTCAGATTCTGAAGTCGATTTCACTTTGATTTTCAGAGTGATGACACCCTGAAAAAACTCTCCATCATTATAAACTCTCCATCATTTATTCTCTATTCAGGTTGGAGTATTGCAGGTTGTCAAAGCTCAGCTGTGATTGGCTGCTCTCAGCTCTGAAGTCCAACCCCTCCCACCTCAGAGAGCTGCACCTGAGTTGGAACCAGCTGCAGGATTCATCAGTGAAGGAGCTGAGTGGTTTTCTGCAGAGTCCAGACTGTAAACTGTAAACTCTGAGGTCAGTACTGGTTTGGAACCAGTGGATGATGGTTTCAGCATCAAACACAGTTCATCACACATGTTGAATAAACATTGAACTGAAGGTTGATTCATCTCAAAATGACATCCAGAATATGAAAACTTCATTCTGTTCATGTTTGAAGTAAAAAAAAAAAAAAAAAAAAGGAAAAGGAAAAGGAAAAACAGGTCATCAGTGGTCATGTGACAAAACATCATTTCAACACACATTAGTTTTGGACAGAGGATTTAATTTCAAGGTGACATTTTCTGTAGTGTCAGATCCTGAAGTCGACGTTTCACTTTGATTTTCAGAGTGATGACACCCTGGAAAAACGCTCCATCATTATAAACTCTCCATCATTTATTCTCTATTCAGGTTGATTGACTGCAGTTTGTCAGAGCTCAGCTGTGATTGGCTGCTCTCAGCTCTGAAGTCCAACCCCTCCCACCTCAGAGAGCTGGACCTGAATATGAACCCCCTGAAGGAGTCATCAGTGAAGCCACTGATGGATCTTGTCTACAGCAGTGACCATCAACTGGAGAGTGTGAGGTTAGTACTGGTTTGGAACCATTGGATGATGGTTCCAGCACCAAAGCCAGTTGATCCCACAGCAGAGGTCCAGTGTTCCCAGTCACAGTGTGAGAGGAGGATGGTGACGTCCAACTGCTCCTCATTCATCCAACATCTGCTGCCAAACTGCTTCTTCTCTCAGTTCACCACTCAATTATTGATCAGTTCATCTTCATCAGGCCTCAGTATCAGTCCAACACTCCATGGTCACATGACCTTCTGATGTTCCACACTTGACATGTGACTGAGAGTCTGCTTCTTCTCACCAGTCACTCCATCATCTTCATCAACAGTCAACGTCTGTGTGATGATGCGTTCAAGGACCGTGAGTCCTGACTCCTGCTGTCTCTTCTTATCTTTGCAGGTGGTGGTGAGGATGAGGAGAGTGAAGAGGAGAGCTCTATCTAGTGGTGGCTGACAGAACTACAACCAGTGGAACCAAACAGCAAGCTGCACTCACCAACACTGTGTGGGTGTGTCACGACCTTTGACCCCAGTGCAGCCTGGTGGCTGGCGGACTGCTTCTCCCTACAAGCTGCTGTGGTTACTGGGAGAGACGTCCCAGAAGCCACTGGTGGAGCTGAATCCTCAGTGGAAGAAGCAGGACTTGGAGCAGCTGCTCAGTGAAGGCAGCAGCAACACAACCACTGCTTCTGCTCTCATCATCCACGGCTGGAACATCTCAGCATGAAGGTTCCACACATCAACAACACACTGCTCTGCTCTCACTTCAGACTTCTATAACATCTTCATTTTGGAGGTGAAAAATACTTTTCAAGAGACTTTATTTCTGCTTCATGATCTTAAATGAGGAAATCATGTGGAAAAGATAAAGTGATTCACAACACCTGTGATGGGAACTCAAATCATAATTGAATCATAAGTAAGACAAAAGAAGTTTCCCTCAAAATAATTCATGGTTTTGATGCTTGCCAGATGTTTGTGTGGAGATTTCAGAAGGACGTCAATGAATCAGAAGGAAACCAGATCATTTATTTTATGTGATTATGTTATATCATCCTAACTTTGTTACGAGCTCAAACATTATATTTCAATGATTCAATATTCTGACAATAAAAGCCATCACAACCTGTGTGACCTTTACCTCCTCCTGAAGTCCTGCCATGGGGATTCTCCATATCTGAATAACTTGTGTACTCAAACCTTCTGTAGGCCATACCCACTTCTCCACTAGGTCTCAACATAAACCACATGAATCAATGAAAATAAATCTCACTTTTACAAACAAATCCAATTCAGTTCAAATATAATTTAAATAAAATAAATGATACATTATAATTAATCACCAACAGATAAATCAATGCTGGATATGAGGTGGTTTGCCCTCTCTGGGTCGGTGGGGAGGCCCTGCCTCAGGGGGAGGAGTTCCAGCATCTCGGGGTCTTGTTTGGGACGCCTCCCTGGGGAGGTGTTCCAGGCATGTCCCACCAGGAGGAGACCCTGCTGGAGGGACCAGGTCTCTGGGCTGGACTGGGAAGCCTTGGGGTCCCACTGGAGGAGCTGGAGGAGGTGAATGGGTCCAGGGAAGTCTGGGGGTCTCTGCTGAGGCTGCTGCCCCCGAGACCTGACTCCAGATACAGCAGTAGAAGATGGATGGATGGACGGATGCCAGGTGATAGAACATTTCATAAAAACAGACTCTGCATTATAACTTCTATTCCACTCTAAATAACTAACTCCAATATAACTGCACTCGTCCTTCTCTCACATTACATTGGATCACAATGACCAAACAACACAACAAAGACAATGATCCAACTGTACTGCCACGTCCAGACTCAGTGTAGGTCTGTAGGCCTCTTGGACCTTCATGTGAACCACTGCGTGTTGACTGGAGGTGAAACATGACTGACTGCTGTCCTCCTACCTGGACAATGCAATCTCACTTTCAATCTCACAGCCACTAAAAAACCTGATTGTGATTGAGAGGTCCTCAGCAGCCAATCACTGTTGGGAGTCCAGCCTTCAAACACTCCTCCTGAATCCACAGTCACATCTGTGAGCATCTGGAACTTTGGCCCTGATCCTCCACACCACACACCTTGGGATGACAGCGCCACCTACCTGGATCCTTTCAGCAGCCAGTCCATGCTCTGATCCGTTTCCACTGTGGCCTGTTGTGTCATCTGGACCGGAGTCTGGATCATCAGTCTCCAGGTTCATGGAATCTGTCAGAGTGCCGCCGTCCTGTGATGTAATGATAGAGAATCACTCTATTTATACTAATGTGCAGAACCACTAGAGTCTCATTTCTTCACTGCTGTCAGCAACAAGCATTTGGTGTCACACTGGTGTACAACACTTATGGGCTAATTAATAAGAAATGACATATTTATGAATCACCCGCAATGCCCAGATTGTTGCTGCTTATCTGCTGATATGAGCCGTCAACTGTTGCAATATAGAACTACGGGCAGGAAATTACAATTAGTGTAGAGTGTATTATAATTTAAAAGTTTACTAACGGTAGTTCTTTAAAGAATTTAGCAGGGATGGAACAGGCTAACGTGACGACGTCACTTGTAAAACGGTAGGAGCTCAACCTGCTGTCACGGTGAAAACTCTGTGTTACGTCCCGTCTCGGGGGACCGAGACGCAACATGTGGGACACCTTCCCCCACTCCCAAGCCTCATTAATTTCTCACGGCAGTTGGCGGTTTTCAACAAAAACATTTATTGATCAGTAAATTAAATAAACAAAACAACTTAACCGGTGGGCAGCAAAGGCTTTAGGGTGGGCCCAGGCCAAAATAATAAACCAAACTCCAACTAGCTCGCCTTAAGAACTAACTAAAGAAAGAAAGAGAAGCCAAATACAGAAAGGCTAACCTCCCTACATACTTAATAAACAGGAGAAAAGAGGGGACAAAGAAAATGGCAGCCCACCCCTACGGCTGCGTGCTCTAACACCATTTCAGAAGTGACTAACTGCAGACTTGGGAGCGGAGGAGGGATGACCGTCAGGCTGGCTCGACTGCTCCTCCTTCTCAGCCGTGGCGCGTCAAATCAGCAGCCGACATCCAGGACCGCACCTGCAAGGCGTCATCCACTCTCACACACACACACACACACACACACAGAAACATAGAGGCACCTAGACCCACCCGTGGGTCATAACACCCCCTCCCTTAAGAACCAAACCCTATTAACATACCGACAAACAAAACTAAACAAGAAAACCCCGAAATAAGAATTTTGCAGCTAGTCCACATGTACACGTGATCATGCATCTTCCAACACAATATCAAGATCCCTAGATAGTAAGTTTGATAGATGGATAGAAATAGATAAGTTAGTTAAAGTTACACACACACACACACACACACACACACGCACATATATATATATATATATGCATTATATATTTTTTATTAACCTCTTTCAATGAACTCCAAAACATACATGGTCAAAATCCATATTATTATTATGTTTTTTTTTTTAAATGCTCATACAAAACAAAAAAAGTGAAGGGTGAGTAGTCTGAATTGGGTTCAGTGAACGTCACATCCACTTGTAGCGCATTATTTCCAGCAGCAAGCTTCTCCTTTTTCGTTCACTCACTCATTCAACCGATTGGCTTAGACCTTCCCCGAGGTGATTGGTGGAGTGACGAGCACACAGCACGTGACCTCAACGATGAGCTTCCACCCACGGAAGCACCATAGGAGGACACGGATTAAATAGTATGGCTTTTCCACCAGAAGGCTGGATTATGGTGTACATAATATAAAACTTCGGCCCAGTTCTGCTTGTATTGCAATGGTTGGTGTTCCTGAAGTTTCATTTTTCCCTTTTTCCTTTTTTTATTTTTTACATCCATGTTTGTGATGAAATAGTATTGTGAATCGCTCGCTCGCATTGCATGCTGGGAAACAACGTCACTCAAGGAAGTTTTGGCTTCGCTGACACGGTCCTGAAGGGAAGTGGGTTTTAGTGCACTGGAACGGGATGAATGTGTTCAATCAAGCAGTACAAACCTGATTAATTGTCTTAATACTTCACTTCGAATGGCCATATTGTTTAGGATTAGAATTAGATGACAACTTCTTCACAATATTTGCAACTATTCAATTTGACCAGCAGGTGTCAGTAGAAGACGGAATTTCATGTTGACTATTTCCTAATGGAAGTGCTCTCTTGACGTTGGATTTTTCTCATAATTATTTGAAGTGTAGGCCTGTATCTGCACACAATTTGGAATTCGTCCCAGCGCCCTGAGCTGTAAATTTGGACGGTGTAAAAGAGGAAAATGGCCAGCTGCAGCAGAAAAGTGGACCTATATATATATATATATATATATATATATATATATATATATATATATATATATATATATATATACATATATATATATATATATATATATGTATATATATATATATATATATATACCCCTCAGGCTCCATTCAAAATGGGGGTTATTGTAGGAGAGTTGCAGTCAACTGAGATTTGGAGAGAGTTTGGATTACTAGATTTTGGATAGTGTTTATAGTTTGGAGTGTTTGAGACTAGATAGCGTTTAGTTTGGAGATATTTTTGAGAGCTTAGGGAGAGAGTGAGGAGAGGAGAGGTGATAGGATGGAGCCCCCTGTCCTGTACATCAATGTCCATGTTACACAAGCATCTATGCCAGGGGTGCCCATTACGTCCATCGCGATCTACTGGTCAATTGCGAAGGGAGTTTGGGTCGATCGCATGGAGAGAGAGAGGGAGAGAGGGAGTGAGAGAGAGAGAGAGAGAGAGAGAGAGAGAGAGAGAGAGAGAGAGAGAGATCCGCGTCAATTACAGCAGGTAGAATCGTTCAGGCAGGATTAGAAAACACGGTGGATCTGGTTGGTTTTGGTCATAATGTACGATGTGCTGGATTTTGTTCTTATATGTGCTGTGCTTTACATTCATTCATTCATTCATTCATTTTCCATACCCGCTTAGTCCCGAACTCAGGGTCACGGGGGTCTGCTGGAGCCTCTCCCAGCTGTCTTAGGGCGAAGGCAGGGGACACCCTGGACAAGGGTGTCCAGGGTAAATGTGACGTATCGGCTTCGGCACTATTCAGATCAAATAAAGACCAGACAGGGACAGGAAAAAGAGTTTCGCTGTTGTTTTACACGCAAAACTACCGGGGTTGTTGCGTGAGCTTGCAATCCTGGCGTAAACTGATGGAGACGCCTCGCTCAGAAAATGTGCTTCAAAGTGCGCACGCACTGCAGACGCGCCGAAGATCCTGAGAGATGCTGCTGGCAAAACGTCTGCATCACACACACACACACACACACACACACACACACACACACACACACACACACACACACACCTTTATCCCTAACCTATGCGCTGGAAAACACAAAACTATACAGCAAAACATCTTAACGTAAACACACTTTTATTGATAAAATCAAACATAGGCAGATATAACCTAAACAATTTTAAACCATGAGTTTTCTGTGCAATGATGAGCATAAATGCACATGGGAACATGTTGACCCATTTAATCCTCTTTCTTTCTTTATCATTGGACTACAAATATATTTCTGAATGACTTTTCCTGTTTTATAGGAGGTGGATCTTTTTGACTTGCTCATTTTAAAAGTAGCTTGCATGTTGAAAAAGTGTGAGCACCCCTGATCTATGCCCTTTTCCAAGTCCCACAATCACTTTCACTGTCATCTGCCTGATTACACCCATGCCATTTTCAGAAAAAAATTGCACAAACAGAATACATTCAAAAAATGTATCATACACATAGTTATCAAGTCAAGTTATTTATTTATTGTCATTGTTGAACAAAGTTAACAAAAAAATTTGTTTGGAGCATCCCCATAACCACTGGCATCAGTACCGATAAAATAATCATAAATAAGTGAGAAAAAAAAACAAAAAAAAATATAATTTATGTACAGAAATTGTTTGGTCATTCATTTTTTGCAATTCATAGTCATTCCCAACAGACATAACAGACACAAAAATTCAATGCATCACACGTGGTTCAGACACAGCTTGCCTGTGATTGTACATTTGGCCAGTAGGTGGTTTCGTGTGCACATGAAACTTCGAGAAATGAACCGTTTCTCGAACCAGTTGGCTCAAGTGGTTCAATGCCTCATGAGGCTTCACCTCACCATCACTACAGTCACTGCATCCTGAATCAGTCACACTCAAAGTCGCACACCACCTCTGCTTTGTTCTGGACTGTGGAATGGGCAATATTAATTTAATCTAATTAAATTCTGTTTTATTACTTCATGTCTATTTTAATGCTCTTTATTGGTGCTGAATGGAAGTGTGGTTGTTGTTTTATGAGCTAATGGATAGACAAGTGGCCTATAACATAAGACGCTTAAATGAAGTGAATAGGATATGTCCACAATGTCAAGAAAGGAAGCAGGGTGTCTTTAAAATCGATAACATTTGAATAAGTATTAAAAGTTGAGTTGATGTTATACTTGTATTGACATTATGAGTAATTTATACAACTTTTCCCAGGAACTTTTCCCAATGATGAGGTTGAGGGCCCATCATCTGCAATTCAGCATTCTGCAGGTAGTCAACACCAAAACAAGCGTATTCTGTCATAATCCTGTTTGTAAATAATACACATAAACTGTGTACTTGTAATATAAGTTAAACTTTGGTAACTTGAATATAATTCTCACAAAGGGATTTTTCATGTGTATGCACTTTGTACCTGTTATGAATTTAAAAAAAAAAACATTCATAACTAAACTCAGTTGTTGGTTTCCATCTCTATAAGTTAACAAAGATACATAGATACCTATGAAACACTTGTTTATCTTGCTGAAACTAATACTAGGTTACTAGTACTAGATACACCAGTATACTCTCCCGGAGCACAGATCAACCCACTCAAACAAACAAAAAGCATTTTACTCAGTCAGATAAGATTACTAAATGCTGGATCATACACTGTTTTGTGCATTATTTGGGTAAATAAAATAGTTCTATTATTCATACCTCCGCCTACCATTTATTATTACCTAAGGCATAGAGCCCAAGAAAAAAATTCTAGGACCGCCCCTGTTTCCAACACTGTGGATGCTCGGTTGTTTATTGCAGCAGACAGATAAACAATTAAACGGCTAAAGCCATCTATTCCACCGTGAATGACAAATCTCCAGCTTTTGGTAAAAAAGGGAGAGAAGATGGAAAGAGAAATCTAAAATATATAAGGCATCAGATAGCTAATTGAAAAAGGTTCATGCACAGCTTATTTGACACAAAAAAGGTATGGTACAAAGGTGAAAAGATTTGGAGTGGGTAGAAAATCTCAATGTTTCATTTGTTCAAGTATTTAAAAACAGTTTTGAAAAATACCGTATTCATTTGTGGTTTCCATCTATGTGCCACATTGCATTTGGTGCAGGAACAGAATACTGCCTCCGTCTTAGTGTGCGATTGGCCAAGGCTCGCACTTCAGTCCCAATTGGGTCCACTCTTCTTAAGGAATCACGTACTCTTTGAACTACAACAACGGCAAAAAAAAAAGAAAGACAAACTACATAAAATATTAAAGGCACAAATCCGTGTTAACACAGATAATGCTGACAAAAGGTATGATTTCATTTATTAAATACCCCCCCTTTCTTTTTTTAAATATACCGCCATTCTTTTTTTAATCATCCATGTAAGCACTTTTAGCTACATTTTGTACGGAAAGCGTTATACAAATAAAGCTAATTATATTTGTTTGTTTCGGTTAAACTGATGCACAATACAGATTACTGAATACATTCATGTGGGGATCAACTTCATATCAAACTTACTTTGCACTCGTAATCCCCTGGCATGAAGGAATGCTCTCATCATTCTGTACCCTGTGTTTGGGTGACTGAGTTGGATTTCTGCAATGAGGGCATCCAGCTCTTCATCACAAAGCGCTGAATACATGTCCGACATTCTAAACAAACAAAGAATAATTCCTGAAATTTTACTTGGCAAGAGCCAAAACATATATAATAATAATAATAATAATAATAAACTTTTATTTGTACAGCGCTAAATCACAACCAAAGGCGTCTCAAAGCGCTTTATACAATCGTATAATATATGATATATGATATATTATATTATATATTATATACTGATATATGATTAAAAGCGTCCATTTTCACTGCAACCATTTTGACGTGTATTTGTTGTATCATTAGTGTTATTAGGTACAAGTGTTGCTGCATTCATTGCAAGGTTAACGTCATTTGCGTCAATAGATATGGAAAACAACTACACTTAAGTTTAAAAGAAATGTGCACGTTTTGGAAATGGCAATTTCTTAATATTATTATTATTATTATTATTATTATTATTATTATTATCATTATTATTATTATTATTATTATTATTATTATTATTATTATTATTATTATTATTATTATTATCATTAGTGTTCTGTTAAGGTGAAACAACAAAGAAGCCTTTAAGTCTAAATTGTTTAATAAATAGGTTAAGAGCAGTTGGTCTAAGTATGAAAGTCATTTCATTTATTTGTTGCATTAAGAGAAGCATTTATAGAGCGTCGTTGCCACCTACTGGCATCTTTCGGTAGTATTTCTGTTGTAATTATGAAGCGAACTTTATACCGGAAGTAAGACACGGGAAACACACTGCCAGCGTTTTCTGATGAGCACCCGTTCCTGTAAACCAGTGTTTGTGTGCCGCGAGATATTGTCAGGTGTGCCGTGGGAAATGATCCCATTTGTGTGCCTGTGCAGTCTAGCGCCTGGCAGAGTAATCATGTAGTACTCTTCCATACCAGTAGGTGGCAGCAGCAGGTAGCTAATTGCCTTGCGCTTGGAGACAAGCGAATTCGTGACGCATGGATGCAGCGACAGGTGTGTGGATTGTGGATAGCGGGACGACGGTTGAAAGTGATGGATAAGTTTTTGAAGAGGAAAAATGCTGACTCTGAACTGGACCCTGGACAAAATTCGGACCCAGATGAAGGCCCTAGTATGAGTGGAGGCAAAGACGGTGACGTCGAGCAAAGTTTCTGGCGTGAGGCAATACAATGAAAGCTATCTTTCATTTGGATTTACTTTTACCGGAGATGCAACGGCACCGACTCCGTTGTGATTGGTATGTGGTGAAAAGCTCTCCAACAGTGCTATGGTCCCAAGTAAGCTTAAACGCCATCTCCAAACGAAACAGCCCTCAGTTCAAAAGAAAAATGTGGAGTATTTTGTTCGCCTGCGTGAACACACGGAGAAACAGGCAACTTTCATGAGAAAAACCGCAAAAGTAAACGAGAGAGCCCTTAAAGCTAGCTACCACGTCGCTGAACTAGGGTTGCCACCTACCAGAGTTACAAATCCGGGACCTCTGGGGGGGGGGGGGGGGGTCACCGAAATATACGGGACACAAAGTGAAGTGCGTCCTGTATCAGTTCATTACGGGACAGGTTTTTTAGTTGCCAAGTACGGGACAATCGCGTATTTTACGGGAGTAGACCACAGGCAGAAATCAAATGAGGTTTTGTCATTTTCCCTTAAAAACGGGACAAATTGTATCTATATATGTATAAAATATATTTGTAGTCCAATGATAAAGAAAGAAAGGATTAAATGGGTCAACATGTTCCCATGTGCATTTATGCTCATCATTGCACAGAAAACTCATGGTTTAAAATTGTTTAGGTTATATCTGCCTATGTTTGATTTTATCAATAAAAGTGTGTTTACGTTAAGATGTTTTGCTGTATAGTTTTGTGTTTTCCAGCGCATAGGTTAGGGATAATTGGTGTGTGTGTGTGTGTGGTGTGTGTGTGTGTGTGTGTGTGTGTGTGTGTGTGTGTGTGTGTGTGTGTGATGCAAACGTTTTGCCAGCAGCATCTCTCAGGATCTTCGGCGCGTCTGCAGTGCGTGCGCACTTTGAAGCGCATTTTCCGAGCAAGGCGTCTCCATCAGTTTACGCCAGGATTGCAAGCTCACGCGACAACCCCGGTAGTTTTGCGTGTAAAACAACAGCGAAACTCTTTTTCCTGTCCCTGTCTGGTCTTTATTTGATCTGAATAGTGCCGAAGCCGATACGTCACATTTACCCTGGACACCCTTGTCCAGGGTGTCCCCTGCCTTCGCCCTAAGTCAGCTGGGAGAGGCTCCAGCAGACTCCCGTGACCCTGAGTTCGGGACTAAGCGGGTATGGAAAATGAATGAATGCATGAATGAATGTAAAGCACAGCACATATAAGAACAAAATCCAGCACATCGTACATTATGACCAAAATCAACCAGATCCACCGTGTTTTCTAATCCTGCCTGAACGATTCTACCTGCTGTAATTGACGCGGATCTCTCTCTCTCTCTCTCTCTCTCTCTCTCTCTCTCTCTCTCTCCCATGCGATCACCCAAACTCCCTTCGTAATTGACCAGTAGATCGCGATGGACGTAATGGGCACCCCTGGCATAGATGCTTGTGTAACATGGACATTGATGTACAGGACAGGGGGCTCCATCCTATCACCTCTCCTCTCCTCACTCTCTCCCTAAGCTCTCAAAACGATCTCCAAACTAAACGCTATCTAGTCTCAAACACTCCAAACTATAAACACTATCCAAAATCTAGTAATCCAAACTCTCTCCAAATCTCAATTGACAGCAACTCTCCTACAATAACCCCCATTTTGAATGGAGCCTGAGGGGTCTATATAAACCGTTAAAATATGAATTGCATATATATATGTATACATATATATATATATATATATATATATATATATATATATATATATATATATATATATATATATATATATATATATGGTCCACTTTTCTGCTGCAGCTGGCCATTTTCCTTTTACACCGTCCAAATTTACAGCTCAGGGCGCTGGGACGAATTGCAAATTGTGTGCAGATACAGGCCTACACTTCAAATAATTATGAGGAAAAACCCAACGTAAAGAGAGCACTTCCATTAGGAAATAGTCAACATGAAATTCCGTCTTCTACTGACACCTGCTGGTCAAATTTAATAGTTGCAAATATTGTGAAGAAGTTGTCATCTAATTCTAATCCTAAACAATATGGCCATTCGAAGTGAAGTATTAAGACAATTAATCAGGTTTGTACTGCTTGATTGAACACATTCATCCCGTTCCAGTGCACTAAAACCCACTTCCCTTCAGGACCATGTCAGCGAAGCCAAAACTTCCTTGAGTGACGCTGTTTCCCAGCATGCAATGCGAGCTAGCGATTCACAATACTATTTCATCACAAACATGGATGTAAAAAATAAAAAGGGACGAAAAATGAAACTTCAGGAACACCAACCAATACAATGCAATACAAGCAGAACTGGGCCGAAGTTTTATATTATGTACACCATAATCCAGCCTTCTGGTGGACAAGCCATTTAATCCGTGTCCTCCCATGGTACTTACGTGGGTGGAAGGTCATCGTAGGTGTCACGTGCTGGATGCTCGTCACTCCACCAATCGTTTGAGTTGGCGAGTGAACGAAAAAGTGAACAGTCTTAACAGAAGCTTGCTGCTGGAAATAATGCACTACAAGTGGATGTGATGCTCACTGAACCCGATTCAGACGACTCTCCCTCCACTTTTCTTGTTTTGTATGAGCATTTAAAAAAAACAACAACATAATAATATGGATTTTGACCATGTATGTTTTGGAGTTCATTGAAAGAGGTTAATAATAAAAGAAAAATAATATATATTTATATATATGTATATATATATATATATATATATATATATATATATATATATATATATGTATATATATATATATATATATGTATATATATATATAGTGTGTGTGTAACTTTAACTAACTTATCTATTTCTATCCATCTATCAAACTTACTATCTAGGGATCTTGATATTGTGTTGGCAGATGCATTATCACGTGTACATGTGGACTAGCTGCAAAATTCTTATTTCGGGGGAACTGAGGGTTTTCTTGTTTAGTTTTGTTTGTCGGTATGTTAATAGGGTTTGGTTCTTAAGGGAGGGGGTGTTATGACCCACGGGTGGGTCTAGGTGCCTCTATCTTTGTGTCTGTGTGTGTGTGAGAGAGTGGATGACGCCTTGCAGGTGCGGTCCTGGATGTTGGCTGCTGATTGGACGCGCCATGGCTGAGAAGGAGGAGCAGTCGAGCCAGCCTGACGGTCATCCCTCCTCCGCTCCCAAGTCTGCAGTTAGTCACTTCTGAAATGGTGTTAGAGCACGCAGCCGTAGGGGTGGGCTGCCATTTTCTTTGTCCCCTCTTTTCTCCTGTTTATTAAGTATGTAGGGAGGTTAGCCTTTCTGTATTTGGCTTCTCTTTCTTTCTTTAGTTAGTTCTTAAGGCGAGCTAGTTGGAGTTTGGTTTATTATTTTGGCCTGGGCCCACCCTGAAGCCTTTGCTGCCCACCGGTTAAGTTGTTTTGTTTATTTCATTTACTGATTCATAAATGTTTTTGTTGAAAACCGCCAACTGCCGTGAGAAATTAATGAGCCTTGGGAGTGGGGGACGGAACGTAACACAGAGTTTTCACCGTGACAGCAGGTTGAGCTCCTACCGTTTTACAAGTGACGTCGTCACGTTAGCCTGTTCCATCCCTGCTAAATTCTTTAGAGAACTACCGTTAGTAAACTTTTAAATTATAATACACTCTACACTAATTGTAATTTCCTGCCCGTGGTTCTATATTGCAACAGTTGACGGCTCATATCAGCAGATAAGCAGCAACAATCTGGGCATTGCGGGTGATTCATAAATATGTCATTTCTTATTAATTAGCCCATAAGTGTTGTACACCAGTGTGACACCAAATGCTTGTTGCTGACAGCAGTGAAGAAATGAGACTCTAGTGGTTCTGCACATTAGTATAAATAGAGTGATTCTCTATCATTACATCACAGGACGGCGGCACTCTGACAGATTCCATGAACCTGGAGACTGATGATCCAGACTCCGGTCCAGATGAGCCAACAGGCCACAGTGGAAACGGGTCAGAGCATGGACTGGCTGCTGAAAGGATCCAGGTTGGTGGCGCTGTCATCCCAAGTTGTGTGGTGTGGAGGATCAGGGCCAAAGTTCCAGATGCTCACAGATGTGACTGTGGATTCAGGAGGAGTGTTTGAAGGCTGGACTCCCAACAGTGATTGGCTGCTGAGGACCTCTCAATCACAATCAGGTTTTTTAGTGGCTGTGAGATTGAAAGTGAGATTGCATTGTCCAGGTAGGAGGACAGCAGTCAGCCATGTTTCACCTCCAGTCAACACGCAGTGGTTCACATGAAGGTCCAAGAGGCCTACAGACCTACACTGAGTCTGGAAGTGGCAGTACAGTTGGATCATTGTCTTTGTTGTGTTGTTTGGTCATTGTGATCCAATGTAATGTGAGAGAAGGACGAGTGCAGTTATATTGGAGTGAGTTATTTAGAGTGTAATAGAAGTTATAATGCAGAGTCTGTTTTTATGAAATGTTCTATCACCTGGCATCCATCCATCCATCCATCCATCCATCTTCTACTGCCGTATCTGGAGTCAGGTCTCGGGGGCAGCAGCCTCAGCAGAGACCCCCAGACTTCCCTGGACCCATTCACCTCCTCCAGCTCCTCCAGTGGGACCCCAAGGCTTCCCAGTCCAGCCCAGAGACCTGGTCCCTCCAGCAGGGTCTCCTCCTGGTGGGACATGCCTGGAACACCTCCCCAGGGAGGCGTCCCAAACAAGACCCCGAGATGCTGGAACTCCTCCCTCTGAGGCAGGGCCTCCCCACCGACCCAGAGAGGGCAAACCACCTCATATCTTTCATTGATTTATCTGTTGGTGAATAATTATAATGTATCATTTATTTTATTTAAATTATATTTGAACTGAATTGGATTTGTTTGTAAAAGTGAGATTTATTTTCATTGATTCATGTGGTTTATGTTGAGACCGAGTGGAGAAGTGGGTATGGCCTACAGAAGGTTTGAGTACACAAGTTATTCAGATATGGAGAATCCCCATGGTAGGACTTCAGGAGGAGGTAAAGGTCACACAGGTTGTGATGGCTTTTATTGTCAGAATATTGAATCATTGAAATATAATGTTTGAGCTTGTAATAAAGTTTGGATGATATAACATAATCACATAAAATAAATGATCTGGTTTCCTTCTGATTCATTGACGTCCTTCTGAAATCTCCACACAAACATCTGGCAAGCATCAAAACCATGAATTATTTTGAGGGAAACTTCTTTTGTCTTACTTATGATTCAATAATGATTTGAGTTCCCATCACAGGTGTTGTGAATCACTTTATCTTTTCCACATGATTTCCTCATTTAAGATCATGAAGCAGAAATAAAGTCTCTTGAAAAGTATTTTTCACCTCCAAAATGAAGATGTTATAGAAGTCTGAAGTGAGAGCAGAGCAGTGTGTTGTTGATGTGTGGAACCTTCATGCTGAGATGTTCCAGCCGTGGATGATGAGAGCAGAAGCAGTGGTTGTGTTGCTGCTGCCTTCACTGAGCAGCTGCTCCAAGTCCTGCTTCTTCCACTGAGGATTCAGCTCCACCAGTGGCTTCTGGGACGTCTCTCCCAGTAACCACAGCAGCAGAAGCAGTCCGCCAGCCACCAGGCTGCACTGGGGTCAAAGGTCGTGACACGCCCACACAGTGTTGGTGCGTGCAGCTTGCTGTTTGGCTCCACTGGTTGTAGTTCTGTCAGCCACCAGTAGATGGAGCGCTCCTCTTCACTCTCCTCATCCTCACCACCACCTGCAAAGATAAGAAGAGACAGCAGGAGTCAGGACTCACGGTCCTTGAACGCATCATCACACAGACGTTGACTGTTGATGGAGATGATGGAGTGACTGGTGAGAAGAAGCAGACTCTCAGTCACATGTCAAGTGTGGAACATGTGAAGGTCATGTGACCATGGAGTGTTGGACTGATACTGAGGCCTGATGAAGATGAACTGATCAATAATTGGGTGGTGAACTGAGAGAAGAAGCAGTTTGGCAGCAGATGTTGGATGAATGAGGAGCAGCTGGACGTCACCATCCTCCTCTCACACTGTGACTGGGAACACTGGACCTCTGCTGTGGGATCAACTGGCTTTGGTGCTGGAACCATCATCCAATGGTTCCAAACCAGTACTAACCTCACACTCTCCAGTTGATGGTCACTGCTGTAGACAAGATCCATCAGTGGCTCCTTCACTGATGACTCCTTCAGGGGGTTCTGACCCAGGTCCAGGTGTCTGAGGTGGGAGTCGTTGGACTTCAGAGCTGAGAGCAGCCAATCACAGCTGAGCTCTGACAAATTGCAGCCCCACAACCTGAACAGAGAATAAATGGATGGAGTTTATAATGATAGAGAGTTTTTCCTGGGTGTCATCACTTCAGCATCTGCAATCTGCAATCTGACCACTAGATGGGAGGATTTTACCCACTGTACCTTCAAGCCCAGTTTCATTCATTACTATCACAAACCAGTGTCTGCAAATTGAATTTCCAACAGCAGTAAAGTGCAAATCATGACGACAACAACAAGAGTGATAGAAGTTGTAGAGTGAAGAGGGTGAACTGACCTCAGAGTCTCCAGTTTACAGTCTGGACTCTGCAGAAAACCACTCAGCTCCTTAACTGATGAATCCTGAAGATAGTTCTCAGCCAGGTCCAGCTCTCTGAGGTGGGAGGGGTTGGACTTCAGAGCTGAGAGCAGCCAACCACAGCTGATCTATGACAACCTGCACCTCTCCAACCTGAATACGGAATAAATGATGGAGAGTGTCATTCACAGTTGGGTGTGCGCGCGCGCGCGTGTGTGTGTGTGTGTGCGTGCGTGAGTGCGTATGTGCGCAAACGTGTGTGTGTGTGTGTGTGTGTGTGTGTGTGTGTGTGTGTGTGTGTAATTTAAAACCAGTTTTACACATTTCTAATGGAATCAAAGTGAATTCCAACAAACTCAATTCAAAGTCATGACAACAATAACTGCAGCAGTTGTAGAGTGAAGAGGGTGAACTGACCTCAGAGCCTCCAGTTTACAGTCTGGACTCTGCAGAAAACCACTCAGCACCTTCACTGTTGAATCCAGAAGGCAGTTCCAACTCAGCTCCAGGTGTCTGAGTTGGGAGGGGTTGGACTTCAGAGCTGAGAGCAGCCAATCACAGCTGAGCTCTAACAAACTACATCTCCACAACCTGAATAGAGAAGAAATGATGGAGAGTTTTTCCAGGGTGTCATCACTCTGAAAATCAAAGTGAAATGTTGACTTCAGAATCTGACACTAAAGCAATCTGAAATCTGACCACTAGATGGTAGGATTTTACACACTGTACCTTTCCACCCAATTTCATATGCTTCAAACACAAAGCAGTGACTGCAAATTGAATTTCCAACAGCAGTGAAGTGAAAATCATGACAACAACAACAAGAGTGATAAAAGTTGTAGAGTGAAGAGGGTGAACTGACCTCAGAGTCTCCAGTTTACAGTCTGGACCCTGCAGAAAACCACTCAGCTCCTTCACTGTTGAATCCTGAAGGTGGTTCCAACTCAGGTCCAAGTGTCTGAGGTGGGAGGGGTTGGACTTCAGAGCTGAGAGCAGCCAATCACAGCTGAGCTTTGACAACCAGCAGTACTCCAACCTGAATAGAGAAGAAATGATGGAGAGTTTATAACGATGGAATTTTATCAGGGTGTCATCACTCTGAACATCAAAGTGAAACGTCGACTTCAGAATCTGCAACAAAAGCAGTCTGCAATCTGACCACTAGATGGGAGGATTTTACCCACTGTACCTTCAAGCCCAGTTTAGGGCGTGTTTTCATTGCCTTGCCTCACCACGGTTCGCCTCGGTACGATTGCGTTTTCATTGGCTCTGTGATTACGAGACTGTGGGCGGAGTCGACACGGTAAAGCGGGACAATGTTTTCCCCAGCATCACTTCTGTGCAATACACAACAGCGCAGCGATGGACAAAGTAGAAGTTGTTTCATACCTGCTGCTCGGTCTGTGGTTGCTTTTCTGTTCAAGAAAGAACACTTTCCCTCACTGAAGTCACAGTTGATCATTTATGCAGCAACATTTATAATTTATTGTTTCGTTTTCCATGCGAGCAAATGTGTAGTTCAACCTTCATATTTTCACCAAAAGTAAACACGAGACGGATACAACGGGAAATAGCGTTTATTTAAAAACAAACAAACAGAAAAACAGACAGTAAACACGCCTCCTTATTTGAAATAGCTGCCCTCGCGAGCCAAGGACGACTTTGTTATATGCCGCGGTGTTTGAGGCTTCCTCGCGGCCAAGAGCCACGTCCTCTCGACGAATCAGTATTTCTTCTCTCCTCAAGACTCCTGGGGTTCCCTAGCTTACCGCGCCTCACGCAAGAGCAACTCGATTTGTTTTCTTTACCGAGCGCTTCGCCATTTGCCGTTTGTCGTTTTCGCGAATATGGTTGAACACACTCGCGACGTCGAGGGCATTCCCGGTTCGCCTGCCTCTCCCCAAAAGACGAAAGTAAACATGTATTGAAAAAGCTGTTTTCAAAAACTGTATACACATAAATGTATTTGTACAACACCAATAGTAGCTACTTGTATTCACGGTAAAATGTACCTGACACGGAAGTTCTGTGTCAAAGGAGTTGGCGTGGATGTCCGCTCTGACAGGGAACATCGACGCGGACACGGAGCCAATCCAGTGCCCTGCTCGTCGCTACGTCACCACTAAACTCGCTTCGTCTTGCTCGGACCCTGGGGGATTGAGGTACCAAAACAGCGCCCCCTACAACTGTGCGGCCAGTGCAAACACCCTAACACCATACCATGGCGAGGCGAGGTGAGGCAATGAAAACACGCCCTTTCATTCATTATCAAAAAAAAAGTGTCTGCAAATTGAATTTCCAACAGCAGTGAAGTGAAAATCATGACAACAACAACAAGAGTGATAGAAGTTGTAGAGTGAAGAGGGTGAACTGACCTCAGAGTCTCCAGTTTACAGTCTGGACTCTGCAGAAAACCCCACTGAGCTCATTCACTGATGAATCCTTAAGGTCGTTCCAACTCAGGTTCAGCTCTCTGAGGTGGGAGGGGTTGGACTTCAGAGCTGAGAGCAGCCAATCACAGCTGAGCTTTGTCAACCAGCAGTTCTCCAGCCTGAATAAAGAATCAATATTTGATTTCTTCCATGGTGTAAATGTCATATTCAGAGTCATTTCTCCCTGTTGATGATCCAGATGTGCAGCTGTTGGGATCACTGAGTCATTCCCTCAAACGACTCATTGTGCCAGTGGGTTGTCAACACAATAACAACAGCAGTGTGTCAGTCAGTGTGCAGCCAGTCAGCAGTGAAGATGGAAAATAATCAGTGAGTCCTTTGTGTGCTTGTGGCTGTTTTCAGTCATCAGAGACTCGTTACAAGTCAAACACATTCAAAGGACAAGATGAAGAAATACTGCTGCACTATTAATCTGCCTCTAATATTTCTTCACAGGATCTTCTGCTCAGTCATGTGACCTTCATCACCAATCAACAACTTCCATTGAGCTCCAAAGTGACTGGAGACATTTTCCACACTTTCTTCCACCATCCAAAGTCTTTTCTGGCTGCAGATTGTTGACATGAAAATATCAACAACATCCACTTTGTCTAGATGAGTCTTTAATATCTGCTTCAAAGTCTTCACACTGAGCAGCGTTACACACCAGTTGTCATCTGCTGACACACACTGTCCACCAGTAGAAAGCAGGAACTGACCTGAGAACTTCCAGTCTGCAGTTTGGACTCTGCAGTCCAGCACAGAGCAGCTTCACTCCAGGATCCCTCAGGAAGTTCTCACTCAGGTCCAGCAGTGTGAGGTGGGAGGGGCTGGACTGCAGAGCTGAAGACACCACTGCACACTGAAGCTCTGAGAGTTCACTGGATGAAGGAGAGCAGAGAGAGAAGTTGTGGTCGACATGTGAGATTCTAAAGACAGTGAAAGTGAATCAAGACTCATTAATGTCTGATCATCATCATCATCATCATCATCATCATCATCACCATCATCATGTAAATGGAGGGAAGTCCCGCGGTGGTGCAGCATGTGTTTACATCTGTGGTGCGTGGTGCCGGGACACTGCAGTGGTATGCAAACGCTGTTCACCACTGGCACAGTTGATGATCATAAAGTGCCGTCCATTCTATCTGCCCTGGCAGTTTACTGCCATTTTGCTAGTTGCAGTTTACATCCCTCCCACCAACAACAGCAGTGAGAGGAACGCTGCACTCAATGAACTGTACCAGGCCATCAGTGATCAACAGACAGCAAACCCAAAAGCTTTACCATCCTCACTGGAGATTTTAGTCATGCTGACCTCAAGACTGTCCTTCCAAAAGTCCACCAGCATGTTGGATTTCCAACAAGGGGGGACAACGCTTTGTATGTGGAGGTGTTCCGAGGGAGGAGCAGGGCTCGTGCTCATGTGCGATCAATTCCACGAGGATTGGGACTCTCAAAGGAAACGGGTGTGCGTTTGTGCGTTCGCAACATTTTGAACATCCAGATTTTTTTGTTTCAGGATGAAATCCATGTACGTTTTTGTAAATGAAGCCCCAGGTCCTCAGTGTCTCCACTACAGTGTCCTCAGTGCAGCTTCACACTCCAGTGTGTTCCAGCCACTGAGTGTCAACACGTCCTGTTGTGACTGACAGTGTTGCTCTGATCTGCTGCTTCAACTCAACATGATGCTCAGTTGTGTGTAAAGTCACTGCAGCTTGGAGCTCCACTGGATCAGAGATCCTTCACTGGCGTCTCTTCGGACTCCACTGTATCTTTGATCCAACTGCTGTTTTATTGTCTGCTGCCAAATGAAGGAAGGATGTGATGTGTTTGTGTGTTCAATGTGTTGATTGTGTTGATTGACTGTGTAGTTCCACAGTTTTCATTCATGTAGCCGCTCTTTACCTTTGACGCTCAGGTGTCTTCAATGTCCGTCCGTCATACCAGCACCACTACATCATTCATAAATTGATGAGACGTGGGTTCCATTTAACTCGTTTATTTTCCTTCTTGAGTTTTTGGGTCGAGGCAACACAGACAACGTGAGGTCAAAAGAATTTTTGGCTCACCAACCACTCCGGCTTGACCCGCTTTCCATCAAACAAACATTTCGGCCATTTTTTTTTCTCGACCTAAAATAGCTGCGGGTCACCTTTCAAAATAAAATAACGGCTTCAGCATCAGAATCGGATGGTCTTGGTTCCCTTTCTTGAAGAACTTGGCAGTTGTCAGCCGGAAGGCATCTTGCACTGTACCCCTGACGACGCCATTAACTTCGTCCAGCAGTGCAACGTAGGGCTCTTTCATCAGACGTTGACTGATACATGACTGAACGAATGGCTCGCGGCTTAGCGCATCAGCGACAACGTTCTTAACGCCAGGGACATACTTCAGATCGAAATCGAATGCGGCAAGCTTAGCAACCCATCTTTGTTCACATGCGTCCAAACATGGCTTTGTTAAGATGTAGGACAATGGGCAATGACAATGACCAAACTTGTCACAAATGGCCCATTTTAACGCCAGGAATTCCAACCTGTGCGCTGGATAGTTAATTTGTGATCGGGACAGTGTCTTGCTGGTGAAAGCGACAGGTCGAGCAACAGTCTCACCTGGTGGCACTTGAGACAGGACTGCGCCAATGCCATCAAACGACGCATCAACAGCGAGAACGAAGGGCTCACTGAAGTTGGGGTGGGATAAGGTGACATTGCAAGCTAATTCATTCTTCAGGGTCTGGAACGATTCTTTGCATGCAGCAGTCCAGTCGCTCGCCATAAGCGCTGGTGGAGCAGATGATCGCTTTTTCACCTTCCTGCTTCTCATGGCCTTATGCTGCACCTGCCTTCCAGAGAGGAGTCTGAACAAGGGTTTTGCTTTAGCAGAGCAGTCAGCTATGAAGTGCTGATAGTAGAAGATTAGGCCCAGGAAAGAATTAATCTTTCTCCAGGAAGGGGTGACACCATCACTCTCCATCAGGTCAGCCTCTCCCACATCCATGATGGCTTTCATCTTGTCAGGGTCCTTCATCACCCCGTCCCCACAAATGACATGTCCCAGGAACCTTACTGACCTCCGCAAGAGATGACACTTCTTGGGGGCCAGTTTGAGTTTGTGACTTTTCAGACGGGAGAACACCATCTCTAGACGCTCAAGCGCCTGCTGTTCAGTTGGGGCAAAGACCATCAGGTCATCAAGATAGCAGAGCAGACTAGTGAAGTTTTCATCCCCGAAGATTGACATCATCATTCGCATGAATGTTGCAGGACTGTTGGACAGACCTTGTGGCATTCTGTTGTACTAGTGGAGGCCAAAAGGTGAAGAGAAAGCTGTGTATTTTTTGTGCTCTTCATGGAGTGGCACATTGTAGAAGCCAGACGTCAAGTCCATGGTGGAGAAGAAGACATTTCCTCCAAGTGCAACCCACCGATCCTGGGGTGCCTTGGGCCAGGCCGTCGAGTCGGACCATGAACAGGACTGTTTGAAGCTGGGGAAGATCTTTGCAGGAGCACCTTCTCCAGCATGTTAATAAGGCGGTTCAGGGCATCAGGGTCAGTGGCCTGTGGCTGCAGTGGGCTCTGTTCTTCAGCAGGTGGTGCAGGTGGCGAGACAGCAGCAAGAGCATTCACTGACACCCTTTCTCTGGAAGTTCTGTTCACTGACATCATTTCAGAATGATATTCGTTCAGAATGTCTTGGACTTCACGAGCAGTCCACTTGTCTATCGTCTTCGACCTGAAGGTCATGGCGAGCTCAGTAGGAGGGCAGTTCTTTATGAACATTCGAGTCACCTCAGTGCTGGGGCTGTCCAGTGACTTTCCTTGCTCCTTCAGACGTTCAATGGCCAAGTCAACAGCGCGGTTCAGTCTAAGCCAGTAGTCAAAGGCATCCTCACCCTTCCCAGGAAGAGTGGTGTAAAAGTCTGCTAATGGGAGTGGTGAACACGGAACAGAATCAAAGTGCTTCCGCAAGAGACCATAAATGGCATCGGGGTTACAGGTGATGTTAATACCACTGTTCCTGGTCCCAAACCTGACAACATCCTTTGCTTTGCCACCAAGATGAACAAGGATCTCCTCCGCTTGTTCCTCAGGTTGCAGATTCCCCCTCTTAATGAAACTCCTCATGAGCTCCTCCCACTCCTGGACGGAAACAGAGTCTGAGTTGTCTCCTCTGAAGCAGGGGGGCTCCTTCAGCTTTCGATGAGGGACATATTGCAAATGGGACACGTCAAAAGCATTTGTGGCAGACACATTTGCATGGCTAGGTCGAGGGGTAGCACTATGTAAAGGGGAACTGGCTAGCATATCAGCATGGGCAGGTGAAGGGGCAGCACTGAGTAAAGGGGTAGTGACAGATGCACTGAGGTGAGAGATAATGTCCTGTGCCACCCGCTGGCTGACCTGTTGAATCAATGCATCACCCATCTGACCTACAATACTAGCAGCAATAACATCAGGGGTAGGTGCAGGGGAACACATGCTGTGCCTGTCCGGGACAGGGGAATGCGTGCCCTGGCTAGCAAGGGCATGAGGGTTTGCATCGGAGTTGGGGGGAGGGATAACACCAGTACTGAGCAAGGGGCGCCCAGGTGTACACTGATTACCCAACACTACACCACCCCCCTGAACAGGACTCTCAAACAGTAAACTTGAAGGATGCATAAAACCCCTCCCTCTGCCAGCACCAAAAGGAGTTACAAAAACATTACCCTGAGGATTACTCATCTTTCCAAAAAGTTAACAAAACACAATACCACAAAACAAAAGGATGAAACCACAAAAGGCCTAGACTGGAAACTGAAAAAAAAAAAAAAATCAAATAAAAGTACATAAACCCTCTATCTGATGTCTAACACTGCACAAAAGCAACACATCTGACCAACTTCAGTGACCGCAGATGAACAGCAGCAGCAGAACAGTCCCCGGGTCGCTCTGCAGCATCGGTAGCACAACAAAAGAGTCTCGAGTCACGGCACCAATGTGACCTCTCCTATTCTGTCCTGCTTGCTGTATAATGAAGACTTGCATAAGTCAGGTGTGGAGCAGCAGTTTATTCTCTGAAACAGAATGGGACACAACCATAACTTGCTCCGTGAAACTTGGTCACCTCCTGCTTCATGGGCTTCCTCTGTACTGAAGTAGTGATCGTATAGTTGTTGTTTCTACAATACAAATAATATTAAAAATAAAATACATTTTTCTACAAAATACAAAAAAATGACATTCGCAATTTCAATAATTCGCTCCCTAAAGCTCCATTTTTATACACTGTAACATTCTTCCAGTTACACACACATACCTGAAACAGAATGGGACACAACCATAACTTGCTCCGTGAAACTTGGTCACCTCCTGCAGAGACAACGTGCTCCGTATGAGAGCTGTGTGCTGCTAATGGACATGCTAGCATGCTAATCGTTTTTAATAGCAATTAAAAAAAAACGAACTTTGCTAAAAAAAATAAAAAATAAAAAATAAAAAATAAAAAATAAATGAAAGACACCAGCACACATTTAAACACTGAAACACAGTTACATGAAGCATAGCTCAACTTATTGCATTAATTTCTGTCTCAGCAGGGAGGAGACCGTCTCACCTGCTTCATGGGCTTCCTCTGTACTGAGGATCGCCCAGAATGCAAAGCGCTAACTTCAAAATAAAATACAAAATAAAATAAAAATAAAATATAAAGAGCCATGGCTGTGCCCCAACCAAGTTTAACATGATTGAACACAATTTATTTTGTGTGTGTGAGAGAGAGAGAGAGAGAGAGAGAGAGAGAGAGAGAGAGAGAGAGAGAGAGAGAGAGAGAGAGAGAGAGAGAGAGAGAGAGAGAGAGAGAGAGAGAGAGAGGATGACGCCTTGCAGGTGCGGTCCTGGATGTCGGCTGCTGATTGGACGCGCCATGGCTGAGAAGGAGGAGCAGTCGAGCCAGCCTGACTGTCATCCCTCCTCCGCTCCCAAGTCTGCAGTTAGTCACTTCTGAAATGGTGTTAGAGCACGCAGCCGTAGGTAGTGATGGCCGATGGAGGCTTTGTTGAAGCTTCGACACTTGTTTCAAAAAATGGTTCATTACTCGAGGCTTCAATGACACAGTGCTCGAGGAGGTCATCTAGTGCTCAATAAAATGAAGTGCAATAGAAACGTGTTCATTGTTTCATAGGTTGTTTGGGATTTGATTCGCCATGCATTCTTGTTGGACAACACTACATGCTTGTATGGTTCAATGCTGACACAATAAAATAAAAATGAAAAATAAAGACAATGTCTCTTTTTTGGCACGACTGATTGTAGTAGACTATAGCTCTATACTTAGCCTGACAGTTTGTGCAATGAATTATATTATATCCTAAAACAAGACTAAATAGCCCATAGTTTAAAAATATGTTCAATAGTAAGTGTTCAGTGGGTCAGATGTCAAATGTGATCTATTTAAAATGTAGAATAGATGAGCTAAATAACACATATATAATACACGTTGATGGGAATTGAACCGTCGCCTCAGTCCTGTAAGTCCAAGATTGTCATAATGTACCACAAACCCAAATCACACTCCCTTTTTTCATCGAAGCTGTTTGAGTAGCGTTAGCACACCGTGATTCCTCATCAACTACAGGCCTACACTTCAAATAATTATGAGAAAAATCCAACGTAAAGAGAGCACTTCCATTAGGAAATAGTCAACATGAAATTTCGTCTTCGACTGACACCTGCTGGTCAAATTGAATAGTTGCAAATATTGTGAACAAGTTGTCATCTAATTCTAATCCTAAACAATATGGCCATTCGAAGTGAAGTATTAAGACAATTAATCAGGTTTGTACTGCTTGATTGAACACATTCATCCCGTTCTAGTGCACTAAAACCCACTTCCCTTCAGGACCGTGTCAGCGAAGCCAAAACTTCCTTGAGTGACGCTGTTTCCCAGCATGCAATGCGAGCTAGCGATTCACAATACTATTTCATCACAAACATGGATGTAAAAAATAAAAAGGGACGAAAAATGAAACTTCAGGAACACCAACCATTGCAATACAAGCAAAACTGGGCAGAAGTTTTATATTATGTACACCATAATACAGCCTTCTGGTGGACAAGCCATACTATTTAATCCGTGTCCTCCTATGGCACTTCCGTGGGTGGAAGCTCGTCGTAGAGGTCACGTGCTGGTTGCACGTCACTCCACCGATCACCTCGGGGAAGGTCGTTGCCCTTGCAGGGTACCTGATTCAGGTGAGTATATGGAAAATATGGGTCAATGTGGTCAGTAGTAACAAGAGAAGCTTGCTGGCAAAAATAATGCACTACAAGTGGATGTGACACTTTTTTCTTGTTTTGTATGAGCATTTAAAAAAAACAACAACATAATAATAATATGGATTTTGACCATGTATGTTTTGGAGTTCATTGAAAGAGATTAATATATATATGTATATATATATATATGTGCGTGTGTGTAACTTTAACTAACTTATCTATTTCTATCCATCTATCAAACTTACTATCTAGGGATCTATCTACTACTAACTCTCAAAAAACTAACGGACAACCAAGAGCAACAAAACCAACCTACTGCAATTCGTATATTTTAGTGTGTGTGTGTGTGTGGGGGGGGGTTAAAATGAGCACAGTGATGGTTCCGCAGCATAAAGTGTATCTTCAGTCGTCGATTGTATGTGTGGGAGTCCCTCAGGTTCAGCCCAGCTGATTTAGTGTTCGGTGAGAGGACCCTTGCGTCTGTTAAGGGGTAAGTGGCTTTCCGATGTTAAGCGAGTAGAGAATAATGTGTTAGATTACGTAATTTTTTTTCGTGAACGCTTGCATCGTGCTTGTGAAACTGCTCACCAAACTCTTGTCGCCAGCCAGTCTAAAATGAAGCGGCAGTTTGACAAGAAAGCTGTGGCTCGAGTTTTTGAGACAGGCGTTGTGTGTTGGTATTGTTGCCGTTACCCGGTTCCGGTTTGCAGGCTGGTTTTTCTGGTCCGTATGTCGTGGAGCGCAAAGTTTCCGATACAGATTATGTAGTGCACACTCCTGATAGAAAACGATCATCCCGCGTCTGCCACGTCAAAATGTTGAAAAGTTACGCCCGGTTCACACAGGACGAGGAAGCGCCGCGAAGCGAAGCGCCGTGAAGCGCTGCAAATCGCCGAGCGCTTCCATTCAGCGCCCATGTTAATCAATCATTGCGTTTACATGCAGAGCTTAATCGGACTAAGCAATCATTCGGTTTTCTCGTCCAATCGGAGTTCTCACCTTGGTCCCCGTATACATGCAGCTGAGAAATTCAAATTATTGACGGGTCCTCCTCCCAACACTAGGGGGTGGAGTGAGTCTTTTCAGCCGGTCAGCTGCTTTCGGTTGACATATTAAATCTATTATGATATGGAACGATAGTTCATAATGTACGTGTTACTTGCTTTGCAGATAAGGTGTACCCTATTTCTTGTGCTCCTGGTTATTTTAAAAGGCAGACAAGAACGTTGTTTGCTGTTGGAGGGCTACAACAACACTTCGATGCTACGCTTTGTGCCGTCGCTACGGACCCCAAACTCTTGTTCTTGTTGGATTTGGGTTCGGAGCAGACTGGTGGGAGAGTTTGTGTACAGGTTTTGCAAAGGAACGGTGTCTTCAGTTATACACACGCTCATTAAAGTGCCGACCGTGGAGGAAGCTGGTGCCGCTGCACGCCGTTTCCAGCAGAATAACGGCGAAATTACCCAAATAAAAACAAATCAGGAAAACATGTCTTTGCTGTGCTTTTATTTACAAAGTTAAAATTCTTCTAACTTACAAAAAATGTGAACGAAAAGGTAGAAATATAAATACGAAGGAATACGTATTTGTTCAGGGGTGCGCAAAGCCGGAGCCCTGCATTTGCTGCGCTACCCTTTTTAAAAAGGTCTCCGTTGCGCGTTATTTTAATATGTCCATCTCTTTTAGAAGAGAAAGCATCGCCCCGGTCTCATCCTCTCTCCAAATGTCAACATTCTTATTCGCGTTTGCCAGGTTGTTTCGCGCCGTCTGTTTTGTTAGACGACGTAGTTGTGCGGTCATGAGTCGCGAGAGCGAGGCGTGGCGCATGCGCACTCGCATTGTCCAGTTAATAGTCCGATTAAGGCGTATACATGGCAGAGAAATTTGAATTCCAATCGCATTATCTGGGTGTCTCAATCGGAGTTCTCCGATTCCAATCGGAGTTCTCAAACTCCAATCATAATCGGAGTAAGGTGTTTACATGCACGTGAGGTCTCCGATCATAATCGGACTAAGGCAATAATTCGATTTTCTCTAGTGCCATCTAAATGCACTGAATGTAGTGGTTCAGACCAGACGCGAACAGGCGAACGGCTCGTGCCATTCATTTCAATGGAAGCGGAAGCGCCGCTCCAACGAATTTCGCGAGCGAGGCTCCAACTGGTTCACACCAGACGCGAACAGCTCCGCGACGGTCGACAAGCGCTTCTGCTCAGCTGCACTCTTTTTTTCACTCCCACTTTTTCACTTCTTTTTTTTTCTTTAAAAAAATAGAATAAAATAAATCATTTTCGTCATCGCCCCCCCTCGCCCCGTAGCCAGCCCGCTCCATAGCTCACTTTTGTGCGTGTGTGTGTAAATAAATAGAAACACGCACTCAGGTGTCCATCTCAAGACAAGACCTCTTTCATAATGATCATTGACCGGCTTCTCTAGGATCAAACAGACGTATTTTGATCAAGTCTTTCTCTGTGTGTGTGTGTGTGTGTGTGTGTGTGTGTGTGTGTGTGTGTTTAATCTCTCTCGCACTCTGATACAATGTACTGACAAATATAACATACAAATATGATATATGATCGAATTTGTCATTGGGTTTTTATTTTGAAATTAGTTTATTTTGAAAATTCACCGGATTTTCTCGTTTTTATTGAGCGACTTCCTGTACTATTGACGAGGACCGCTCGCGGCTCGCGCACGAAATAGAGCAGACGCCGAAACAACAAATGCATGCCGCGAGCCGCGCAACCACCACATTGATTAACGTCGGCGCCGAATGGAAGCGCTCGGCGGCGCTTCGCTTCCACGTCCAGTGAACTGACGTTAAATGCATGGCGCGATCCGCGAGGGGAGCCGCGCGCCTGTTCGCGTCTGGTGTGAACTACTACATTGCTTAACATGGGCGCCGAATGGAAGCGCTCTGCACTTTGCGGCGCTTTGTGGCGCTTCCGCGTCCAGTGTGAACCGGGCGTTACGTCGCTAGGAAAAATGTGTTGCCTGAGCCTCCGCCCCCTCCGTGCCCATTGGCGGAGGGAGGGCTCATGAAAAAAAAAAAAAAAAAAAAAATTCATTCGGCGCGCCTGGGAAACTCTGAAATTATGAATAACTTAAGCTTGTTTTTGTCCCATTTGCCTGCATCAGCCCGTCATGATATTGTTAAATTAATTGAGAGCCACCCACTATTGTTTTCTGACCACCCCCGCCATACGTCAGTTTTGCACCATGACATAGAAGTAGAGGGACATGCCACAAGTAAGCAGCACGCACACAGAGTCCATTCTGGGAAGTTAAGAAAGAAGCTTTGGCTCTCCTTCTGACAATGCCCATCTTGATGTTAATTTGGGGTCAGGTTTTTACAGACTATAATGCCCTCGTGGTCCTGGATAGGATGCGCAATCAAACCAGCCGTACATGCTGTGGTCTCTGCTCCTGCAAGACTTCAATCTCCAGATTTGCCACAGGAAGGGGGGTTGATAATGTGTTGGCAGATGCGTTATCACGTGTACATGTGGACTAGCTGCGGAATTCTTATTTCAGGGGAACTGAGGTTTTTCTTGTTTAGTTTTGTTTGTAGGTATGTTAATAGGGTTTAGTTCTTAAGAGAGGGGGTGTTATGACCCACAGGTGGGTCTAGGTGCCTCTATCTAAATAACTATTACCAATTTTAAACGTTTAGTTTTTTACTACTACACAAATGTAAAGTCAAACAACATACGCTTACAGAAACTCACACAACAAAATATAAATTAAAATGTGTAAAACAAAAAGAAAAAAAAATCAGCATTCAGATAACAGTTTTGTCCTTTAGTGAAGATTGACAATGAGAAAAACCAAGAGCCTCATCTTTGTGCGGCTGATCCTGTTTCTTCTCTCTGTAAATATCTGCCCTGTTTTGGAGAAGATTCTCTCTGAGGGGACTGATGTTGCTACAATGCACAGTCTCCATGCCATCACATGTGTAAGGCGTCGGTAAATTGAAGCCTGCAGTTTGCAGTTGCAGCTGTTGCACGACAAAACGGGTCAACCAACCCGACAAACGACCCGGGTGATAATCGGCTCCGATCGGCTTGCGATGGAATTGGGACACCCGGGACAACACCACCTTTTTTTTTACCTGCCGCACGGAATGACGTTGAGCGTAACGTACGCTAAATCATAATATCGCGCCAGTCAAGGTCATATCGCGGGCCTGTCCCGCTCACCAGATATCCAAGAAGGTTGGTGAGGGCTGAGCAGGCAAAACCTTTGGTGACTAAGTACTGAAGGGGTGAATTTTTTCTCTACCTTTTTGCGCCTGAGTAAAAAAAGGGGGCACAGGGACGCCTGTGCAGCTACAAGTAATAAGTCTAGACAGGGATGGGGAAGAACCAGCTCAAAGTGGCTGCTGCAGTTCCCCAGGGGGGACAAATTGTGGACGACATGCGGAAAAAATACGGTCCAGATTGTCTTGATATGTTGGATGTTTGGGTTGAAAAGTATGGTTTCCCAGAGGGGGGATCACTGAGTATGGAGGAATTGAGAAACCTCCGGGATAAACTGAATATAGCCGAGGGAAAGGTTACAAAAAAGAAAAACCCAAACAGGTGGGAGATTCAAATCATCAAAGATCATGAAAGGTGTTTTTCATTCTGGAAACCTGAAGCAGAGGTCAGGGACAGGAAACAAGTAAAGAAACGTGTGAACAGCGCTGGGCGCTGGAGCACAGGGGTGACAGAGATAACGGCAGAGGGTGCACACACTCACACACACTCCCCAGAGGAGGGAGAAAAGGAGCCACTCACACACGAGCATTCAAATGCACCAAATCGTCTGTATCCTTCTCTTACAGGCCCGAGGGACCCTCTCCTGGACATGCCTGTCTTCCCTCCTCCCGCCTGCCCTCATCCAACGCTACCACCGTACAACCCTGCGCACTCCAGCACCGACGCCGCAGCGTCGCCACGTTCATCAGGACTGCCGTCAACCAAACGGCCAGCCTCATCACTGCTTTCAGACAAGGGCTGCTCCCCCAGATCGCCAAAGCAGTTAACACAAGCTGCTGCGTGGGGATTGAAGATGCCCGGCTGACAGAGGTCCGACGTCATGCAGTGCACGCTGAGAGGCTTCTGCAGGAGGCCAGCGATGCAGAGGACAAGAAGATAAAGCGTGCCTCCCTCACCATGATGAAGCACCTCAGTGACACGGCGAGACGGCCCTACAGGAGCAACGACAACCGACGAAGGGCGACTAGCGGAGATAGAGGCGAAAAGGGGGCGTGCCACATCTGCGGCCGCATGGGTCACTGGGCCAGAGAATGCCCTGACAAAGGAAGACACCGCGGGCAGAACCATGCCCACCGCAGCCAAGAGAGTGATCGCGAGGGCCGGAAAAGAGGATCCAGAGGGGACCAGGACGTGTTTATGTAGCATAATTGTGGCAAAGCACTGTTCCTGCTTTTGTTGTGGTTTGTGGCGTGTGTGAGAGTGATCAGTGAGCAGGGTGCAGTTACCCACTTCTACCAGTGGAGGTCGTGTTCGCCCCGGGGAATAACGCTAGAGAGGTCTCTCAAGTGGCTCGTGAGACCTATGTGGAGCGAACCGTCTTAGCGGACGTTAACGTGTGTTATCTGTTGTGCTTCCACAGGTGAGAAGGGGAAATGGTTGAAAATAAGAGCAAATGTATGTGTGGCTGTTTCGTAATTGAAGTCTGAGATCGAGGGTATGTGAGTTAAATTTACGTTTTGAATGTATCGTCTCTGAGTGATTACCTAGCGAAGAGGAAACAACGGCTAGCCCGTTGCTAGGTTACCAGGAGGCGGGGTTGACGCTCGGTTACGTTAGTGTTCGTTTAACGTTATGGGATGTTTATTCAGTAGAAATGTGAATATTTAAACGTATACGAGTAAGATTGAATGTGGGAAACGACATGATTAATAAGTTCAAGTCGAAGTCGGGTATGGATCTGTGTTTTGAAATGTAAAAAGTAGATAACGCTCGAGAGGAAGTCTCTCAAGTGGCTCGTGAGACGTATGCGGAGCGAACCGTAGTAGCGGACATTAACATGTGTGTTGTCTATTGTGCTTCCACAGAAAACCAAAATAAAAGCTTCTAAAGAAACAAAGAAAAACAAAAATAAATGTGTCTTCGCAACATTACCATGCTACATTTACGTTTGACTATCTGCTTTAATATAAAACCACAACAAATGTGTTTTATAATTGTCTTTATATAATCTACAAACGTATTTGTATGATCCAGGGAAAATTCCATGTTTGTTTGCGAAACTCATTGGAAGAATGAAGAAAATCTGTTTGATTGTTATTGTCATGAACATGAATCACAAAACATATATATATATATATATATATATATATATATATATATATATAAATATATATATGTATATATATATATATATTATTATTATTATTATTATTATTATTATTTTTCCATGTGTCACTTTAACAGAGACAACGCCATCTGTAATTACTATGTTTGGTTGCATTTCCCTGGCAGGCAAAGATAGATGGAAGAGACATCCTTCTGGGTGGAAAATGGGACTGGCTTGTCTGTGGCTGGTGGAGGCTCACTGGGCTCATCAATCCGTCCATCCATTCACCTTGTTTGTCTCATCCTGACTGCAGCACGCCACTGTGGAGGCTTGACATAACACACATTAGATTAATAACAGAAAAGCAAAATGTGACTGATGGTGTATTATTTAGTGTGCTTCAGTTGTAATTCTCATAATAATGACTGTTTTGCTGGCTTCAGACAATATATATAATTGTCCTGTCTTAGTTAAAAGCCCACTCACCACGACGAGGTGCAGGCCAAGAGTGGGAACACAAACACAGACCAGAAACGAACAGGACAAATCCAGACAAGACTACAAAAAACACAAACACAAATAACACTAATATCACTTTGACCACTATCTTTTTTCACAAGAACTTTTATTTCTTTACAAATTGAACCTTAGATTGTGTCACAACAAACTAAATAAACCCTTGAAACAGCCAACAAAACATGAAATAACACTTCATCAATATTATAATGAGTATCCTCATAAATGATTTCAAGATAACTTTCAACACTTTCTTACAAATTTTTTTTTACGTCTGCCGTAACGATTTTCAAGTTTTTTTCATGTGAATATTTTAACATTGAACATGTTAACTGAACAGTCAATGTAAAATCCCTTCATTGTTGCTCTGACCTCTTCATCATTTGTGACCTCTTCATCATTGGTGATCTCTACATCATTTGTGAACTCTACATGTACATCAGACACAGTATGGCTCTTACATGGTTCCTGAATCACGAGAAAACTGTCTTCTTCAAAGATCTCTGACACCTCTTTACATTTTTTAGAATATGTGTGGTCAAAGATTTGATCAAAATCATGTGTGTGTGTGTGGGTGTGTGTGTGACTCACTTACCTTTTGTTTGGTAGCCATGCTCTTACCTGATTTGAAGAAACTAAAAATGGTTGGTACAGCTGTTGAAGTTAGGCACTTTCTCTCACCGTGCAAAATGAAAGATTTCTCCTCAAAGTGAAGAGTACACAGCCTGGAGTTGTCATTGGGTGTCCAGTTTTTTCTTCTCACATTTTCCACCCATTTGTGCAACCTTTTTCTGTCCCCAAAAGGAAAGCTGTAAAAAGCAAAACATTCCAAACATTTTTTTGTGTAATTTTACTTAAAATTGGGTATGCAAACATATTTAACTCATTTAAGCTTGAACACAATGCAGACAGTTGTGCAGAAAGTTTAGTGTTAGCTAAAATATCGGGCACACAGACGTACTTATTATGTATACATTTCTTTCCATTGTAACAGGTCACTACAAGATCTGCAATCCATTACCTAGAATTGGTTTTCCTTAAACTGATGTACAGGATTACTAATCTGACTTTGATGGGCAAATTTGACAACAGAATACAATTATGAAGCACTAAAACACAGGACCACAAAACAATTAAATGCATGATGAAATAATGATATGCTTTGTTAAATGAAATAAAATGGCATTTTCAACTGCCCGGACCTGGGACCTTTCTGTGTGGAGTTTGTATGTTCTTCCTATGTCTGCGTGGGTTCTCTCTGGGTTCTCCGGCTTCCTCCCACACTCCAAAAACATGCACGTGAGGTCAATTGAACATTCTAAATTGTCTGTAGGTGTGCATGTGAGTGTGAATGGTTGTTTGTCTCTATGTGGCCCTGCGATGAACTGGCGACTTGTCCAGGGTGTCACCCTGCCTTCGCCCTAAGACAGCTGGGATAGGCTCCAGCAGACCCCCGTGACCCTGAATAGGAATAAGCGGGTATAGAAAATGAATGAATGAAATCTTTATTGAATGAATGACACATTTTATTTCACTCGTCGTTTATGTAATTATTATTTTTTGCTCCATAGCTTTCATGATTCAGCATTACATGTTAAGCGTGATGAATTGCATGAAAAGAGAGAGCACTCACTGATAAATTAACATGGTGTGCTGTTTAATTCCATGAGGACGACAAAATATTTGCAAATTTGTGTTAGCCACACACACACGGACGTAAGTACGTAAAAACGTCAGCGGCATAAAAGTTCCTTACAGTCATTTCATTAATCCTTCTTACCGAAATAACGTGGGTCCTTTGCACCCTTTGCCTGTTGATCGGGTGACACAGTTAATTGCAGCACAGGTCGGCATTTTCTCGAACACTGCAGATAAGCCAAAAGTTGACCGGTCGACAGGTGCAAGAGAAAGGGAGGAACTTTCAAGATCGTTGAGTTTTTATTTTTTATTTTTTAGTTCTGATGAAATAAATAGACCAATCATTTCATTACTTTGTCTGCTTTCCAAAGAGAGTTGCTTCAAAGAATTATCATTTATTATTCAGTGGCACATTGCTCACTTGTTTAATACACAAATAATAGTATATTATTATAATAATACTATTTTATTAATATAATAATAATATTCATCATCATCATCATCATCATCATCATCATCATCATCATCATCATCAAAATTTCCAAACAACAATCGTCAGTTGTTCCGTAAAAAATACATTCATTTCCAGGTTGAATTTCGTACGGTTCGTGACGGTCTCCACACTGACACAACTGCGCATGCTCTATTATCCCATCAATGCGGAAGTCAAAAAGTTTTTGGGAGCCATGCGCTGGGTGAGCAACTTCATTGAAAGGAATGGGACGCCATCTTGGACTCTGGGGGCTTGCCGCACTGTCACGCAGGTTGTGACGTGGCGGGCCGGCGACGCCGACAGGTATGATGTGAATGATTGACAGCTACCATTCGTTCCCGTTAGCGAGAGGATTAAAAACAAACAGACACCATAATGGCATCAAAAAGGAGTTATCCCAGCGGTGCGGAAAAACGGAAGGAAAAGAAAACTGATCAAGAAAAACTTGCAAAGGGGAAAGGTAAGTTATTTGTTTATGTGGGCTGGAGAGGTGGAGGTGAAACGCTGTTGTCCCCCCCCCAAGTTTGTTTATTTGTCCTGCTAGCCAGCTAGCTAGCTAGCGTCGGATAAATGTTAGCTGGCTGGCTAATATTTGTTCGTCATGAATCAGCGTTTTTGTTTGTTTTATGAAAGTTGACCATGTCCTGTCAAGTTGGCCTATCCTGCCATGGGAATGAGTGATTGACTCCACACCCGTTTATTCACATTCTAACAGGGAGGGAGGGAGAGCATGTTGTAGTTGTTGTTGTAGTCAGTCCCCTGTTATTGTTCAGTGGAAGTTGTCTCTCACATATTTGACTCTTAATGTTATTTTAGCCTTAACTTAGGATGAATTTACTAAGCTTAGTTTGTATTTTGTAGGCCCTTAATTAGAAATGTGTTACTGTTTTATAATTCAAAGAAATATTTTATGGAAATACTTTATTTGGCATGGTGTTGACTATTTTAGACTATTGTGGCAGTGGGTCATTTATCTTAGTTTTATTACTTTAACTAGTACAGTGTGTAAAGAAATGCCAAAAACTCTTAAAAGTGACAGTTTTGTAATTGGGTAAAAGCTTTAAAGGGACACTGCAATCATAATGTTTAATTTAAAAACAAATACATTTTTAATTTTCCTATATTACTGCAACATCACTGTAATAATAAAATAGGAAAATGCGCTTCTGATCTGTTTTGCTTGATGATCTAATGAGCTTTGTCTCTGCAGGAGCAATTCTAAAATATGTTGGCGCTGCAGACATTGAGCCCGAGGGATCTCCCGAACATCCTGACCAGGAAGCTCCAGGACCAACACATTCCTCAGAACCTCCTTCTGTCCAGGTGAATAATGTGTGTTATTCTTAGTAGCTAAGCTGATAAGTGTGGGACGAAGCTAAGGCAATTAAGCATTATTTTGATTGTTGGTTTGCTTTTTAGTGTTGCACTTGTTGGTTTGTTGGATTTTCTTATTTAAAGTAAGCATTTTTTTTTTATGAATACTCAATCTGTTGTATTTATTGACATATAGAGGATTCTTTTCCTAGTATTATAGTGTTTTGCTCGCGAGGTGTAATAGATTGTGGAATCTTAGTAGACCTTAGTAGACGCATGCTGCTGAGAGTGGCAGCAATCAGCTCCGATGACAGTGGTGCTTGTAAATAAGGCAAATGCGCCATCTAGTGGGATGCAGCATGTTTATTCGTGTTGGAGCAATGGCAAGTACTACTAACAAAACAAAAGATGCACAGGGTAAAAAAAATAATCATAAACTCAAGCCCAACAAAGATAACAGATGGGCATAACTGTACATAGTAATGATTACTAGTACTTCCAACATTTGTATATTTTACTTTCAACTCGAATTTGAACTATTCATCCCCTTTTTTCAGCAGCCATTAACACTAATAAATTAAATTAAATCAAAACAATAAATTAAAGCTGCAAGCAGCGTTTGCGGGACTGAGCCGCCGTGGCCGACGCGATGCCCGATGACCCCCGATGACGCCTGACCCCTGTCGACGCCCGCAATTGACCCCCGTCCTCTGCCGACGCCCGGCGACATCTGCTGAAAGAAGTCAATGCAAATGATGCAGATTTCTCACCTCCATTTTTTTTTTTTGGAGGATGCTGTCAAATGTAAAATATTGGCCTTGATGAGACAAACACGTAGGTATTTGAATGACGTCTGTAGCACTTTTCTAAAGGAAACTGCAGGCATTTGTGTGTTGACAAAGAGGGAGAAGAGGTCTAATCATCATATGCCTGTGTATTTTTGACCTGCATTTCTTTTTAAGTGGCTGTCAAATGTAAAATATAGGTCTTGATGAGACAAACACGTGGATGTTTGAATGATGTCTGTAGCACTTTTGTAAAGGAAACTGCAGCCATTTACAGTATAGTGTGTGTGTGTGTGTGTGTGGAAGCAGGGATGTGCGATACCACTATTTTTCCTTTCGATACGATACCAGGTGATACCAAGGCTAGTATCCCGATACCAATACAGATACCGATACTTTTAGACGTCCAACTTGTGTATATGAAAATGATGACTTTTACAACGAAAACTCGTGAATGTTATTATAAAAAATGTATTTTATACCTATGTATAAGAATTAAACAAGCTGCCAAATATCAGACTTTGTTTTAATTTTAATCAGAGAAATCAAATCAACAGGTCAACTGAAAATCTGAGCAAATCTCTCTCAAAAAAGAGAAAATAAGAACAGCTGCTCTCAATTCAATATAATTCTTTTTGGACCAGACAGAGTGGTCTTCAGGTTAGAACTTGACAGAATATGTCTGTCTCTTTGGGAGTCATCTATGAAAAATTTAAATATTCTTGATGTAAAAGGAAGTCTTTTTATGGGAAGTATAACTCACATACCACCACAAATAGACTAAATAGCAACAGTTTTACTTGAAATGTGCCATTTAAGTAATTTAATTATTATGCTTTTCCAACTTAAAAGTGACACTGAATTGTGTTAAGATGATGGCAGGAATGTGAGTTAAATTAACAAATACATATTGTGCTGGGAGGAAACATTTTTATCTAACTAAATAAATAAAATATGTTTGAATGAAAAATTGACAAACATTCTGGTATTTTATGTAAATTTATCTTATCTACGTCTATATGCCTGTGATGGTGGGCACTGGGATGTATTTTCACTCCACCTGGATATTGCCTTTCTCTCTGCAGTGCTGGTTGGAAATTGCGCTCACGTTGACGGGGGGGGGACGCACGCTATCGCTGTCGCGCTACGCTAACGTGTCGGCAAAGTTAACGTGCCAAGTTTCGTTGCGGGGGGGGGGGGCTGGACTCCAAGATGCTCCTGCTGATCACTGCTATGCTGGAGATGTGGGCTGTGATGTCTGCACTGGGAGGAAACTGAAGGCCCTCAAGTCCTGTCTGGTCTGTCGGGCCTCCTACTGTGACTCTCACCTCCAGCCTCATCGTGATGCTGCTCCCCTACAGAGACACAAGCTGGTGGAACCCAGCCAGCAGCTCCAGGAGAACATCTGCCCTCGTCATGATGAGGTGATGAAGATGTTCTGCCGCACTGATCAGAAGATCATCTGTGCTTTATGCTGTATGGATGAACATAAAGGTCATCAGACAGTGTCAGCAGCAGTACAGAGGCCTGGGAGGCAGAGAGAGCTGGAGGAGACCAGGCAGAAGATCCAGCAGAAGATCCAGCACACAGAGGAAGACCTGAAGGGGGTGGAGTCCATCAACGGCTCTGCTGATAAAGCAGTGAAGGACAGCGAGAAGATCCTCACCCAGATGACCCGTCTGCTGGAGAAAAGACGCTCTGAGGTGCAGCAGCAGGTCAGATCCACACAGGGGGCAGCAGTGAGTGGAGTCAAAGAGCTTGAGAAGAAGCTGGAGCAGGAGATGATGGAGCTGAAGAGGAGAGACGCTGAGCTGGAGAAGATCTCACACACACTGGACCACAGCCAGTTTCTCCACAGGTTCTCCTCACTGCCAGCACTCAGTCCGTCTCCAGACTCCTCCAGCCTGGAGATCCGTCCTCTGAGATACTTTGAGGACGTGGCAGCAGCTGTGACCAAGCTGAGAGATGAAATACAGCAAGTTCTGCAGAGTGCACAAACGTCTGTTATTATCTGAGGAGAACAGAAAAGTGACATTCATGGAGGAAGTTCAGTCTTATTGTGATCATCCAGACAGATTCACTGACAAGAAGCAGGTCCTGAGTAGAGAAGGTGTGACTGGACGATGTTACTGGGAGGTTGAGTGGAGAAGGGGGAGGGACTTCTGTGGTTTATTTTAGGGGGTTGGTGTAGCAGTGGCCTACAGGAACATCGGCAGAGCAGGAAGGTCAGAGGAAAGTAGATTTGGATTCAATTGCTGTGTCTCAATTCAGGTTCTGCATCCTTGAAGTGCGCATTTTGAAAGGAAGTTGTGTCATCGCACTGTGCGAAGGCTTGTCCCAATTCCCGAGGGTGTTTAGGACGCTCAAAATGCGCACTCGTAAATACGCACTCGTTTTAGCCGATTCCAAGGATACACCGCTACTATCCTTCGCGTACTTGGGTATCCCATGATGCTTTGCGTGCTGCTGCAAAGCATCGTGGGATCCTGGGAAGTCAGCTGAAATTAGCGGCATGTACTGGTTAAGGCACGACATATAAATCTAAATATTGACGTTTCACATAAAGTATCCAGTTTTTAACGTAGGATTTTATTTATTTGAACATTCAACGGCATCGTTAGATGGCGAACCAATGGTTAGCGTGATACTATAAAAACGTCACTTCCGGGGTTGGCCAGCAGGAGGGAACGGCGGTGACGAAACGAGGAAATACGCCGAAGGCTAGACCGCCCCGAGTGGTTAGCGGGGAGGCGGGGTTTGGTCCGTCCTTCTAGGCTGGGAACTCTAAGAACGCTTCTTTCAGACGGAGGACACTCGGTCTCAAGGGTGCAGAACCTGAATTGAGACACAGCAAATGACAAATCCTGGAGTTTATATTGTTACCCAGGTGAATATTGGTTTCGTCACAACAACATCAGTACTCGTGTCTCAGGTCCTCGGTCCTCCAGAGTGCGAGTGTACCTGGACCACAGAGCAGGTCTTCTGTCCTTCTACAGCGTCTCTGGAACCATGGAGCTCCTCCACAGAGTCCAGACCTCCTTCACTCAGCCGCTACATGTTGGACTTTATGTTCCTTCAGGTTCTTCAGCTGAGTTGATGAAAGTGTGACTGAAGTCGTCAGAGAGACTCTGAGCTGAATTCTCACCTTTGATTCTTCTTCTGTCTTCACGTTTGTTACCCAGTGTCTCCAGCTGTCAATCACAGGGTGGGCGGGGCCTGTACGCCACTTCCTGTTGGTGCTCCTGGTGACTGTTGTCCACTTGCTGGATGTTGATGTTCCCTCTAAGCTGCTTGCTTGCGCAATCGCGCACTACTTGCACATTCTCAGCGCACAAGGAAATCTATGTAGCACATAAAATAAAATTCAACAGAAACGTATTAATTAATAATTTTAGAGCTTTTATTAGGCGGCGCACCGCTACGCCTTCGGAATGATGTTTTTTTTTCTTCCAGCTGCACCGTATGAGTCCAAAAGGCAGAGAAAGTTTCCAGGCTGCAGCGCCGCGCTGACATAGATTGCGTAACAAAGTGAAGAGGTGCCACTCCGCTCTATTTTCACTGGCTAACTGCAGCACACTGGCTTAACTTGTCTATTCAGAGAAGAGCTATCACTTCGGCTTATTTTTCAATCTATCACGCGCATGCCACTGCACATTGACGCAACATGACCCTCAGCCAGGCCAAAGCAGGACTCTTCCTATGGTTAAAGCAGGACTCTCACATATAACACACTACACATCTCATCAACAACAAGATTTTGCTCTTTTTCATTTAAAGTGGGCCAAATCACTTCTATTCAAAGTAAACTCATGAAAATTGCTGCTGGAATTTGATTCTTTTAATAAGCCATGTAACTTGCTATGATCCAAGGTTTTGAACAGGTGTGATACTGGTGTGTGGCCACAGCGTGCACATCTGATGTTGCCCACAGTGGTCCTCAGTGTGCTCAAGGAGCTTGTCTGGATGCCCAGACACATGGAAAATTAGAGGGAGCATTGATCATAACACCCATGATCATGTGAATTCATATATAGGGATTATATAATTCTATAATATGTTATATATTATGTTGCCTGACAGCGCCACCTGGGGAGTTGCACCCCAGGAAATAGACTATAATAAAAATTCCTCGGGCTACACAGGTTCGTTACGCTTTGAGATTTGAGAGGATGAGACGGACTTCCAAAGAAACAGCTTTATTCAATCACAATTTAAAATAGTTGACTCTTTTTTAAACACACCAAGGAAAATCTTTTTTTAAAAAACAATAAGACCAGGTTTAGCTGCCTGAGTGAGTGTCAAAAAAAATAAGTACTATACCAAAAAGATTGTTCAACATCATAAGAAAATAAGGGGAGCAGGGCTGGACGTAGCCGAGCGGAAAGGCTAAAGAAAAAACAAAGAAAAACTGAAAAAGGGGAATAAACAAAGCGAAGGGAATCACTACAAAGCAAAATTTCCCTCGTGCTGTGCAAAATAAAGCAAAGTGAAGGGGAACCACCGACGCAATTTGCCGCACGCTACGCCAACTCCTGTCCAAAAGAAAAGAGAACACAATGAATACACTAATACATTGAGACACTCAGGCAAGCGTTAAACAGTTCAAACAAAAGAAAAATTTTCTTTAGTCTTCACACACACACAAAACAAAAGGTAACGATCACTGGGGAACAAAATAGTAATGAACTAAAAAGGAAATCAAACTACTCAATAGAAAACCCAAAGTTTCACCAAAATTTTACCAAGAAAACAAAAGCAACCAAAGAAAGTGGTGACGCCAACAACAAAAACAGACAAACTCAGTTGTCTACACCAAATAAACCACAACCAAAGGAGGGGGCGGTTGGGGGTTTAAACATTCAGCAATGAATGCCCATTGCCCACCTCTGGGATTGCGAGCCGAAATGCCAAGAACTGCGGAGGACAGAGTTCTCAGCGTGGACACTGGGGTTGCCGGGGCGACGGAGTGGAGACAAAGTCAAGTGCGTCCCGTCTCAGTTCATTACGGGACAGCTTTTTTAGTTGCCAAATACGGGACAATCGCGTATTTGAGCACGGAAACGACGCAAAGTCACAAACACAAATACAAGTTTACAACGGTACAAAAAGAGGATCGTGGTGCAAACGCAAAAAAAACAAAACAAAAAAACAACACGCTGCAGGACATAAAAACATTCACTTCATCAGAGGAGCGATGCAAAAGAAAAAACGCTGCATAACGCATTCCCTACACCGGAAGTAGAGTTGCTCCACGAGGAGCGCTCCCCTACAGCGAAGAACAGTCCCGACACTTCCAGTGAGAGTCGCCGCCTCCTACAGTTTCAACACCGGGACATCTCGCGGGGGTGGAGGACCTCCACCTGAATGTGGGAGTGGGTGTGTTTCCACAAAATATGTCTTCATGGTATTTAGCTTTTTAATGAAAGGACTCTTAAAACACTGAAAAATAAATGCAATATAGCTATTTTATCACTTACTGTAAATGTACAGGTAGGAGACATTTCCTGCTTGGCATTGCTGCCTGTCGCACTTCTTTCGGTGCCCACGGGTCAGCTGCAGGGTCATCAACCATGAACTACCATTCATTGACGTTTCGCCCCTTGTGGCGGGACAGTGACAGGGACGTTTGCCTCGTTGATTCTGTGGTTGTTGATGGGGTGAGGTGTTCTTTCCCCAACTCCTGTCCTTGTTTCGTTCTTTCTTTTATACAGTCAGGCAATCTTTGTAGATACGCTACTTTTATTGTATGGCCGCAAGTTATAACAGTGCTCATCAGGTAAAACACCCGGAAGCCAACGTCATCAACTCGCACCAATGTCTCTGCATATTGCATGGAACTTGGCTGCCATCTAGTGGTTAACTTTCGTAACATCTCCTTTAACATATGGAAAGAAAGCAGTTGGACAATAGTGACCGGATGAGAGTTACGTGGCCAGCAACAACAATAGCTGGCTACAGGTTAAACAGAAATGACTAGTTCACTCTCCTAAACATTAGAAAAAAATGAACAGTCCACATGAACAAAGTGGCACAGAAATAAACAAGAGATGACATTCCTTCTTCAGAAAGTTTAAACAACAAAGTCTTTGCGGTACCTCTCAGGAGGTTTTATGTTGGATCTGGTTCTGGTCTGCTTGAGGCCTAAATGTCCAGATTGGGGGACACTTGGCACATCAGTCAACACTGGAGCCCCTTCTAGTTCTGAAGCCCCTTCCCTCCTGTCACCAACTATGTGCTCGAGTCTGCTGTCTGTTTGACTGTTGTCCCTACATTTTTTCCTTTTTCTTTTTTCTATATATTTTATGTACAGATGGGGTGTATGGGCTTAAGGTGCTTGGGTGTTGCTCTTTTCGGAAACTATTTCCCCAGCTTTCGAAAACACCCTCTCGCAGGGCACAGAGGATGCTGGTGTTGCCAGGCAGGTACTCATTTGCTAGCTTGTATAGGTTTGGGTATACAGCTTTGTGTGTCATCCAGTACACCAGAGGGTCCTGTGATAACACTGCACCTCCACTATGGCATCAGCAGTAGCATTGCTGGATGCCCTCGCTTCTTCAGCGTCCCGGTCCAACAGCTTCCACAGGTCAATGGCTGAAAATGAAACATTAGATAAAGTTTAGTCTGTACATGAAAAAATACAAATAAAGTCTATTGATCCAAATTCTATAATTTTTGTACCTTGGGAAGATGCAGCTGGTTCTGGCTGTGCTCTCGAAGTAGATGGCGGCTCCTCTTCATGCGGTACATTCCGCAACAATGCTGCACACTCAGATTTTAACCGGCGCACAGCTGACTCAGCATTTTCAGGGCTTTTATTTGTTATTGTATGAATAAGTTGAGTAATACGCTTGTAACAAATGACCTTGTTCGGCGGCACGATTTCAAAATGCTCCCAGACTTGAGATCTCTTCCTGGTTGGTTCCGTTGCAGAGCAATAAGAAAGCAAACCGAAAGCAATACGAAAGCTGATCAAATCAATCCAAAAGGTATCGACCAGATAGGCAACGCATTGCGCCGTTTCATCCATTTTAAACTCAACTGAGACCTGCCAGTCTTTCAAAGCCTCACCCACTGAACCAAACCAGCCAGCTGATTCAGTCTGAATGAAGCAGTGAAGTGGTTCAAACGTCATCAGTCACGTGATTTGAAGCAAGCTCCGGAGCAGCGCTTCAGAAAAAAACCCTACCGAGTTGTGGGGCGTGGTTCGAAGCCCCGTGTCAGAGAGAACATCACTAGTTGTGTCTGAAAGTTCATCTAGTTCCCAGTCGTCAGAGTAGTAGAAAGGTCGCAGTTCTGGAGCTACTGCTTGTGTAGCTGTGGGCCACCCTTTCAATATGTAAGTCTGGAGTGCACAACATAGTGGATCTTTGATTGTGGCAGTTCTAATGGACTCCAGTGTAGCTGTTGAAATATTCGTGTCTGCGAGGTGGTCGACTCGTTGTAGGTCTTTGGTGGTGAGGCCCATGGCATAGATGGTGGCAGGTGTTTGCATGTGGGCATGCTGTGTGTTTGGCTGTTAAGTCCTCGATAGAAAATCTGCCACATGAAGATCCTTCCCTTGCTTGTACACCACCTTTGCGCATATCTCTGTTCAGTAGGCGAATGCAACAGGTTGCCCATTCTGGAGAAGAGCTGCACCTAGGCCTGTCTCGCTGGCGTCACACTGTAGTGTGACTTCTTCCTGCAGGTTGTAGTACTTGAGTACTGGGTGGCATGTGATTAATTGCTTTACAGTGTCAACGGCAGATTCATGTTGTGAGAGCCATGTCCACTCCACGTCCTTATCTGTCAGGCGTTGGAGAGGCTCGCACACATCTGAGAGATGAGGAAGAAATTTGGCAAGATAATTTACAAACCCCAGGAATCTCTGTAGCGATTTAACATCAGTGGGTGTTTGCATGTGTTGAAACGCTGCCACCTTCTCTGGTCAGGGCGAAGGCCCTCTGTGGTGAGAAGATGTCCCATGTATTGGACACTGGATAGTTTTAGTTTCAGCTTCTTTTTATTGAGCTTTAGATTGACCTCCCTGGCCCTCTGCAGCAAGGCAGTCAGGTTTCTGTCATGGTCAGTTAGTGCCTCTTCTGAAGTGTCTCCACAGCCGTAGAGAAGAATGTCGTCTGCAATGACACTTACACCGGTCAGGCCTTGCAACACCTCATGTTGCCTGCGTTGATATTCTTCTGCAGCTGGTTTTATGCCGAAAGGCATCCTTAGCCACCCGAATCTGCCAAGCGGGGTCCAAAAGGTGGTCAGATAACTGCTCTCTTCTTCAAGTTTGACTTGCCAGTAGCCATCTTTGGCATCAAGCACGGAGAATACTTTTGCTTTTGCAATGTCTGGGAGTATCTCCTCTATTGTTGGCATCTGGTAGTGTGACCGCCGTAGAGCTTTATTGAGTGCGCTGGGATCAATGCAGGTGCGCAGCTTTCCTGGCTTTTCTATGACAACCATGTTGCTGATCCATTGTGTTGGCTCTGTGACTCTTTTGATGATAATAATAATATAATAATAAACTTTTATTTGTACAGCGTTAAATCACAGCCAAAGGCGTCTCAAAGCGCTTTATACAATCAGAGAGAACCAACTGGGCCCCCGGAGCAAGCAAGATGCGACAGTGGCTGGGAAAAACTCCCCTGTGGGAAGAAACCTAGGGCAGAACCAGACTCCAGAGGGCGATCATCTGCCTATGAGTAGTTGGGGTGAAGTATAAAGATAGAGGAGAGACAGAGAAAGAGAGAAAGGAGCAGAGTGAGCCAGGGTGGCAGACAGGACAGAGTGAAAAACAGATACACCAACCAGGCAAAACGGATATAAACACAAAGAATAGGAACTAATTCAAGGCTGCTGTCCATGTGGAGTGTAAGTGTCCATGCTTTGGAAGGCAAGAGCCTAGCTCGATGGACAATCTGCCGATAGGACTAGTCCAGGTCTTAAGCGTGGTGGTGGGATGAAGCGATGACAGCAAGACCCCCAGGACAGCACAATCCAGCTCCTGGCGCAGTGGTCATCACCTGCCGGGGACACAGAGACTGCGGCAGTATCATGCATATCGAGCATACTGTACAAAGCATAATGAGAGCTTGGACAGAGTGGATAGAGTAAAAGATTGGATAGAGTAAAAGAGTGATTTGGTGAGGAGAGTGATAAAGGTTCCGCCTGCACAGAGCAACGATCCCTGTAACGGGAGCGAAAGATCTCCCTCCACGGCGTAAGCCTACAGCAGCTTAACTGACAGTGGATGGAGTCTAACTATAAGCTTTAAGAAAAAGGAAAGTCTTAAGTCTACTCCTAAATAAACTAACTGTGTCTGCCCCCCTCACCGAGGCTGGAAGATGGTTCCAAAATAGAGGTGCCAGGAAACTGAAACACCTACCTCCTGATCTAACTCTAGAAATTTTTGGGATAACTAAAAGACCTGAATCCTCAGAGCGAAGGGCTCTTGGAGGATGATAAAGTTCAATGAGTTCCCTAATATAAGAAGGAGCCTGAGAATGAAGAGCTTTGTAAGTTAAAACTAGAATCTTAAATTCAATTCTAAATTTGACAGGCAGCCAATGCAAGGAAGCTAAAATTGGAGTAATATGCTGCCTCCTTCTAGTTCCGGTTAACAATCGTGCCGCGGAGTTTTGGATTAACTGTAATGTCCTAAGGGATGAATTTGGGCATCCTGCTAGTACCGAGTTACAGTAATCTAGACTAGACGTAACAAAAGCATGGATTATTTTTTCCGCATCTTTGAAGGACAAAAAACTTCGAATTTTGGCAATGTTTCTTAAGTGGAAGAAAGCTGACCTCCCTACATTCTGTATATGAGAATTAAAGGTCAGGTCCTGATCAAAAGTGACTCCTAGGTTCCGCACGGTAGAACTGGGTGTAGTACCAAATAGACCACTTTGTCCATCAAAAACTCTGTCCCTACTCTCTCGCGATCCAAATATAATGACCTCAGTTTTGTCGGAATTAAGCAACAGGAAATTCTGTGTCATCCAAGTTCTGACATCACGAAGACAAGATTCCAATTTGGCCAACTGATGAGCCTCGTTTGCCTTAAAAGAAAAGTACAACTGTGTGTCATCTGCGTAAGAATGGAAACTGATGCTATGCTTTCCATTCTTACGCATGTGATGATGCCATTCTTCTCCATGGATCGTATGGCTTCAGTGACTTTGTGTTTGAGCGGAATGGGAATTCGTCGTGGCACCTGATGCACAGGCCTAATGTCGGGGTCCACCTCGAGGTGTAGTTCACCAGGAAGACAGCCAAGGCCTTCAAACACGTTGTTGTATTTTGAGATGATGTCCTCTGTGGTGGTTGTGAAATGCATATCTGTCCCTGTTGTGCTGCGTGAGACCGCTGTAGATGACATATCTGTGTGGTGTATGAAATAGCAAGTTGAGTCTTTTGCATGTTTTTGCAGAAAGCAGAGGCATTTGTGACGTGTGCATAACTTGAAACTTCAGGTCGTGTGTTTGTCCATCATGGTCAGCTTTGAGGTGACACAACCCAGCTAGTTTCACTTGTGACCCATCATACAGTTTAATGGTGGCTTTGCTGGCTGGTATGTCTGGATTACCATCTTGTGTGATGAGCTGGAGATCTCTGAAGCTTATGGCGTTGGTTGTGGCTCCTGTGTCCAATTGACATGATTGTATGGCTAGGGTCATATGATACTGGTTCAGTCATGTACGGTGTTACTTTGAGGTTGACAAGCCATTTCTCGTTTCCCTGTTCCATAGCGTTTATGTTTGATAGGAACCACACCTCTTCCATTTCTTCTTCCTCCTCTACTCTGTCTTCTCCAAGAAAGTTCACCCGTGTCTTGCGCTGGGCTTGTTTGCACACTCTTGCAGTGGCAAGTGGTTTTTCTTTCCACAGGCTTTGCAGATGACGCCAAATGCAGGGCATTTCATTCTGTCATGCACTGCTCCACAGTAACGACAGAGGTTATTATTTGGGCGTTTATCTTTGTTTGCATGTCCCATATGCTCTTTGTAATTATGCTGAGGTGCAAATGAGGGGCGCATCTCTGAGCGTTTGTCATGTGCAAAGTGTACATTCTCCTGTTCCACACCAGTTATTATCTTATTTTGAATTTGTGCTAGTTCGCTGACTCTAAACATGTCTATTGCTTTGGCAAGTGTGAGTTCTGATTCACGTAACATGAGTGCTTGTGTACTTGCATTTTTAGTCACAAGCACTAATCTGTCACGGATCAATTCATCTCGCAGGGGACCAAATTCACATTTGTCTGCTAGCTTTCTCAGGTTTGCAACATATTACTCTGTTGACTCATGTTGACTCTGCTGCGCAGTGTTAAATACGTAGCACTCGTAGATTACATTTCTGGAAGGTTCAAAGTGTTTTTGTAGTGCATCCAGATTCTTCTGTGGATTGTCTCTGTCCTCCGCTGACATGTGAAGATGTCTTTGTATTATGTGACATTCTTTGCCCATTACTGTAAGCAGGGTGGCTACTCTTACTTTTGCTTCTTTTTTGTCCAGTTCCGTTGTTATCTCATAGTTTTCCCATTGTGCTCTAAAGAATGTCCAGTTGTTATATACGTCGCCCTTCATGTCCATTGCGTCTGGTACAGGAATCGAAAAAGCCATGGTTCGTCAGGTATTAGCTTAGCAGTTTAGCTCCATTGAAAAAACGTCCAGCCTTTATAGCGCCTTGTTGTTCTGTCTTCAGCCGCGGCGTTAAGTTTCCGCTTCTGACACCATGTTTCGTTCTTTCTTTTATACAGTCATGCAATCTTTGTAGATACGCTACTTTTATTGTATGGCCGCTAGTTATAACCATAGATATATACAGAAGGCTAGATGTCTCACGGCGCAGAATCCAACGTCCGCACTGGCCGCCATCTTTCCACAGTCAGGCAGTCACGGTCTGATGTAGTGAATGTGAGGGAACGTGAGTGACCTGAACAAACATTAACACTCTGATCTCGCTGAAAACATGACGGCTTTGCACACGGTTTGCTTTCTTACAAACGTTCATAACGTAGCAATAATTCTGGATGGTTGAACATGTTGAGAGTGCAGCTTTCTATTAGAAAAAAAACACAATGGTGCTATGGCAGCCTATCTGCACAAGTTAATACGACTGAGACCACTAAGATTTTCATTTCTTAAGTTAAGTATAGCCAACAGCTATTTCAGGACAAACTAGTATTTTGTTCACATACAATATTTGTGGTGTCGGTTGTAGTTAATCGCTGAGGTGCGTTTCCTATAACGTTGCTGCTGCATGAACGCAGTCTCATCAGTTCATGCAGCAGGGACACGGTGATCAATGAACTAGAGCTGCTGATATCTCATCCCCCACCTGTTTGATTCAGAGTCGAACGGTGACAACCTGAGATTACAGGCCGTCTTTTTTCTTGTTGTGATAAAAGGGATTAGGATTGGTAGGTGTAAATAAAACAAGCAATTTGACATATGGAGAGACAGAATAGCTTTTTTTCCATATCATTTAACTTAATTCACAAATGATTTACAATTGGATTGCTTTGCTACAGCATCATGCATTATGGTTTCTACAGGAAATCGGTGACTGAAAAAATGCCAAACTTCTGTGCCGCTTATGGTTGCAGCAATCGTAGCTGTCCACAAACAAAAGCTTGTAGGATCACATTTCATCTGTAAGCTATTGTTGGAGCTGTTTGATTAATGTTACGATTTAGTGCTGGTTTGTTTAGTTTAGCGTTTAGCGTATATGTTTTTATTAAATATGGGTGTGTGCGTGTTTTTGCTATTTTCACATGAAAGCCTATGGTTATAAATCATTAATAAGTATGCAGTATCATAACTATGCTTATAACCTTTGTAACAAACCAAACCGCTCGAAATTCGGTTGAAAATAGAGCAATTTAGGGCTATTTAAAAGAACATGCACAATAAGAATACATAGTTATGAGTGAGAGGGGCGGAGCGAGGTGACTGTGGCAAGATGGCCGCCAGTGCGGACGTTCGATTCCATTGGCCAGCAGCGCGGATAAGACATCTCGCCTTCTGTATATATCTATGGTTAGAACAGTGCTCATCAGGTAAAACACCCGGAAGCCAACGTCATCAACTCGCACTAGATGTCTCTGCATATTGCATGGAACTTGGCTGCCATCTAGTGGTTAACTCTCGTAACACTGTCCATTATGAAACATTTCGTCATCTACTCAAATCTTACAATAAAACTGTCAAACAGGCAAGAATAACCCATTTCTCCAAACCTCATCACAAACAATAGCAAAAACCCTTGATTTCTTTTCTCTACCTTCAATCTTTTAACCAATACAAATTTTAATCAGGACGTACAGACACCAACAGATGCCCTCTGTGAGGATTTTGCAGACCACTTTGTAAGTAAAATTGATGTCATTAGGTCCAGTATTTTAATTAATCAAAATCAAATTTTCTACACATCTGGACAACCACTTTTATCTGAGGAAACACTGGAGAGTTTTGCTCTAGTTGATGCAAGGACACTTGGTCGAGTTTTCTCCCAAGTAAAGCCCACAACACAGCCTGCCTTTTAGACCCAATTCCCACGTCACTCTTAAAGTCACTTTATGGGTTCTTTGAGGAGCAGATTTTATATATTGTCAATTGCTCTCTTCAGACGGGTGTTTTCCCTGCTGCCTCTAGAACGGCGGTGGTGAGGCCCCTTTTGAAGAGGAGCAACTTGGATCCAAACATTTTTAATAACTACCGACCTGTATCCAACTTACCATTTTTAAGTAAGATTTTAGAAAAACTGTTTTTTAACCAAGTAAATTACTTTTTAAATACAAACAATATTTTAGAGAATTATCAATCTGGTTTTAGAAAGAACCACAGTCCTGAGACAGCCCTTTTAAAGATCGTCAATGATTTCAGGTGTAACGCAGACTCTCAGAAGCTGACAGTCTTGGTGCTACTGGATCAAAGCGCTGCTTTTGATACAGTAGATCACCATATTTTATTAAATAGACTCAGAAACCTGGTGGGCCTGTCAGGTACTGTTTTTAACTGGTTTCATTCTTATCTCACAGATCGATGTTTCTTTGTAAGTATGGATACGTGCTCCTCCAGAATGCATGAAATTAGATGTGGGGTGCCCCAAGGGTCAATTTTAGGTCCGGTTCTTTTTAATCTGTACATGCTTCCCTTGGGGGACGTCGTAAGGAAACACGGCATCAGCTTCCACAGCTATGCTGATGATACACAAATGTACATTGCCGTGTCTCCTGATGACACAGCGCCAATTGATGCCCTTTTAAACTGTATTTTAGATATCAAATCATGGATGGCAGAGAATTTCCTACAGCTTAACCAGGACAAAACTGAGGTTTTAGTTATTGGTCCTGAAGGCCGGAGAGAGGAACTTTTACCAAAACGTTGGGATTTTAAACCCTCGCAATTTGTAAAGAATCTGGGCGTTGTTTTTGATTCTGAGCTCACCTTTGTTCCACATATAAAAAATATTACAAAGATAGGTTTTTATCATCTAAAGAAAATAGCCAGAATCCGCCCGTTCCTCTCTCAGGCCAACACGGAGGTGCTAATGCATGCTTTTATTTCTTGTAGACTAGATTATTGCAATGCCCTGCTCTCTGGTCTTCCCAAAAAGAGTGTTTACAGTCTACAAATACTACAAAACTCAGTCGCACGTGTGCTGATTAGGACCAGAGGAAGGGAACACATTACACCGCTTTTAAAGTCACTGCTTTGGCTCCCCGTCCGCTTCAGGATTGATTTTAATGTTCTCTTATTAGTTTTTAAATGTCTCAACGGTCTTGGCCCATCTTATCTAACTGACCTGCTTTCATCATATCCTAGGTCTTCTGGCACTGGCCTGTTAACTGTTCCCCGAGTCAAAAAAAAACCCATGGTGAGGCTGCTTTCAGCCATTACGGCCCTACTCGGTGGAACAGCCTGCCAGAGAGCCTCAGGACCGCAGAGACTGTTGATATTTTTAAGGGGAGGCTCAAGATGTACCTTTTTAACCTGCCGTTTAACTGACTTCTTTTACTCTTCTCTCTCTTACTCCACTAATTTTATGCCGTTTTACTATTTTTATGCCTTTTATTACCTTCAATTGATTTTTATACTTTTATAATGGTTACCCATTTTTATGCCACTGTTTCACACTTTATTCTTATGTATTTGGTTTATTTCTCATTATGATTATTCTCCCTTTTATACTTTTAGTGCCAGTGTTTCCTCATGGGGGGCCCTTCACGGTGGGAGCTACGCCTGGTCTGCCCATAGGGGCGCTGCAGGCCATGGTGCCCCCTTGTGTGGACGGCTCCCCATAGTGGCCTTTCCTCATCAGATTCTTCAGTGCCAAGCCGTGTTATCTAATGTCTGTGTGAATATGGGGGTGGGCGTTTGTCTGTGTGCGTTGGTGGGGAGGGGTGGGTCCGTATGGGGTGGGGGGAGGGGCAGTGGAGCTTTTTATTTTTTCTCATTGTTATTATTATGATTGTTGTTCTTCTTATTATTATTATTACCTTTCTTTGTTTTGTTTTGTTTTGTTTTGTTAAGCACTGTGGGTTGCACATGTTGTGTATGAGCAGTGCTATATAAATAAAGTTTATTGTTATTATTATTATTATAGAAACATGAAGACACATCAAAGAGTAACATGAGGTTGTTGTTGTGACACTGGACGGTAGAGAGTCTGAATCCCCGTCCCAGGCGCAAATCCTCATGGAGGCTTCTGAGGAGGTCAAAGATGGCCAATCCGTCAATCCCAGCTCCATAACGGGGGTCTATGGAAGGAAGCCGCGAGCATTGCGCACTGATCCAGGATAGCTTTCACCTGGCTTGATGGATCCGTGTCTTCTCATCCTGGATGGCTTTTAGTGCGACCCATGAAGCCTGGACACACGTGTTGTGGATTGGTTGAACGCTGAAGGCTTAGTGACTCATCTTGGATGACGCAATCCTACTTTGGTGCAAGGGGGCCCAGACAGCAACATCATCAAGAGCCAGTAATGGACTCCACAGTGCAGCACTCGTTCGCTCGCCCTCCCTCTCCCATTTTATTCTGTAGTGTCAGATTCTGAAGTCGATTTCACTTTGATTTTCAGAGTGATGACACCCTGAAAAAACTCATCCATCATTATAAACTCTCCATCATTTATTCTCTATTCAGGTTGGAGTATTGCAGGTTGTCAAAGCTCAGCTGTGATTGGCTGCTCTCAGCTCTGAAGTCCAACCCCTCCCACCTCAGAGAGCTGCACCTGAGTTGGAACCAGCTGCAGGATTCATCAGTGAAGGAGCTGAGTGGTTTTCTGCAGAGTCCAGACTGTAAACTGTAAACTCTGAGGTCAGTACTGGTTTGGAACCAGTGGATGATGGTTTCAGCATCAAACACAGTTCATCACACATGTTGAATAAACATTGAACTGAAGGTTGATTCATCTCAAAATGACATCCAGAATATGAAAACTTCATTCTGTTCATGTTTGAAGTAAAAAAAAAAAAAAAAAAAAAGGAAAAGGAAAAGGAAAAACAGGTCATCAGTGGTCATGTGACAAAACATCATTTCAACACACATTAGTTTTGGACAGAGGATTTAATTTCAAGGTGACATTTTCTGTAGTGTCAGATCCTGAAGTCGACGTTTCACTTTGATTTTCAGAGTGATGACACCCTGGAAAAACGCTCCATCATTATAAACTCTCCATCATTTATTCTCTATTCAGGTTGATTGACTGCAGTTTGTCAGAGCTCAGCTGTGATTGGCTGCTCTCAGCTCTGAAGTCCAACCCCTCCCACCTCAGAGAGCTGGACCTGAATATGAACCCCCTGAAGGAGTCATCAGTGAAGCCACTGATGGATCTTGTCTACAGCAGTGACCATCAACTGGAGAGTGTGAGGTTAGTACTGGTTTGGAACCATTGGATGATGGTTCCAGCACCAAAGCCAGTTGATCCCACAGCAGAGGTCCAGTGTTCCCAGTCACAGTGTGAGAGGAGGATGGTGACGTCCAACTGCTCCTCATTCATCCAACATCTGCTGCCAAACTGCTTCTTCTCTCAGTTCACCACTCAATTATTGATCAGTTCATCTTCATCAGGCCTCAGTATCAGTCCAACACTCCATGGTCACATGACCTTCTGATGTTCCACACTTGACATGTGACTGAGAGTCTGCTTCTTCTCACCAGTCACTCCATCATCTTCATCAACAGTCAACGTCTGTGTGATGATGCGTTCAAGGACCGTGAGTCCTGACTCCTGCTGTCTCTTCTTATCTTTGCAGGTGGTGGTGAGGATGAGGAGAGTGAAGAGGAGAGCTCCATCTACTGGTGGCTGACAGAACTACAACCAGTGGAGCCAAACAGCAAGCTGCACTCACCAACACTGTGTGGGTGTGTCACGACCTTTGACCCCAGTGCAGCCTGGTGGCTGGCGGACTGCTTCTCCCTACAAGCTGCTGTGGTTACTGGGAGAGACGTCCCAGAAGCCACGGGTGGAGCTGAATCCTCAGTGGAAGAAGCAGGACTTGGAGCAGCTGCTCAGTGAAGGCAGCAGCAACACAACCACTGCTTCTGCTCTCATCATCCACGGCTGGAACATCTCAGCATGAAGGTTCCACACATCAACAACACACTGCTCTGCTCTCACTTCAGACTTCTATAACATCTTCATTTTGGAGGTGAAAAATACTTTTCAAGAGACTTTATTTCTGCTTCATGATCTTAAATGAGGAAATCATGTGGAAAAGATAAAGTGATTCACAACACCTGTGATGGGAACTCAAATCATAATTGAATCATAAGTAAGACAAAAGAAGTTTCCCTCAAAATAATTCATGGTTTTGATGCTTGCCAGATGTTTGTGTGGAGATTTCAGAAGGACGTCAATGAATCAGAAGGAAACCAGATCATTTATTTTATGTGATTATGTTATATCATCCTAACTTTGTTACGAGCTCAAACATTATATTTCAATGATTCAATATTCTGACAATAAAAGCCATCACAACCTGTGTGACCTTGACCTCAACTGACGTTTCATTTCTGCTGCTTTAACACTTTGATTATATATCTCCTGAAGTCCTGCCATGGGGATTCTCCATATCTGAATAACTTGTGTACTCAAACCTTCTGTAGGCCATACCCACTTCTCCACTAGGTCTCAACATAAACCACATGAATCAATGAAAATAAATCTCACTTTTACAAACAAATCCAATTCAGTTCAAATATAATTTAAATAAAATAAATGATACATTATAATTAATCACCAACAGATAAATCAATGCTGGATATGAGGTGGTTTGCCCTCTCTGGGTCGGTGGGGAGGCCCTGCCTCAGGGGGAGGAGTTCCAGCATCTCGGGGTCTTGTTTGGGACGCCTCCCTGGGGAGGTGTTCCAGGCATGTCCCACCAGGAGGAGACCCTGCTGGAGGGACCAGGTCTCTGGGCTGGACTGGGAAGCCTTGGGGTCCCACTGGAGGAGCTGGAGGAGGTGACTGGGTCCAGGGAAGTCTGGGGGTCTCTGCTGAGGCTGCTGCCCCCGAGACCTGACTCCAGATACGGCAGTAGAAGATGGATGGATGGATGGATGGATGGATGGATGGTTGCCAGGTGATAGAACATTTCATAAAAACAGACTCTGCATTATAACTTCTATTACACTCTAAATAACTAACTCCAATATAACTGCACTCGTCCTTCTCTCACATTACATTGGATCACAATGACCAAACAACACAACAAAGACAATGATCCAACTGTACTGCCACGTCCAGACTCAGTGTAGGTCTGTAGGCCTCTTGGACCTTCATGTGAACCACTGCGTGTTGACTGGAGGTGAAACATGACTGACTGCTGTCCTCCTACCTGGACAATGCAATCTCACTTTCAATCTCACAGCCACTAAAAAACCTGATTGTGATTGAGAGGTCCTCAGCAGCCAATCACTGTTGGGAGTCCAGCCTTCAAACACTCCTCCTGAATCCACAGTCACATCTGTGAGCATCTGGAACTTTGGCCCTGATCCTCCACACCACACACCTTGGGATGACAGCGCCACCTACCTGGATCCTTTCAGCAGCCAGTCCATGCTCTGATCCGTTTCCACTGTGGCCTGTTGTGTCATCTGGACCGGAGTCTGGATCATCAGTGTCCAGGTTCATGGAATCTGTCAGAGTGCCGCCGTCCTGTGATGTAATGATAGAGAATCACTCTATTTATACTAATGTGCAGAACCACTAGAGTCTCATTTCTTCACTGCTGTCAGCAACAAGCATTTGGTGTCACACTGGTGTACAACACTTATGGGCTAATTAATAAGAAATGACATATTTATGAATCACCCGCAATGCCCAGATTGTTGCTGCTTATCTGCTGATATGAGCCGTCAACTGTTGCAATATAGAACCACGGGCAGGAAATTACAATTAGTGTAGAGTGTATTATAATTTAAAAGTTTACTAACGGTAGTTCTTTAAAGAATTTAGCAGGGATGGAACAGGCTAATGTGACGACGTCACTTGTAAAACGGTAGGAGCTCAACCTGCTGTCACGGTGAAAACTCTGTGTTACGTCCCGTCTCGGGGGACCGAGACGCAACATGTGGGACACCTTCCCCCATTCCCAAGCCTCATTAATTTCTCACGGCAGTTGGCGGTTTTCAACAAAAACATTTATTGATCAGTAAATGAAAGAAACAAAACAACTTAACCGGTGGGCAGCAAAGGCTTCAGGGTGGGCCCAGGCCAAAATAATAAACCAAACTCCAACTAGCTCGCCTTAAGAACTAACTAAAGAAAGAAAGAGAAGCCAAATACAGAAAGGCTAACCTCCCTACATACTTAATAAACAGGAGAAAAGAGGGGACAAAGAAAATGGCAGCCCACCCCTACGGCTGCGTGCTCTAACACCATTTCAGAAGTGACTAACTGCAGACTTGGGAGCGGAGGAGGGATGACCGTCAGGCTGGCTCGACTGCTCCTCCTTCTCAGCCGTGGCGCGTCCAATCAGCAGCTGACATCCAGGACCGCACCTGCAAGGCGTCATCCACTCTCACACACACACACACACACACACAGAAACATAGAGGCACCTAGACCCACCCGTGGGTCATAACACCCCCTCCCTTAAGAACCAAACCCTATTAACATACCGACAAACAAAACTAAACAAGAAAACCCCGAAATAAGAATTTTGCAGCTAGTCCACATGTACACGTGATCATGCATCTTCCAACACAATATCAAGATCCCTAAATAGTAAGTTTGATAGATGGATAGAAATAGATAAGTTAGTTAAAGTTACACACACACACACACACACATATATATATATATATGCATTATATATTTTTTATTAACCTCTTTCAATGAACTCCAAAACATACATGGTCAAAATCCATATTATTATTATGTTTTTTTTTTTAAATGCTCATACAAAACAAAAAAAGTGAAGGGTGAGTAGTCTGAATTGGGTTCAGTGAACGTCACATCCACTTGTAGCGCATTATTTCCAGCAGCAAGCTTCTCCTTTTCCGTTCACTCACCCATTCAACCGATTGGCTTAGACCTTCCCCGAGGTGATTGGTGGAGTGACGAGCACACAGCACGAGACCTCAACGATGAGCTTCCACCCACGGAAGTACCATAGGAGGACACGGATTAAATAGTATGGCTTGTCCACCAGAAGGCTGGATTATGGTGTACATAATATAAAACTTTGGCCCAGTTCTGCTTGTATTGCAATGTATTGGTTGGTGTTCCTGAAGTTTCATTTTTCGTCTCTTTTTATTTTTTACATCCATGTTTGTGATGAAATAGTATTGTGAATCGCTAGCTCGCATTGCATGCTGGGAAACAGCGTCACTCAAGGAAGTTTTGGCTTCGCTGACACGGTCCTGAAGGGAAGTGGGTTTTAGTGCACTGGAACGGGATGAATGTGTTCAATCAAGCAGTACAAACCTGATTAATTGTCTTAATACTTCACTTCGAATGGCCATATTGTTTAGGATTAGAATTAGATGACAACTTCTTCACAATATTTGCAACTATTCAATTTGACCAGCAGGTGTCAGTAGAAGACGGAATTTCATGTTGACTATTTCCTAATGGAAGTGCTCTCTTGACGTTGGATTTTTCTCATAATTATTTGAAGTGTAGGCCTGTATCTGCACACAATTTGGAATTCGTCCCAGCGCCCTGAGCTGTAAATTTGGACGGTGTAAAATGAAAATGGCCAGCTTCAGCAGAAAAGTGGACCTATATATATATATATATATATATATATATATATATATATATATATATATATATATATATATATATATATATATATATATATATATACCCCTCAGGCTCCATTCAAAATGGGGGTTATTGTAGGAGAGTTGCAGTCAACTGAGATTTGGAGAGAGTTTGGATTACTAGATTTTGGATAGTGTTTATAGTTTGGAGTGTTTGAGACTAGATAGCGTTTAGTTTGGAGATAGTTTTGAGAGCTTAGGGAGAGAGTGAGGAGAGGAGAGGTGATAGGATGGAGCCCCCTGTCCTGTACATCAATGTCCATGTTACACAAGCATCTATGCCAGGGGTGCCCATTACGTCCATCGCGATCTACTGGTCAATTGCGAAGGGAGTTTGGGTGATCGCATGGAGAGAGAGAGGGAGAGAGGGAGTGAGAGAGAGAGAGAGAGAGAGAGAGAGAGAGAGAGAGAGAGAGAGAGAGAGATCCGCGTCAATTACAGCAGGTAGAATCGTTCAGGCAGGATTAGAAAACACGGTGGATCTGGTTGATTTTGGTCATAATGTACGATGTGCTGGATTTTGTTCTTATATGTGCTGTGCTTTACATTCATTCATGCATTCATTCATTCATTTTCCATACCCGCTTAGTCCCGAACTCAGGGTCACGGGAGTCTGCTGGAGCCTCTCCCAGCTGACTTAGGGCGAAGGCAGGGGACACCCTGGACAAGGGTGTCCAGGGTAAATGTGACGTATCGGCTTCGGCACTATTCAGATCAAATAAAGACCAGACAGGGACAGGAAAAAGAGTTTCACTGTTGTTTTACACGCAAAACTACCGGGGTTGTCGCGTGAGCTTGCAATCCTGGCGTAAACTGATGGAGACGCCTCGCTCAGAAAATGTGCTTCAAAGTGCGCACGCACTGCAGACGCGCCGAAGATCCTGAGAGATGCTGCTGGCAAAACGTCTGCATCACACACACACACACACACACACACACACACACACACACACACACACCACACACACACACACACCAATTATCCCTAACCTATGCGCTGGAAAACACAAAACTATACAGCAAAACATCTTAACGTAAACACACTTTTATTGATAAAATCAAACATAGGCAGATATAACCTAAACAATTTTAAACCATGAGTTTTCTGTGCAATGATGAGCATAAATGCACATGGGAACATGTTGACCCATTTAATCCTTTCTTTCTTTATCATTGGACTACAAATATATTTCTGAATGACTTTTCCTGTTTTATAGGAGGTGGATCTTTTTGACTTGCTCATTTTAAAAGTAGCTTGCATGTTGAAAAAGTGTGAGCACCCCTGATCTATGCCCTTTTCCAAGTCCCACAATCACTTTCACTGTCATCTGCCTGATTACACCCATGCCATTTTCAGAAAAAAATTGCACAAACAGAATACATTCAAAAAATGTATCATACACATAGTTATCAAGTCAAGTTATTTATTTATTGTCATTGTTGAACAAAGTTAACAAAAAAATTTGTTTGGAGCATCCCCATAACCACTGGCATCAGTACCGATAAAATAATCATAAATAAGTGAGAAAAAAAAACAAAAAAAAAATATAATTTATGTACAGAAATTATTTGGTCATTCATTTTTTGCAATTCATAGTCATTCCCAACAGACATAACAGACACAAAAATTCAATGCATCACACGTGGTTCAGACACAGCTTGCCTGTGATTGTACATTTGGCCAGTAGGTGGTTTCGTGTGCACATGAAACTTCGAGAAATGAACCGTTTCTCGAACCAGTTGGCTCAAGTGGTTCAATGCCTCATGAGGCTTCACCTCACCATCACTACAGTCACTGCATCCTGAATCAGTCACACTCAAAGTCGCACACCACCTCTGCTTTGTTCTGGACTGTGGAATGGGCAATATTAATTTAATCTAATTAAATTCTGTTTTATTACTTCATGTCTATTTTAATGCTCTTTATTGGTGCTGAATGGAAGTGTGGTTGTTGTTTTATGAGCTAATGGATAGACAAGTGGCCTATAACATAAGACGCTTAAATGAAGTGAATAGGATATGTCCACAATGTCAAGAAAGGAAGCAGGGTGTCTTTAAAATCGATAACATTTGAATAAGTATTAAAAGTTGAGTTGATGTTATACTTGTATTGACATTATGAGTAATTTATACAACTTTTCCCAGGAACTTTTCCCAATGATGAGGTTGAGGGCCCATCATCTGCAATTCAGCATTCTGCAGGTAGTCAACACCAAAACAAGCGTATTCTGTCATAATCCTGTTTGTAAATAATACACATAAACTGTGTACTTGTAATATAAGTTAAACTTTGGTAACTTGAATATAATTCTCACAAAGGGATTTTTCATGTGTATGCACTTTGTACCTGTTATGAATTAAAAAAAAAAAACATTCATAACTAAACTCAGTTGTTGGTTTCCATCTCTATAAGTTAACAAAGATACATAGATACCTATGAAACACTTGTTTATCTTGCTGAAACTAATACTAGGTTACTAGTACTAGATACACCAGTATACTCTCCCGGAGCACAGATCAACCCACTCAAACAAACAAAAAGCATTTTACTCAGTCAGATAAGATTACTAAATGCTGGATCATACACTGTTTTGTGCATTATTTGGGTAAATAAAATAGTTCTATTATTCATACCTCCGCCTACCATTTATTATTACCTAAGGCATAGAGCCCAAGAAAAAAATTCTAGGACCGCCCCTGTTTCCAACACTGTGGATGCTCGGTTGTTTATTGCAGCAGACAGATAAACAATTAAACGGCTAAAGCCATCTATTCCACCGTGAATGACAAATCTCCAGCTTTTGGTAAAAAAGGGAGAGAAGATGGAAAGAGAAATCTAAAATATATAAGGCATCAGATAGCTAATTGAAAAAGGTTCATGCACAGCTTATTTGACACAAAAAAGGTATGGTACAAAGGTGAAAAGATTTGGAGTGGGTAGAAAATCTCAATGTTTCATTTGTTCAAGTATTTAAAAACAGTTTTGAAAAATACCGTATTCATTTGTGGTTTCCATCTATGTGCCACATTGCATTTGGTGCAGGAACAGAATACTGCCTCCGTCTTAGTGTGCGATTGGCCAAGGCTCGCACTTCAGTCCCAATTGGGTCCACTCTTCTTAAGGAATCACGTACTCTTTGAACTACAACAACGGCAAAAAAAAAAGAAAGACAAACTACATAAAATATTAAAGGCACAAATCCGTGTTAACACAGATAATGCTGACAAAAGGTATGATTTCATTTATTAAATACCCCCCCTTTCTTTTTTTAAATATACCGCCATTCTTTTTTTAATCATCCATGTAAGCACTTTTAGCTACATTTTGTACGGAAAGCGTTATACAAATAAAGCTAATTATATTTGTTTGTTTCGGTTAAACTGATGCACAATACAGATTACTGAATACATTCATGTGGGGATCAACTTCATATCAAACTTACTTTGCACTCGTAATCCCCTGGCATGAAGGAATGCTCTCATCATTCTGTACCCTGTGTTTGGGTGACTGAGTTGGATTTCTGCAATGAGGGCATCCAGCTCTTCATCACAAAGCGCTGAATACATGTCCGACATTCTAAACAAACAAAGAATAATTCCTGAAATTTTACTTGGCAAGAGCCAAAACATATATAATAATAATAATAATAATAATAAACTTTTATTTGTACAGCGCTAAATCACAACCAAAGGCGTCTCAAAGCGCTTTATACAATCGTATAATATATGATATATGATATATTATATTATATATTATATACTGATATATGATTAAAAGCGTCCATTTTCACTGCAACCATTTTGACGTGTATTTGTTGTATCATTAGTGTTATTAGGTACAAGTGTTGCTGCATTCATTGCAAGGTTAACGTCATTTGCGTCAATAGATATGGAAAACAACTACACTTAAGTTTAAAAGAAATGTGCACGTTTTGGAAATGGCAATTTCTTAATATTATTATTATTATTATTATTATTATTATTATTATCATTATTATTATTATTATTATTATTATTATTATTATTATTATTATTATTATTATTATTATTATCATTAGTGTTCTGTTAAGGTGAAACAACAAAGAAGCCTTTAAGTCTAAATTGTTTAATAAATAGGTTAAGAGCAGTTGGTCTAAGTATGAAAGTCATTTCATTTATTTGTTGCATTAAGAGAAGCATTTATAGAGCGTCGTTGCCACCTACTGGCATCTTTCGGTAGTATTTCTGTTGTAATTATGAAGCGAACTTTATACCGGAAGTAAGACACGGGAAACACACTGCCAGCGTTTTCTGATGAGCACCCGTTCCTGTAAACCAGTGTTTGTGTGCCGCGAGATATTGTCAGGTGTGCCGTGGGAAATGATCCCATTTGTGTGCCTGTGCAGTCTAGCGCCTGGCAGAGTAATCATGTAGTACTCTTCCATACCAGTAGGTGGCAGCAGCAGGTAGCTAATTGCCTTGCGCTTGGAGACAAGCGAATTCGTGACGCATGGATGCAGCGACAGGTGTGTGGATTGTGGATAGCGGGACGACGGTTGAAAGTGATGGATAAGTTTTTGAAGAGGAAAAATGCTGACTCTGAACTGGACCCTGGACAAAATTCGGACCCAGATGAAGGCCCTAGTATGAGTGGAGGCAAAGACGGTGACGTCGAGCAAAGTTTCTGGCGTGAGGCAATACAATGAAAGCTATCTTTCATTTGGATTTACTTTTACCGGAGATGCAACGGCACCGACTCCGTTGTGATTGGTATGTGGTGAAAAGCTCTCCAACAGTGCTATGGTCCCAAGTAAGCTTAAACGCCATCTCCAAACGAAACAGCCCTCAGTTCAAAAGAAAAATGTGGAGTATTTTGTTCGCCTGCGTGAACACACGGAGAAACAGGCAACTTTCATGAGAAAAACCGCAAAAGTAAACGAGAGAGCCCTTAAAGCTAGCTACCACGTCGCTGAACTAGGGTTGCCACCTACCAGAGTTACAAATCCGGGACCTCTGGGGGGGGGGGGGGGGGGGGGTCACCGAAATATACGGGACACAAAGTGAAGTGCGTCCTGTATCAGTTCATTACGGGACAGGTTTTTTAGTTGCCAAGTACGGGACAATCGCGTATTTTACGGGAGTAGACCACAGGCAGAAATCAAATGAGGTTTTGTCATTTTCCCTTAAAAACGGGACAAATTGTATCTATATATGTATAAAATATATTTGTAGTCCAATGATAAAGAAAGAAAGGATTAAATGGGTCAACATGTTCCCATGTGCATTTATGCTCATCATTGCACAGAAAACTCATGGTTTAAAATTGTTTAGGTTATATCTGCCTATGTTTGATTTTATCAATAAAAGTGTGTTTACGTTAAGATGTTTTGCTGTATAGTTTTGTGTTTTCCAGCGCATAGGTTAGGGATAATTGGTGTGTGTGTGTGTGTGGTGTGTGTGTGTGTGTGTGTGTGTGTGTGTGTGTGTGTGTGTGTGATGCAAACGTTTTGCCAGCAGCATCTCTCAGGATCTTCGGCGCGTCTGCAGTGCGTGCGCACTTTGAAGCGCATTTTCCGAGCAAGGCGTCTCCATCAGTTTACGCCAGGATTGCAAGCTCACGCGACAACCCCGGTAGTTTTGCGTGTAAAACAACAGCGAAACTCTTTTTCCTGTCCCTGTCTGGTCTTTATTTGATCTGAATAGTGCCGAAGCCGATACGTCACATTTACCCTGGACACCCTTGTCCAGGGTGTCCCCTGCCTTCGCCCTAAGTCAGCTGGGAGAGGCTCCAGCAGACTCCCGTGACCCTGAGTTCGGGACTAAGCGGGTATGGAAAATGAATGAATGCATGAATGAATGTAAAGCACAGCACATATAAGAACAAAATCCAGCACATCGTACATTATGACCAAAATCAACCAGATCCACCGTGTTTTCTAATCCTGCCTGAACGATTCTACCTGCTGTAATTGACGCGGATCTCTCTCTCTCTCTCTCTCTCTCTCTCTCTCTCTCTCTCTCTCTCTCTCTCTCTCTCTCTCTCTCTCTCTCCATGCGATCACCCAAACTCCCTTCGTAATTAACCAGTAGATCGCGATGGACGTAATGGGCACCCCTGGCATAGATGCTTGTGTAACATGGACATTGATGTACAGGACAGGGGGCTCCATCCTATCACCTCTCCTCTCCTCACTCTCTCCCTAAGCTCTCAAAACGATCTCCAAACTAAACGCTATCTAGTCTCAAACACTCCAAACTATAAACACTATCCAAAATCTAGTCATCCAAACTCTCTCCAAATCTCAATTGACTGCAACTCTCCTACAATAACCCCCATTTTGAATGGAGCCTGAGGGGTCTATATAAACCGTTAAAATATGAATTGCATATATATATATATATATATATATATATATATATATATATATATATATATATATATATATATATATATGTGTGTATATATATATATATATATATATATATATATATATATATATATATATATATATATACATATATATATATATATATATATATATATATATATATATATATATATATATATATATATATATATATATATGGTCCACTTTTCTGCTGCAGCTGGCCATTTTCCTTTTACACCGTCCAAATTTGCAGCTCAGGGCGCTGGGACGAATTGCAAATTGTGTGCAGATACAGGCCTACACTTCAAATAATTATGAGAAAAATCCAACGTAAAGAGAGCACTTCCATTAGGAAATAGTCAACATGAAATTCCGTCTTCTACTGACACCTGCTGGTCAAATTTAATAGTTGCAAATATTGTGAAGAAGTTGTCATCTAATTCTAATCCTAAACAATATGGCCATTCGAAGTGAAGTATTAAGACAATTAATCAGGTTTGTACTGCTTGATTGAACACATTCATCCCGTTCCAGTGCACTAAAACCCACTTCCCTTCAGGGCCGTGTCAGCGAAGCCAAAACTTCCTTGAGTGACGCTGTTTCCCAGCATGCAATGCGAGCTAGCGATTCACAATACTATTTCATCACAAACATGGATGTAAAAAATAAAAAGGGACGAAAAATGAAACTTCAGGAACACCAACCAATACAATGCAATACAAGCAGAACTGGGCCGAAGTTTTATATTATGTACACCATAATACAGCCTTCTGGTGGGCAAGCCATTTAATCCGTGTCCTCCCATGGTACTTACGTGGGTGGAAGGTCATCGTAGGTGTCACGTGCTGGATGCTCGTCACTCCACCAATCGTTTGAGTTGGCGAGTGAACGAAAAAGTGAACAGTCTTAACAGAAGCTTGCTGCTGGAAATAATGCACTACAAGTGGATGTGATGCTCACTGAACCCGATTCAGACGACTCTCCCTCCATTTTTCTTGTTTTGTATGAGCATTTAAAAAAAACAACAACATAATAATATGGATTTTGACCATGTATGTTTTGGAGTTGAAAGAGGTTAATAATAAAAGAAAAATAATATATATATATATATATATATATATATATATATAGTGTGTGTGTGTAACTTTAACTAACTTATCTATTTCTATCCATCTATCAAACTTACTATCTAGGGATCTTGATATTGTGTTGGCAGATGCATTATCACGTGTACATGTGGACTAGCTGCAAAATTCTTATTTCGGGGGAACTGAGGGTTTTCTTGTTTAGTTTTGTTTGTCGGTATGTTAATAGGGTTTGGTTCTTAAGGGAGGGGGTGTTATGACCCACGGGTGGGTCTAGGTGCCTCTATCTTTGTGTCTGTGTGTGTGTGAGAGAGTGGATGACGCCTTGCAGGTGCGGTCCTGGATGTTGGCTGCTGATTGGACGACGCCATGGCTGAGAAGGAGGAGCAGTCGAGCCAGCCTGACGGTCATCCCTCCTCCGCTCCCAAGTCTGCAGTTAGTCACTTCTGAAATGGTGTTAGAGCACGCAGCCGTAGGGGTGGGCTGCCATTTTCTTTGTCCCCTCTTTTCTCCTGTTTATTAAGTATGTAGGGAGGTTAGCCTTTCTGTATTTGGCTTCTCTTTCTTTCTTTAGTTAGTTCTTAAGGCGAGCTAGTTGGAGTTTGGTTTATTATTTTGGCCTGGGCCCACCCTGAAGCCTTTGCTGCCCACCGGTTAAGTTGTTTTGTTTATTTCATTTACTGATTCATAAATGTTTTTTGTTGAAACTGCCAACTGCCGTGAGAAATTAATGAGCCTTGGGAGTTGGGGAAGGTGTCCTACACGTTGCGTCTCGGTCCCCCAAGACGGGACGTAACACGGAGTTTTCACCGTGACAGCAGGTTGAGCTCCTACCGTTTTACAAGTGACGTCGTCACGTTAGCCTGTTCCATCCCTGCTAAATTCTTTAGAGAACTACCGTTAGTAAACTTTTAAATTATAATACACTCTACACTAATTGTAATTTCCTGCCCGTGGTTCTATATTGCAACAGTTGACGGCTCATATCAGCAGATAAGCAGCAACAATCTGGGCATTGCGGGTGATTCATAAATATGTCATTTCTTATTAATTAGCCCATAAGTGTTGTACACCAGTGTGACACCAAATGCTTGTTGCTGACAGCAGTGAAGAAATGAGACTCTAGTGGTTCTGCACATTAGTATAAATAGAGTGATTCTCTATCATTACATCACAGGACGGCGGCACTCTGACAGATTCCATGAACCTGGACACTGATGATCCAGACTCCGGTCCAGATGACACAACAGGCCACAGTGGAAACGGGTCAGAGCATGGACTGGCTGCTGAAAGGATCCAGGTTGGTGGCGCTGTCATCCCAAGTTGTGTGGTGTGGAGGATCAGGGCCAAAGTTCCAGATGCTCACAGATGTGACTGTGGATTCAGGAGGAGTGTTTGAAGGCTGGACTCCCAACAGTGATTGGCTGCTGAGGACCTCTCAATCACAATCAGGTTTTTTAGTGGCTGTGAGATTGAAAGTGAGATTGCATTGTCCAGGTAGGAGGACAGCAGTCAGCCATGTTTCACCTCCAGTCAACACGCAGTGGTTCACATGAAGGTCCAAGAGGCCTACAGACCTACACTGAGTCTGGAAGTGGCAGTACAGTTGGATCATTGTCTTTGTTGTGTTGTTTGGTCATTGTGATCCAATGTAATGTGAGAGAAGGACGAGTGCAGTTATATTGGAGTGAGTTATTTAGAGTGTAATAGAAGTTATAATGCAGAGTCTGTTTTTATGAAATGTTCTATCACCTGGCATCCATCCATCCATCCATCCATCCATCCATCCATCCATCCATCTTCTACTGCCGTATCTGGAGTCAGGTCTCGGGGGCAGCAGCCTCAGCAGAGACCCCCAGACTTCCCTGGACCCAGTCACCTTCTCCAGCTCCTCCAGTGGGACCCCAAGGCTTCCCAGTCCAGCCCAGAGACCTGGTCCCTCCAGCAGGGTCTCCTCCTGGTGGGACATGCCTGCAACACCTTCCCAGGGAGGCGTCCCAAACAAGACCCCGAGATGCTGGAACTCCTCCCCCTGAGGCAGGGCCTCCCCACCGACCCAGAGAGGGCAAACCACCTCATATCTTTCATTGATTTATCTGTTGGTGAATAATTATAATGTATCATTTATTTTATTTAAATTATATTTGAACTGAATTGGATTTGTTTGTAAAAGTGAGATTTATTTTCATTGATTCATGTGGTTTATGTTGAGACCGAGTGGAGAAGTGGGTATGGCCTACAGAAGGTTTGAGTACACAAGTTATTCAGATATGGAGAATCCCCATGGTAGGACTTCAGGAGATATATAATCAAAGTGTTAAAGCAGCAGAAATGAAACGTCAGTTGAGGTCAAGGTCACACAGGTTGTGATGGCTTTTATTGTCAGAATATTGAATCATTGAAATATAATGTTTGAGCTTGTAATAAAGTTTGGATGATATAACATAATCACATAAAATAAATGATCTGGTTTCCTTCTGATTCATTGACGTCCTTCTGAAATCTCCACACAAACATCTGGCAAGCATCAAAACCATGAATTATTTTGAGGGAAACTTCTTTTGTCTTACTTATGATTCAATAATGATTTGAGTTCCCATCACAGGTGTTGTGAATCACTTTATCTTTTCCACATGATTTCCTTATTTAAGATCATGAAGCAGAAATAAAGTCTCTTGAAAAGTATTTTTCACCTCCAAAATGAAGATGTTATAGAAGTCTGAAGTGAGAGCAGAGCAGTGTGTTGCTGATGTGTGGAACCTTCATGCTGAGATGTTCCAGCCGTGGATGATGAGAGCAGAAGCAGTGGTTGTGTTGCTGCTGCCTTCACTGAGCAGCTGCTCCAAGTCCTGCTTCTTCCACTGAGGATTCAGCTCCACCAGTGGCTTCTGGGACGTCTCTCCCAGTAACCACAGCAGCTTGTAGGGAGAAGCAGTCCGCCAGCCACCAGGCTGCACTGGGGTCAAAGGTCGTGACACGCCCACACAGTGTTGGTGCGTGCAGCTTGCTGTTTGGCTCCACTGGTTGTAGTTCTGTCAGCCACCAGTAGATGGAGCGCTCCTCTTCACTCTCCTCATCCTCACCACCACCTGCAAAGATAAGAAGAGACAGCAGGAGTCAGGACTCACGGTCCTTGAACGCATCATCACAGAGACGTTGACTGTTGATGAAGATGATGGAGTGACTGGTGAGAAGAAGCAGACTCTCAGTCACATGTCAAGTGTGGAACATGTGAAGGTCATGTGACCATGGAGTGTTGGACTGATACTGAGGCCTGATGAAGATGAACTGATCAATAATTGGGTGGTGAACTGAGAGAAGAAGCAGTTTGGCAGCAGATGTTGGATGAATGAGGAGCAGCTGGACGTCACCATCCTCCTCTCACACTGTGACTGGGAACACTGGACCTCTGCTGTGGGATCAACTGGCTTTGGTGCTGGAACCATCATCCAATGGTTCCAAACCAGTACTAACCTCACACTCTCCAGTTGATGGTCACTGCTGTAGACAAGATCCATCAGTGGCTCCTTCACTGATGACTCCTTCAGGGGGTTCTGACCCAGGTCCAGGTGTCTGAGGTGGGAGTCGTTGGACTTCAGAGCTGAGAGCAGCCAATCACAGCTGAGCTCTGACAAATTGCAGCCCCACAACCTGAACAGAGAATAAATGATGGAGTTTATAATGATAGAGAGTTTTTCCTGGGTGTCATCACTTCAGCATCTGCAATCTGCAATCTGACCACTAGATGGGAGGATTTTACCCACTGTACCTTCAAGCCCAGTTTCATTCATTACTATCACAAACCAGTGTCTGCAAATTGAATTTCCAACAGTAGTAAAGTGCAAATCATGACGACAACAACAAGAGTGATAGAAGTTGTAGAGTGAAGAGGGTGAACTGACCTCAGAGTCTCCAGTTTACAGTCTGGACTCTGCAGAAAACCACTCAGCTCCTTAACTGATGAATCCTGAAGATAGTTCTCAGCCAGGTCCAGCTCTCTGAGGTGGGAGGGGTTGGACTTCAGAGCTGAGAGCAGCCAATCACAGCTGATCTATGACAACCTGCACCTCTCCAACCTGAATACGGAATAAATGATGGAGAGTGTCATTCACAGTTGGGTGTGCGCGCGCGCGCGCGTGTGTGTGTGTGTGTGCGTGCGTGAGTGCGTATGTGCGCAAACGTGTGTGTGTGTGTGTGTGTGTGTGTGTGTGTGTGTGTAATTTAAAACCAGTTTTACACATTTCTAATGGAATCAAAGTGAATTCCAACAAACTCAATTCAAAGTCATGACAACAATAACTGCAGCAGTTGTAGAGTGAAGAGGGTGAACTGACCTCAGAGCCTCCAGTTTACAGTCTGGACTCTGCAGAAAACCACTCAGCACCTTCACTGTTGAATCCAGAAGGCAGTTCCAACTCAGCTCCAGGTGTCTGAGTTGGGAGGGGTTGGACTTCAGAGCTGAGAGCAGCCAATCACAGCTGAGCTCTAACAAACTACATCTCCACAACCTGAATAGAGAAGAAATGATGGAGAGTTTTTCCAGGGTGTCATCACTCTGAAAATCAAAGTGAAATGTTGACTTCAGAATCTGACACTAAAGCAATCTGAAATCTGACCACTAGATGGTAGGATTTTACACACTGTACCTTTCCACCCAATTTCATATGCTTCAAACACAAAGCAGTGACTGCAAATTGAATTTCCAACAGCAGTGAAGTGAAAATCATGACAACAACAACAAGAGTGATAAAAGTTGTAGAGTGAAGAGGGTGAACTGACCTCAGAGTCTCCAGTTTACAGTCTGGACCCTGCAGAAAACCACTCAGCTCCTTCACTGTTGAATCCTGAAGGTGGTTCCAACTCAGGTCCAAGTGTCTGAGGTGGGAGGGGTTGGACTTCAGAGCTGAGAGCAGCCAATCACAGCTGAGCTTTGACAACCAGCAGTACTCCAACCTGAATAGAGAAGAAATGATGGAGAGTTTATAACGATGGAATTTTATCAGGGTGTCATCACTCTGAACATCAAAGTGAAACGTCGACTTCAGAATCTGCAACAAAAGCAGTCTGCAATCTGACCACTAGATGGGAGGATTTTACCCACTGTACCTTCAAGCCCAGTTTAGGGCGTGTTTTCATTGCCTTGCCTCACCACGGTTCGCCTCGGTACGATTGCGTTTTCATTGGCTCTGTGATTACGAGACTGTGGGCGGAGTCGACACGGTAAAGCGGGACAATGTTTTCCCCAGCATCACTTCTGTGCAATACACAACAGCGCAGCGATGGACAAAGTAGAAGTTGTTTCATACCTGCTGCTCGGTCTGTGGTTGCTTTTCTGTTCAAGAAAGAACACTTTCCCTCACTGAAGTCACAGTTGATCATTTATGCAGCAACATTTATAATTTATTGTTTCGTTTTCCATGCGAGCAAATGTGTAGTTCAACCTTCATATTTTCACCAAAAGTAAACACGAGACGGATACAACGGGAAATAGCGTTTATTTAAAAACAAACAAACAGAAAAACAGACAGTAAACACGCCTCCTTATTTGAAATAGCTGCCCTCGCGAGCCAAGGACGACTTTGTTATATGCCGCGGTGTTTGAGGCTTCCTCGCGGCCAAGAGCCACGTCCTCTCGACGAATCAGTATTTCGTCTCTCCTCAAGACTCCTGGGGTTCCCTAGCTTACCGCGCCTCACGCAAGAGCAACTCGATTTGTTTTCTTTACCGAGCGCTTCGCCATTTGCCGTTTGTCGTTTTCGCGAATATGGTTGAACACACTCGCGACGTCGAGGGCATTCCCGGTTCGCCTGCCTCTCCCCAAAAGACGAAAGTAAACATGTATTGAAAAAGCTGTTTTCAAAAACTGTATACACATAGATGTATTTGTACAACACCAATAGTAGCTACTTGTATTCACGGTAAAATGTACCTGACACGGAAGTTCTGTGTCAAAGGAGTTGGCGTGGATGTCCGCTCTGACAGGGAACATCGACGCGGACACGGAGCCAATCCAGTGCCCTGCTCGTCGCTACGTCACCACTAAACTCGCTTCGTCTTGCTCGGACCCTGGGGGATTGAGGTACCAAAACAGCGCCCCCTACAACTGTGCGGCCAGTGCAAACACCCTAACACCGTACCATGGCGAGGCGAGGTGAGGCAATGAAAACACGCCCTTTCATTCATTATCAAAAAAAAAGTGTCTGCAAATTGAATTTCCAACAGCAGTGAAGTGAAAATCATGACAACAACAACAAGAGTGATAGAAGTTGTAGAGTGAAGAGGGTGAACTGACCTCAGAGTCTCCAGTTTACAGTCTGGACTCTGCAGAAAACCCCACTGAGCTCCTTCACTGATGAATCCTTAAGGTCGTTCCAACTCAGGTTCAGCTCTCTGAGGTGGGAGGGGTTGGACTTCAGAGCTGAGAGCAGCCAATCACAGCTGAGCTTTGTCAACCAGCAGTTCTCCAGCCTGAATAAAGAATCAATATTTGATTTCTTCCATGGTGTAAATGTCATATTCAGAGTCATTCCTCCCTGTTGATGATCCAGATGTGCAGCTGTTGGGATCACTGAGTCATTCCCTCAAAGGAGTCATTGTGCCAGTGGGTTGTCAACACAATAACAACAGCAGTGTGTCAGTCAGTGTGCAGCCAGTCAGCAGTGAAGATGGAAAATAATCAGTGAGTCCTTTGTGTGCTTGTGGCTGTTTTCAGTCATCAGAGACTCGTTACAAGTCAAACACATTCAAAGGACAAGATGAAGAAATACTGCTGCACTATTAATCTGCCTCTAATATTTCTTCACAGGATCTTCTGCTCAGTCATGTGACCTTCATCACCAATCAACAACTTCCATTGAGCTCCAAAGTGACTGGAGACATTTTCCACACTTTCTTCCACCATCCAAAGTCTTTTCTGGCTGCAGATTGTTGACATGAAAATATCAACAACATCCACTTTGTCTAGATGAGTCTTTAATATCTGCTTCAAAGTCTTCACACTGAGCAGCGTTACACACCAGTTGTCATCTGCTGACACACACTGTCCACCAGTAGAAAGCAGGAACTGACCTGAGAACTTCCAGTCTGCAGTTTGGACTCTGCAGTCCAGCACAGAGCAGCTTCACTCCAGGATCCCTCAGGAAGTTCTCACTCAGGTCCAGCAGTGTGAGGTGGGAGGGGCTGGACTGCAGAGCTGAAGACACCACTGCACACTGAAGCTCTGAGAGTTCACTGGATGAAGGAGAGCAGAGAGAGAAGTTGTGGTCGACATGTGAGATTCTAAAGACAGTGAAAGTGAATCAAGACTCATTAATGTCTGATCATCATCATCATCATCATCATCATCACCATCATCATGTAAATGGAGGGAAGTCCCGCGGTGGTGCAGCATGTGTTTACATCTGTGGTGCGTGGTGCCGGGACACTGCAGTGGTATGCAAACGCTGTTCACCACTGGCACAGTTGATGATCATAAAGTGCCGTCCATTCTATCTGCCCTGGCAGTTTACTGCCATTTTGCTAGTTGCAGTTTACATCCCTCCCACCAACAACAGCAGTGAGAGGAACGCTGCACTCAATGAACTGTACCAGGCCATCAGTGATCAACAGACAGCAAACCCAAAAGCTTTACCATCCTCACTGGAGATTTTAGTCATGCTGACCTCAAGACTGTCCTTCCAAAAGTCCACCAGCATGTTGGATTTCCAACAAGGGGGGACAACGCTTTGTATGTGGAGGTGTTCCGAGGGAGGAGCAGGGCTCGTGCTCATGTGCGATCAATTCCACGAGGATTGGGACTCTCAAAGGAAATGGGTGTGCGTTTGTGCGTTCGCAACATTTTGAACATCCAGATTTTTTTGTTTCAGGATGAAATCCATGTACGTTTTTGTAAATGAAGCCCCAGGTCCTCAGTGTCTCCACTACAGTGTCCTCAGTGCAGCTTCACACTCCAGTGTGTTCCAGCCACTGAGTGTCAACACGTCCTGTTGTGACTGACAGTGTTGCTCTGATCTGCTGCTTCAACTCAACATGATGCTCAGTTGTGTGTAAAGTCACTGCAGCTTGGAGCTCCACTGGATCAGAGATCCTTCACTGGCGTCTCTTCGGACTCCACTGTATCTTTGATCCAACTGCTGTTTTATTGTCTGCTGCCAAATGAAGGAAGGATGTGATGTGTTTGTGTGTTCAATGTGTTGATTGTGTTGATTGACTGTGTAGTTCCACAGTTTTCATTCATGTAGCCGCTCTTTACCTTTGACGCTCAGGTGTCTTCAATGTCCGTCCGTCATACCAGCACCACTACATCATTCATAAATTGATGAGACGTGGGTTCCATTTAACTCGTTTATTTTCCTTCTTGAGTTTTTGGGTCGAGGCAACACAGACAACGTGAGGTCAAAAGAATTTTTGGCTCACCAACCACTCCGGCTTGACCCGCTTTCCATCAAACAAACATTTCGGCCATTTTTTTTTCTCGACCTAAAATAGCTGCGGGTCACCTTTCAAAATAAAATAACGGCTTCAGCATCAGAATCGGATGGTCTTGGTTCCCTTTCTTGAAGAACTTGGCAGTTGTCAGCCGGAAGGCATCTTGCACTGTACCCCTGACGACGCCATTAACTTCGTCCAGCAGTGCAACGTAGGGCTCTTTCATCAGACGTTGACTGATACATGACTGAACGAATGGCTCGCGGCTTAGCGCATCAGCGACAACGTTCTTAACGCCAGGGACATACTTCAGATGGAAATCGAATGCGGCAAGCTTAGCAACCCATCTTTGTTCACATGCGTCCAAACATGGCTTTGTTAAGATGTAGGACAATGGGCAATGACAATGACCAAACTTGTCACAAATGGCCCATTTTAACGCCAGGAATTCCAACCTGTGCGCTGGATAGTTAATTTGTGATCGGGACAGTGTCTTGCTGGCGAAAGCGACAGGTCGAGCAACAGTCTCACCTGGTGGCACTTGAGACAGGACTGCGCCAATGCCATCAAACGACGCATCAACAGCGAGAACGAAGGGCTCACTGAAGTTGGGGTGGGATAAGGTGACATTGCAAGCTAATTCATTCTTCAGGGTCTGGAACGATTCTTTGCATGCAGCAGTCCAGTCGCTCGCCATAAGCGCTGGTGGAGCAGATGATCGCTTTTTCACCTTCCTGCCTCTCATGGCCTTATGCTGCACCTGCCTTCCAGAGAGGAGTCTGTACAAGGGTTTTGCTTTAGCAGAGCAGTCAGCTATGAAGTGCTGATAGTAGAAGATTAGGCCCAGGAAAGAATTAATCTTTCTCCAGGAAGGGGTCACACCATCACTCTCCATCAGGTCAGCCTCTCCCACATCCATGATGGCTTTCATCTTGTCAGGGTCCTTCATCACCCCATCCCCACAAATGACATGTCCCAGGAACCTTACTGACCTCCGCAAGAGATGACACTTCTTGGGGGCCAGTTTGAGTTTGTGACTTTTCAGACGGGAGAACACCATCTCTAGACGCTCAAGCGCCTGCTGTTCAGTTGGGGCAAAGACCATCAGGTCATCAAGATAGCAGAGCAGACTAGTGAAGTTTTCATCCCCGAAGATTGACATCATCATTCGCATGAATGTTGCAGGACTGTTGGACAGACCTTGTGGCATTCTGTTGTACTAGTGGAGGCCAAAAGGTGAAGAGAAAGCTGTGTATTTTTTGTGCTCTTCATGGAGTGGCACATTGTAGAAGCCAGACGTCAAGTCCATGGTGGAGAAGAAGACATTTCCTCCAAGTGCAACCCACCGATCCTGGGGTGCCTTGGGCCAGGCCGTCGAGTCGGACCATGAACAGGACTGTTTGAAGCTGGGGAAGATCTTTGCAGGAGCACCTTCTCCAGCATGTTAATAAGGCGGTTCAGGGCATCAGGGTCAGTGGCCTGTGGCTGCAGTGGGCTCTGTTCTTCAGCAGGTGGTGCAGGTGGCGAGACAGCAGCAAGAGCATTCACTGACACCCTTTCTCTGGAAGTTCTGTTCACTGACATCATTTCAGAATGATATTCGTTCAGAATGTCTTGGACTTCACGAGCAGTCCACTTGTCTATCGTCTTCGACCTGAAGGTCATGGCGAGCTCAGTAGGAGGGCAGTTCTTTATGAACATTCGAGTCACCTCAGTGCTGGGGCTGTCCAGTGACTTTCCTTGCTCCTTCAGACGTTCAATGGCCAAGTCAACAGCGCGGTTCAGTCTAAGCCAGTAGTCAAAGGCATCCTCACCCTTCCCAGGAAGAGTGGTGTAAAAGTCTGCTAATGGGAGTGGTGAACACGGAACAGAATCAAAGTGCTTCCGCAAGAGACCATAAATGGCATCGGGGTTACAGGTGATGTTAATACCACTGTTCCTGGTCCCAAACCTGACAACATCCTTTGCTTTGCCACCAAGGTGAACAAGGATCTCCTCCGCTTGTTCCTCAGGTTGCAGATTCCCCCTCTTAATGAAACTCCTCATGAGCTCCTCCCACTCCTGGACGGAAACAGAGTCTGAGTTGTCTCCTCTGAAGCAGGGGGGCTCCTTCAGCTTTCGATGAGGGACATATTGCAAATGGGACACGTCAAAAGCATTTGTGGCAGACACATTTGCATGGCTAGGTCGAGGGGTAGCACTATGTAAAGGGGAACTGGCTAGCATATCAGCATGGGCAGGTGAAGGGGCAGCACTGAGTAAAGGGGTAGTGACAGATGCACTGAGGTGAGAGATAATGTCCTGTGCCACCCGCTGGCTGACCTGTTGAATCAATGCATCACCCATCTGACCTACAATACTAGCAGCAATAACATCAGGGGTAGGTGCAGGGGAACACATGCTGTGCCTGTCCGGGACAGGGGAATGCGTGCCCTGGCTAGCAAGGGCATGAGGGTTTGCATCGGAGTTGGGGGGAGGGATAACACCAGTACTGAGCAAGGGGCGCCCAGGTGTACACTGATTACCCAACACTACACCACCCCCCTGAACAGGACTCTCAAACAGTAAACTTGAAGGATGCATAAAACCCCTCCCTCTGCCAGCACCAAAAGGAGTTACAAAAACATTACCCTGAGGATTACTCATCTTTCCAAAAAGTTAACAAAACACAATACCACAAAACAAAAGGATGAAACCACAAAAGGCCTAGACTGGAAACTGAAAAAAAAAAAAAAAAAAATCAAATAAAAGTACATAAACCCTCTATCTGATGTCTAACACTGCACAAAAGCAACACATCTGACCAACTTCAGTGACCGCAGATGAACAGCAGCAGCAGAACAGTCCCCGGGTCGCTCTGCAGCATCGGTAGCACAACAAAAGAGTCTCGAGTCACGGCACCAATGTGACCTCTCCTATTCTGTCCTGCTTGCTGTATAATGAAGACTTGCATAAGTCAGGTGTGGAGCAGCAGTTTATTCTCTGAAACAGAATGGGACACAACCATAACTTGCTCCGTGAAACTTGGTCACCTCCTGCTTCATGGGCTTCCTCTGTACTGAAGTAGTGATCGTATAGTTGTTGTTTCTACAATACAAATAATATTAAAAATAAAATACATTTTTCTACAAAATACAAAAAAATGACATTCGCAATTTCAATAATTCGCTCCCTAAAGCTCCATTTTTATACACTGTAACATTCTTCCAGTTACACACACATACCTGAAACAGAATGGGACACAACCATAACTTGCTCCGTGAAACTTGGTCACCTCCTGCAGAGACAACGTGCTCCGTATGAGAGCTGTGTGCTGCTAATGGACATGCTAGCATGCTAATCGTTTTTAATAGCAATTAAAAAAAAACGAACTTTGCTAAAAAAAAAAATAAAAAATAAAAAATAAAAAATAAAAAATAAATGAAAGACACCAGCACACATTTAAACACTGAAACACAGTTACATGAAGCATAGCTCAACTTATTGCATTAATTTCTGTCTCAGCAGGGAGGAGACCGTCTCACCTGCTTCATGGGCTTCCTCTGTACTGAGGATCGCCCAGAATGCAAAGCGCTAACTTCAAAATAAAATACAAACTAAAATAAAAATAAAATATAAAGAGCCATGGCTGTGCCCCAACCAAGTTTAACATGATTGAACACAATTTATTTTGTGTGTGTGTGTGTGTGAGAGAGAGAGAGAGTGGATGACGCCTTGCAGGTGCGGTCCTGGATGTCGGCTGCTGATTGGATGTGCCACGGCTGAGAAGGAGGAGCAGTCGAGCCAGCCTGACTGTCATCCCTCCTCCGCTCCCAAGTCTGCAGTTAGTCACTTCTGAAATGGTGTTAGAGCACGCAGCCGTAGGTAGTGATGGCCGATGGAGGCTTTGTTGAAGCTTCGACACTTGTTTCAAAAAATGGTTCATTACTCGAGGCTTCAATGACACAGTGCTCGAGGAGGTCATCTAGTGCTCAATAAAATGAAGTGCAATAGAAACGTGTTCATTGTTTCATAGGTTGTTTGGGATTTGATTCGCCATGCATTCTTGTTGGACAACACTACATGCTTGTATGGTTCAATGCTGACACAATAAAATAAAAATGAAAAATAAAGACAATGTCTCTTTTTTGGCACGACTGATTGTAGTAGACTATAGCTCTATACTTAGCCTGACAGTTTGTGCAATGAATTATATTATATCCTAAAACAAGACTAAATAGCCCATAGTTTAAAAATATGTTCAATAGTAAGTGTTCAGTGGGTCAGATGTCAAATGTGATCTATTTAAAATGTAGAATAGATGAGCTAAATAACACATATATAATACACGTTGATGGGAATTGAACCGTCGCCTCAGTCTTGCAAGTCCAAGATTGTCATAATGTACCACAAACCCAAATCACACTCCCTTTTTTCATCGAAGCTGTTTGAGTAGCGTTAGCACACCGTGATTCCTCATCAACTACAGGCCTACACTTCAAATAATTATGAGAAAAACCCAACGTAAAGAGAGCACTTCCATTAGGAAATACTCAACATGAAATTTCGTCTTCTACTGACACCTGCTGGTCAAATTGAATAGTTGCAAATATTGTGAAGAAGTTGTCATCTAATTCTAATCCTAAACAATATGGCCATTCGAAGTGAAGTATTAAGACAATTAATCAGGTTTGTACTGCTTGATTAAACACATCATCCCGTTCCAGTGCACTAAAACCCACTTCCCTTCAGGACTGTGTCAGCGAAGCCAAAACTTCCTTGAGTGACGCTGTTTCCCAGCATGCAATGCGAGCTAGCGATTCACAATACTATTTCATCACAAACATGGATGTAAAAAATAAAAAGGGACGAAAAATGAAACTTCAGGAACACCAACCATTGCAATACAAGCAGAACTGGGCAGAAGTTTTATATTATGTACACCATAATACAGCCTTCTGGTGGACAAGCCATACTATTTAATCCGTGTCCTCCTATGGCACTTCCGTGGGTGGAAGCTCGTCGTAGAGGTCACGTGCTGGTTGCACGTCACTCCACCGATCACCTCGGGGAAGGTCGTTGCCCTTGCAGGGTACCTGATTCAGGTGAGTATATGGAAAATATGGGTCAATGTGGTCAGTCGTAACAAGAGAAGCTTGCTGGCAAAAATAATGCACTACAAGTGGACGTGACACTTTTTTCTTGTTTTGTATGAGCATTTAAAAAAAACAACAACATAATAATAATATGGATTTTGACCATGTATGTTTTGGAGTTCATTGAAAGAGATTAATATATATATGTATGTATATATATATATGTGTGTGTGTGTAACTTTAACTAACTTATCTATTTCTATCCATCTATCAAACTTACTATCTAGGGATCTATCTACTACTAACTCTCAAAAAACTAACGGACAACCAAGAGCAACAAAACCAACCTACTGCAATTCGTATATTTTAGTGTGTGTGTGTGTGTGTGTGTGTGTGTGTGGGGGGGGGGGGTTAAAATGAGCACAGTGATGGTTCCGCAGCATAAAGTGTATCTTCAGTCGTCGATTGTATGTGTGGGAGTCCCTCAGGTTCAGCCCAGCTGATTTAGTGTTCGGTGAGAGGACCCTTGCGTCTGTTAAGGGGTAAGTGGCTTTCCGATGTTAAGCGAGTAGAGAATAATGTGTTAGATTACGTAATTTTTTTTCGTGAACGCTTGCATCGTGCTTGTGAAACTGCTCACCAAACTCTTGTCGCCAGCCAGTCTAAAATGAAGCGGCAGTTTGACAAGAAAGCTGTGGCTCGAGTTTTTGAGACAGGCGTTGTGTGTTGGTATTGTTGCCGTTACCCGGTTCCGGTTTGCAGGCTGGTTTTTCTGGTCCGTATGTCGTGGAGCGCAAACTTTCCGATACAGATTATGTAGTGCACACTCCTGATAGAAAACGATCATCCCGCGTCTGCCACGTCAAAATGTTGAAAAGTTACGCCCGGTTCGCACAGGACGAGGAAGCGCCGCGAAGCGAAGTGAAGCGCTGCGAATCGCCGCGAAGTGAAGCGCTGCAAATCGCTGAGCGCTTCCATTCAGCGCCCATGTTAATCAATCAGTGCGTTTACATGCAGAGCTTAATCGGACTAAGCAATCATTCGGTTTTCTCGTCCAATCGGAGTTCTCACCTTGGTCCCCGTATACATGCAGCTGAGAAATTCAAATTATTGACGGGTCCTCCTCCCAACACTAGGGGGTGGAGTGAGTCTTTTCAGCCGGTCAGCTGCTTTCGGTTGACATATTAAATCTATTATGATATGGAACGATAGTTCATAATGTACGTGTTACTTGCTTTGCAGATAAGGTGTACCCTATTTCTTGTGCTCCTGGTTATTTTAAAAGGCAGACAAGAACGTTGTTTGCTGTTGGAGGGCTACAACAACACTTCGATGCTACGCTTTGTGCCGTCGCTACGGACCCCAAACTCTCGTTCTTGTTGGATTCGGGTTCGGAGCAGACTGGTGGGAGAGTTTGTGTACAGGTTTTGCAAAGGAACGGTGTCTTCAGTTATACACACGCTCATTAAAGTGCCGACCGTGGAGGAAGCTGGTGCCGCTGCACGCCGTTTCCAGCAGAATAACGGCGAAATTACCCAAATAAAAACAAATCAGGAAAACATGTCTTTGCTGTGCTTTTATTTACAAAGTTAAAATTCTTCTAACTTACAAAAAATGTGAACGAAAAGGTAGAAATATAAATACGAAGGAATACGTATTTGTTCAGGGGTGCGCAAAGCCGGAGCCCTGCATTTGCTGCGCTACCCTTTTTAAAAAGGTCTCCGTTGCGCGTTATTTTAATATGTCCATCTCTTTTAGAAGAGAAAGCATCGCCCCGGTCTCATCCTCTCTCCAAATGTCAACATTCTTATTCGCGTTTGCCAGGTTGTTTCGCGCCGTCTGTTTTGTTAGACGACGTAGTTGTGCGGTCATGAGTCGCGAGAGCGAGGCGTGGCGCATGCGCACTCGCATTGTCCAGTTAATAGTCCGATTAAGGCGTATACATGGCAGAGAAATTTGAATTCCAATCGCATTATCTGGGTGTCTCAATCGGAGTTCTCCGATTCCAATCGGAGTTCTCAAACTCCAATCATAATCGGAGTAAGGTGTTTACATGCACGTGAGGTCTCCGATCATAATCGGACTAAGGCAATAATTCGATTTTCTCTAGTGCCATGTAAACGCACTGAATGTAGTGGTTCAGACCAGACGCGAACAGGCGCGCAGTTCGTGCCATTCATTTCAATGGAAGCGGAAGCGCCGCTCCAACGAATTTCGCGAGCGAGGCTCCAACTGGTTCACACCAGACGCGAACAGCTCCGCGACGGTCGACAAGCGCTTCTGCTCAGCTGCACTCTTTTTTTCACTCCCACTTTTTCACTTCTTTTTTTTTCTTTAAAAAAATAGAATAAAATAAATCATTTTCGTCATCGCCCCCCCTCGCCCCGTAGCCAGCCCGCTCCATAGCTCACTTTTGTGCGTGTGTGTGTAAATAAATAGAAACACGCACTCAGGTGTCCATCTCAAGACAAGACCTCTTTCATAATGATCATTGACCGGCATCTCTAGGATCAAACAGACGTATTTTGATCAAGTCTTTCTGTGTGTGTGTGTGTGTGTGTGTGTGTGTGTGTGTGTGTGTGTGTGTGTGTGTGTGTGTTTAATCTCTCTCGCACTCTGATACAATGTACTGACAAATATAACATACAAATATGATATATGATCGAATTTGTCATTGGGTTTTTATTTTGAAATTAGTTTATTTTGAAAATTCACCGGATTTTCTCGTTTTTATTGAGCGACTTCCTGTACTATTGACGAGGACCGCTCGCGGCTCGCGCACGAAATAGAGCAGACGCCGAAACAACAAATGCATGCCGCGAGCCGCGCAACCACCACATTGATTAACGTCGGCGCCGAATGGAAGCGCTCGGCGGCGCTTCGCTTCCACGTCCAGTGAACTGACGTTAAATGCATGGCGCGATCCGCGAGGGGAGCCGCGCGCCTGTTCGCGTCTGGTGTGAACTACTACATTGCTTAACATGGGCGCCGAATGGAAGCGCTCGGCACTTTGCGGCGCTTTGTGGCGCTTCCGCGTCCAGTGTGAACCGGGCGTTACGTCGCTAGGAAAAATGTGTTGCCTGAGCCTCCGCCCCCTCCGTGCCCATTGGTGTTCATTCGGCGCGCCTGGGAAACTCTGAAATTATGAATAACTTAAGCTTGTTTTTGTCCCATTTGCCTGCATCAGCCCGTCATGATATTGTTAAATTAATTGAGAGCCACCCACTATTGTTTTCTGACCACCCCCGCCGTACGTCAGTTTTGCACCATGACATAGAAGTAGAGGGACATGCCACAAGTAAGCAGCACGCACACAGAGTCCATTCTGGGAAGTTAAGAAAGAAGCTTTGGCTCTCCTTCTGACAGTGCCCATCTTGATGTTAATTTGGGGTCAGGTTTTTACAGACTATAATGCCCTCGTGGTCATGGATAGGATGCGCAATCAAACCAGCCGTACATGCGGTGGTCTCTGCTCCTGCAAGACTTCAATCTCCAGATTTGCCACAGGAAGGGGGGTTGATAATGTGTTGGCAGATGCGTTATCACGTGTACATGTGGACTAGCTGCGGAATTCTTATTTCAGGGGAACTGAGGTTTTTCTTGTTTAGTTTTGTTTGTAGGTATGTTAATAGGGTTTAGTTCTTAAGAGAGGGGATGTTATGACCCACAGGTGGGTCTAGGTGCCTCTATCTAAATAACTATTACCAATTTTAAACATTTAGTTTTTTACTACTACACAAATGTAAAGTCAAACAACATACGCTTACAGAAACTCACACAACAAAATATAAATTAAAATGTGTAAAACAAAAAGAAAAAAAAAACTCAGCATTCAGATAACAGTTTTGTCCTTTAGTGAAGATTGACAATGAGAAAAACCAAGAGCCTCATCTTTGTGCGGCTGATCCTGTTTCTTCTCTCTGTAAATATCTGCCCTGTTTTGGAGAAGATTCTCTCTGAGGGGACTGATGTTGCTACAATGCACAGTCTCCATGCCATCACATGTGTAAGGCGTCGGTAAATTGAAGCCTGCAGTTTGCAGTTGCAGCTGTTGCACGACAAAACGGGTCAACCAACCCGACAAACGACCCGGGTGATAATCGGCTCCGATCGGCTTGCGATGGAATTGGGACACCCAGGACAACACCACCTTTTTTTTTACCTGCCGCACGGAATGACGTTGAGCGTAACGTACGCTAAATCATAATATCGCGCCAGTCAAGGTCATATCGCGGGCCTGTCCCGCTCACCAGATATCCAAGAAGGTTGGTGAGGGCTGAGCGGGCAAAACCTTTGGTGACTAAGTACCGAAGGGGTGAATTTTTTCTCTACCTTTTTGCGCCTGAGTAAAAAAAGGGGGCACAGGGACGCCTGTGCAGCTACAAGTAATAAGTCTAGACAGGGATGGGGAAGAACCAGCGCAAAGTGGCTGCTGCAGTTCCCCAGGGGGGACAAATTGTGGACGACATGCGGAAAAAATACGGTCCAGATTGTCTTGATATGTTGGATGTTTGGGTTGAAAAGTATGGTTTCCCAGAGGGGGGATCACTGAGTATGGAGGAATTGAGAAACCTCCGGGAAACGACATGATTAATAAGTTCAAGTCGAAGTCGGGTATGGATCTGTGTTTTGAAATGTAAAAAGTAGATAACGCTCGAGAGGAAGTCTCTCAAGTGGCTCGTGAGACCTATGCGGAGCGAACCGTAGTAGCGGACGTTAACATGTGTGTTGTCTATTGTGCTTCCACAGAAAACCAAAATAAAAGCTTCTAAAGAAACAAAGAAAAACAAAAATAAATGTGTCTTCGCAACATTACCATGCTACATTTACGTTTGACTATCTGCTTTAATATAAAACCACAACAAATGTGTTTTATAATTGTCTTTATATAATCTACAAACGTATTTGTATGATCCAGGGAAAATTCCATGTTTGTTTGCGAAACTCATTGGAAGAATGAAGAAAATCTGTTTGATTGTTATTGTCATGAACATGAATCACAAAACATATATATATATATATATATATATATATATATATATATATATATATATATATGTATATATATATATATATATATGTATATATATATATATATATATATATATATATATATATATATATATATATATATATATACATATATATATATATATACATATATATATATACATATTATTATTATTATTATTATTATTATTATTATTATTATTATTATTATTATTTTTCCATGTGTCACTTTAACAGAGACAACGCCATCTGTATTACTATGTTTGGTTGCATTTCCCTGGCAGGCAAAGATAGATGGAAGAGACATCCTTCTGGGTGGAAAATGGGACTGGCTTGTCTGTGGATGGTGGAGGCTCGCTGGGCTCATCAATCCGTCCATCCATTCACCTTGTTTGTCTCATCCTGACTGCAGCACGCCACTGTGGAGGCTTGACATAACACACATTAGATTAATAACAGAAAAGCAAAATGTGACTTATGGTGTATTATTTAGTGTGCTTCAGTTATAATTCTCATAATAATGACTGTTTTGCTGGCTTCAGACAATATATATAATTGGCCTGTCTTAGTTAAAAGCCCACTCACCACGACGAGGTGCAGGCCAAGAGTGGGAACACAAACACAGACCAGAAACGAACAGGACAAATCCAGACAAGACTACAAAAAACACAAACACAAATAACACTAATATCACTTTGACCACTATCTTTTTTCACAAGAACTTTTATTTCTTTACAAATTGAACCTTAGATTGTGTCACAACAAACTAAATAAACCCTTGAAACAGCCAACAAAACATGAAATAACACTTCATCAATATTATAATGAGTATCCTCATAAATGATTTCAAGATAACTTTCAACACTTTCTTACAAATTTTTTTTTACGTCTGCCGTAACGATTTTCAAGTTTTTTTCATGTGAATATTTTAACATTGAACATGTTAACTGAACAGTCAATGTAAAATCCCTTCATTGTTGCTCTGACCTCTTCATCATTTGTGACCTCTTCATCATTGGTGATCTCTACATCATTTGTGAACTCTACATGTACATCAGACACAGTATGGCTCTTACATGGTTCCTGAATCACGAGAAAATTGTCTTCTTCAAAGATCTCTGACACCTCTTTACATTTTTTAGAATATGTGTGGTCAAGATTTGATCAAAATCACGTGTGTGTGTGTGGGTGTGTGTGTGACTCACTTACCTTTTGTTTGGTAGCCATGCTCTTACCTGATTTGAAGAAACTAAAAATGGTTGGGACAGCTGTTGAAGTTAGGCACTTTCTCTCACCGTGCAAAATGAAAGATTTCTCCTCAAAGTGAAGAGTACACAGCCTGGAGTTGTCATTGGGTGTCCAGTTTTTTCTTCTCACATTTTCCACCCATTTGTGCAACCTTTTTCTGTCCCCAAAAGGAAAGCTGTAAAAAGCAAAACATCCCAAACATTTTTTTGTGTAATTTTACTTAAAATTGGGTATGCAAACATATTTAACTCATTTAAGCTTGAACACAATGCAGACAGTTGTGCAGAAAGTTTAGTGTTAGCTAAAATATCGGGCACACAGACGTACTTATTATGTATACATTTCTTTCCATTGTAACAGGTCACTACAAGATCTGCAATCCATTACCTAGAATTGGTTTTCCTTAAACTGATGTACAGGATTACTAATCTGACTTTGATGGGCAAATTTGACAACAGAATACAATTATGAAGCACTAAAACACAGGACCACAAAACAATTAAATGCATGATGAAATAATGATATGCTTTGTTAAATGAAATAAAATGGCATTTTCAACTGCCCGGACCTGGGACCTTTCTGTGTGGAGTTTGCATGTTCTCCCTATGTCTGCGTGGGTTCTCTCTGGGTTCTCCGGCTTCCTCCCACACTCCAAAAACATGCACGTGAGGTCAATTGAACATTCTAAATTGTCTGTAGGTGTGCATGTGAGTGTGAATGGTTGTTTGTCTCTATGTGGCCCTGCGATGAACTGGCGACTTGTCCAGGGTGTCACCCTGCCTTCGCCCTAAGACAGCTGGGATAGGCTCCAGCAGACCCCCGTGACCCTGAATAGGAATAAGCGGGTATAGAAGATGAATGAATGAAATCTTTATTGAATGAATGACACATTTTATTTCACTCGTCGTTTATGTAATTATTATTTTTTGCTCCATAGCTTTCATGATTCAGCATTACATGTTAAGCGTGATGAATTGCATGAAAAGAGAGAGCACTCACTGATAAATTAACATGGTGTGCTGTTTAATTCCATGAGGACGACAAAATATTTGCAAATTTGTGTTAGCCACACACACACGGACGTAAGTACGTAAAAACGTCAGCAGCATAAAAGTTCCTTACAGTCATTTCATTCATCCTTCTTACCGAAATAACGTGGGTCCTTTGCACCCTTTGCCTGTTGATTGGGTGACACAGTTAATTGCAGCACAGGTCGGCATTTTCTCGAACACTGTAGAGAAGCCAAAAGTTGACCGGTCGACAGGTGCAAGAGAAAGGGAGGAACTTTCAAGATCGTTGAGTTTTTATTTTTTATTTTTTAGTTCTGATGAAATAAATAGACCAATCATTTCATTACTTTGTCTGCTTTCCAAAGAGAGTTGCTTCAAAGAATTATCATTTATTATTCAGTGGCACATTGCTCACTTGTTTAATACACAAATAATAGTATATTATTATAATAATACTATTTTATTAATATAATAATAATATTCATCATCATCATCATCATCATCATCATCATCATCATCATCAAAATTTCCAAACAACAATCGTCAGTTGTTCCGTAAAAAATACATTCATTTCCAGGTTGAATTTCGTACGGTTCGTGACGGTCTCCACACTGACACAACTGCGCATGCTCTATTATCCCATCAATGCGGAAGTCAAAAAGTTTTTGGGAGCCATGCGCTGGGTGAGCAACTTCATTGAAAGGAATGGGACGCCATCTTGGACTCTGGGGGCTTGCCGCACTGTCACGCAGGTTGTGACGTGGCGGGCCGGCGACGCCGACAGGTATGATGTGAATGATTGACAGCTACCATTCGTTCCCGTTAGCGAGAGGATTAAAAACAAACAGACACCATAATGGCATCAGAAAGGAGTTATCCCAGCGGTGCGGAAAAACGGAAGGAAAAGAAAACTGATCAAGAAAAACTTGCAAAGGGGAAAGGTAAGTTATTTATTTATGTGGGCTGGAGAGGTGGAGGTGAAACGCTGTTGTCCCCCCCCAAGTTTGTTTATTTGTCCTGCTAGCCAGCTAGCTAGCGTCGGATAAATGTTAGCTGGCTGGCTAATATTTGTTCGTCATGAATCAGCGTTTTTGTTTGTTTTATGAAAGTTGACCATGTCCTGTCAAGTTGGCCTATCCTGCCATGGGAATGAGTGATTGACTCCACACCCGTTTATTCACATTCTAACAGGGAGGGAGGGAGAGCATGTTGTAGTTGTTGTTGTAGTCAGTCCCCTGTTATTGTTCAGTGGAAGTTGTCTCTCACATATTTGACTCTTAATGTTATTTTAGCCTTAACTTAGGATGAATTTACTAAGCTTAGTTTGTATTTTGTAGGCCCTTAATTAGAAATGTGCTACTGTTTTATAATTCAAAGAAATATTTTATGGAAATACTTTATTTGGCATGGTGTTGACTATTTTAGACTATTGTGGCAGTGGGTCATTTATCTTTAGCTTTAAAGGGACACTGCAATCATAATGTTTAATTTAAAAACAAATACATTTTTAATTTTCCTATATTACTGCAACATCACTGTAATAATAAAATAGGAAAATGCGCTTCTGATCTGTTTTGCTTGATGATCTAATGAGCTTTGTCTCTGCAGGAGCAATTCTAAAATATGTTGGCGCTGCAGACATTGAGCCCGAGGGATCTCCCGAACATCCTGACCAGGAAGCTCCAGGACCAACACATTCCTCAGAACCTCCTTCTGTCCAGGTGAATAATGTGTGTTATTCTTAGTAGCTAAGCTGATAAGTGTGGGACGAAGCTAAGGCAATTAAGCATTATTTTGATTGTTGGTTTGCTTTTTAGTGTTGCACTTGTTGGTTTGTTGGATTTTCTTATTTAAAGTAAGCATTTTTTTTATGAATACTCAATCTGTTGTATTTATTGACATATAGAGGATTCTTTTCCTAGTATTATAGTGTTTTGCTCGCGAGGTGTAATAGATTGTGGAATCTTAGTAGACCTTAGTAGACGCATGCTGCTGAGAGTGGCAGCAATCAGCTCCGATGACAGTGGTGCTTGTAAATAAGGCAAATGCGCCATCTAGTGGGATGCAGCATGTTTATTCGTGTTGGAGCAATGGCAAGTACTACTAACAAAACAAAAGATGCACAGGGTAAAAAAAATAATCATAAACTCAAGCCCAACAAAGATAACAGATGGGCATAACTGTACATAGTAATGATTACTAGTACTTCCAACATTTGTATATTTTACTTTCAACTCGAATTTGAACTATTCATCCCCTTTTTTCAGCAGCCATTAACACTAATAAATTAAATTAAATCAAAACAATAAATTAAAGCTGCAAGCAGCGTTTGCGGGACTGAGCCGCCGTGGCCGACGCGATGCCCGATGACCCCCGATGACGCCTGACCCCTGTCGACGCCCGCAATTGACCCCCGTCCTCTGCCGACGCCCGGCGACATCTGCTGAAAGAAGTCAATGCAAATGATGCAGATTTCTCACCTCCATTTTTTTTTTTTGGAGGATGCTGTCAAATGTAAAATATTGGCCTTGATGAGACAAACACGTAGGTATTTGAATGACGTCTGTAGCACTTTTCTAAAGGAAACTGCAGGCATTTGTGTGTTGACAAAGAGGGAGAAGAGGTCTAATCATCATATGCCTGTGTAAGCAAATGATGCATATTTTTGACCTGCATTTTTTTTTAAGTGGCTGTCAAATGTAAAATATAGGTCTTGATGAGACAAACACGTGGATGTTTGAATGATGTCTGTAGCACTTTTGTAAAGGAAACTGCAGCCATTTACAGTATAGTGTGTGTGTGTGTGTGTGGAAGCAGGGATGTGCGATACCACTATTTTTCCTTTCGATACGATACCAGGTGATACCAAGGCTAGTATCCCGATACCAATACAGATACCGATACTTTTAGACGTCCAACTTGTGTATATGAAAATGATGACTTTTACAACGAAAACTCGTGAATGTTATTATAAAAAATGTATTTTATACCTATGTATAAGAATTAAACAAGCTGCCAAATATCAGACTTTGTTTTAATTTTAATCAGAGAAATCAAATCAACAGGTCAACTGAAAATCTGAGCAAATCTCTCTCAAAAAAGAGAAAATAAGAACAGCTGCTCTCAATTCAATATAATTCTTTTTGGACTTTTTGGACAGAGTGGTCTTCAGGTTAGAACTTGACAGAATATGTCTGTCTCTTTGGGAGTCATCTATGAAAAATTTAAATATTCTTGATGTAAAAGGAAGTCTTTTTATGGGAAGTATAACTCACATACCACCACAAATAGACTAAATAGCAACAGTTTTACTTGAAATGTGCCATTTAAGTAATTTAATTATTATGCTTTTCCAACTTAAAAGTGACACTGAATTGTGTTAAGATGATGGCAGGAATGTGAGTTAAATTAACAAATACATATTGTGCTGGGAGGAAACATTTTTATCTAACTAAATAAATAAAATATGTTTGAATGAAAAATTGACAAACATTCTGGTATTTTATGTAAATTTATCTTATCTACGTCTATATGCCTGTGATGGTGGGCACTGGGATGTATTTTCACTCCACCTGGATATTGCCTTTCTCTCTGCAGTGCTGGTTGGAAATTGCGCTCACGTTGACGGGGGGGGGACGCACGCTATCGCTGTCGCGCTACGCTAACGTGTCGGCAAAGTTAACGTGCCAAGTTTCGTTGCGGGGGGGGGGGGCTGGACTCCAAGATGCTCCTGCTGATCACTGCTATGCTGGAGATGTGGGCTGTGATGTCTGCACTGGGAGGAAACTGAAGGCCCTCAAGTCCTGTCTGGTCTGTCGGGCCTCCTACTGTGACTCTCACCTCCAGCCTCATCGTGATGCTGCTCCCCTACAGAGACACAAGCTGGTGGAACCCAGCCAGCAGCTCCAGGAGAACATCTGCCCTCGTCATGATGAGGTGATGAAGATGTTCTGCCGCACTGATCAGAAGATCATCTGTGCTTTATGCTGTATGGATGAACATAAAGGTCATCAGACAGTGTCAGCAGCAGTACAGAGGCCTGGGAGGCAGAGAGAGCTGGAGGAGACCAGGCAGAAGATCCAGCAGAAGATCCAGCACACAGAGGAAGACCTGAAGGGGGTGGAGTCCATCAACGGCTCTGCTGATAAAGCAGTGAAGGACAGCGAGAAGATCCTCACCCAGATGACCCGTCTGCTGGAGAAAAGACGCTCTGAGGTGCAGCAGCAGGTCAGATCCACACAGGGGGCAGCAGTGAGTGGAGTCAAAGAGCTTGAGAAGAAGCTGGAGCAGGAGATGATGGAGCTGAAGAGGAGAGACGCTGAGCTGGAGAAGATCTCACACACACTGGACCACAGCCAGTTTCTCCACAGGTTCTCCTCACTGCCAGCACTCAGTCCGTCTCCAGACTCCTCCAGCCTGGAGATCCGTCCTCTGAGATACTTTGAGGACGTGGCAGCAGCTGTGACCAAGCTGAGAGATGAAATACAGCAAGTTCTGCAGAGTGCACAAACGTCTGTTATTATCTGAGGAGAACAGAAAAGTGACATTCATGGAGGAAGTTCAGTCTTATTGTGATCATCCAGACAGATTCACTGACAAGAAGCAGGTCCTGAGTAGAGAAGGTGTGACTGGACGATGTTACTGGGAGGTTGAGTGGAGAAGGGGGAGGGACTTCTGTGGTTTATTTTAGGGGGTTGGTGTAGCAGTGGCCTACAGGAACATCGGCAGAGCAGGAAGGTCAGAGGAAAGTAGATTTGGATTCAATTGCTGTGTCTCAATTCAGGTTCTGCATCCTTGAAGTGCGCATTTTGAAAGGAAGTTGCGTCATCGCACTGCGCGAAGGCTTGTCCCAATTCCCGAGGGTGTTTAGGACGCTCAAAATGCGCACTCGTAAATACGCACTCGTTTTAGCCGATTCCAAGGATACACCGCTACTATCCTTCGCGTACTTGGGTATCCCATGATGCTTTGCGTGCTGCTGCAAAGCATCGTGGGATCCTGGGAAGTCAGCTGAAATTAGCGGCATGTACTGGTTAAGGCACGACATATAAATCTAAATATTGACGTTTCACATAAAGTATCCAGTTTTTAACGTAGGATTTTATTTATTTGAACATTCAACGGCATCGTTAGATGGCGAACCAATGGTTAGCGTGATACTATAAAAACGTCACTTCCGGGGTTGGCCAGCAGGAGGGAACGGCGGTGACGAAACGAGGAAATACGCCGAAGGCTAGACCGCCCCGAGTGGTTACCGGGGAGGCGGGGTTTGGTCCGTCCTTCTAGGCTGGGAACTCTAAGAACGCTTCTTTCAGACGGAGGACACTCGGTCTCAAGGGTGCAGAACCTGAATTGAGACACAGCAAATGACAAATCCTGGAGTTTATATTGTTACCCAGGTGAATATTGGTTTCGTCACAACAACATCAGTACTCGTGTCTCAGGTCCTCGGTCCTCCAGAGTGCGAGTGTACCTGGACCACAGAGCAGGTCTTCTGTCCTTCTACAGCGTCTCTGGAACCATGGAGCTCCTCCACAGAGTCCAGACCTCCTTCACTCAGCCGCTACATGTTGGACTTTATGTTCCTTCAGGTTCTTCAGCTGAGTTGATGAAAGTGTGACTGAAGTCGTCAGAGAGACTCTGAGCTGAATTCTCACCTTTGATTCTTCTTCTGTCTTCACGTTTGTTACCCAGTGTCTCCAGCTGTCAATCACAGGGTGGGCGGGGCCTGTACGCCACTTCCTGTTGGTGCTCCTGGTGACTGTTGTCCACCTGCTGGATGTTGATGTTCCCTCTAAGCTGCTTGCTTGCGCAATCGCGCACTACTTGCACATTCTCAGCGCACAAGGAAATCTATGTAGCACATAAAATAAAATTCAACAGAAACGTATTAATTAATAATTTTAGAGCTTTTATTAGGCGGCGCACCGCTACGCCTTCGGAATGATGTTTTTTTTTCTTCCAGCTGCACCGTATGAGTCCAAAAGGCAGAGAAAGTTTCCAGGCTGCAGCACCGCGCTGACATAGATTGCGTAACAAAGTGAAGAGGTGCCACTCCGCTCTATTTTCACTGGCTAACTGCAGCACACTGGCTTAACTTGTCTATTCAGAGAAGAGCTATCACTTCGGCTTATTTTTCAATCTATCACGCGCATGCCATCGCACATTGACGCAACATGACCCTCAGCCAGGCCAAAGCAGGACTCTTCCTATGGTTAATGCAGGACTCTCACATATAACACACTACACATCTCATCAACAACAAGATTTTGCTCTTTTTCATTTAAAGTGGGCCAAATCACTTCTATTCAAAGTAAACTCATGAAAATTGCTGCTGGAATTTGATTCTTTTAATAAGCCATGTAACTTGCTATGATCCAAGGTTTTGAACAGGTGTGATACTGGTGTGTGGCCACAGCGTGCACATCTGATGTTGCCCACAGTGGTCCTCAGTGTGCTCAAGGAGCTTGTCTGGATGCCCAGACACATGGAAAATTAGAGGGAGCATTGATCATAACACCCATGATCATGTGAATTCATATATAGGGATTATATAATTCTATAATATGTTATATATTATGTTGCCTGACAGCGCCACCTGGGGAGTTGCACCCCAGGAAATAGACTATAATAAAAATTCCTCGGGCTACACAGGTTCGTTACGCTTTGAGATTTGAGAGGATGAGACGGACTTCCAAAGAAACAGCTTTATTCAATCACAATTTAAAATAGTTGACTCTTTTTTAAACACACCAAGGAAAATCTTTTTTTAAAAAACAATAAGACCAGGTTTAGCTGCCTGAGTGAGTGTCAAAAAAAATAAGTACTATACCAAAAAGATTGTTCAACATCATAAGAAAATAAGGGGAGCAGGGCTGGACGTAGCCGAGCGGAAAGGCTAAAGAAAAAACAAAGAAAAACTGAAAAAGGGGAATAAACAAAGCGAAGGGAATCACTACAAAGCAAAATTTCCCTCGTGCTGTGCAAAATAAAGCAAAGTGAAGGGGAACCACCGACGCAATTTGCCGCACGCTACGCCAACTCCTGTCCAAAAGAAAAGAGAACACAATGAATACACTAATACATTGAGACACTCAGGCAAGCGTTAAACAGTTCAAACAAAAGAAAAATTTTCTTTAGTCTTCACACACACACAAAACAAAAGGTAACGATCACTGGGGAACAAAATAGTAATGAACTAAAAAGGAAATCAAACTACTCAATAGAAAACCCAAAGTTTCACCAAAATTTTACCAAGAAAACAAAAGCAACCAAAGAAAGTGGTGACGCCAACAACAAAAACAGACAAACTCAGTTGTCTACACCAAATAAACCACAACCAAAGGAGGGGGGGGGGTTTAAACATTCAGCAATGAATGCCCATTGCCCACCTCTGGGATTGCGAGCCGAAATGCCAAGAACTGCGGAGGACAGAGTTCTCAGCGTGGACACTGGGGTTGCCGGGGCGACGGAGTGGAGACAAAGTCAAGTGCGTCCCGTCTCAGTTCATTACGGGACAGCTTTTTTAGTTGCCAAATACGGAACAATCGCGTATTTGAGCACGGAAACGACGCAAAGTCACAAACACAAATACAAGTTTACAACGGTACAAAAAGAGGATCGTGGTGCAAACGCAAAAAAAACAAAACAAAAAAACAACACGCTGCAGGACATAAAAACATTCACTTCATCAGAGGAGCGATGCAAAGCAAGAAAACACATGCAAAAGAAAAAACGCTGCATAACGCATTCCCTACACCGGAAGTAGAGTTGCTCCACGAGGAGCGCTCCCCTACAGCGAAGAACAGTCCCGACACTTCCAGTGAGAGTCGCCGCCTCCTACAGTTTCAACACCGGGACATCTCGCGGGGGTGGAGGACCTCCACCTGAATGTGGAAGTGGGTGTGTTTCCACAAAATATGTCTTCATGGTATTTAGCTTTTTAATGAAAGGACTCTTAAAACACTGAAAAATAAATGCAATATAGCTATTTTATCACTTACTGTAAATGTACAGGTAGGAGACATTTCCTGCTTGGCACTGCTGCCTGTCGCACTTCTTTCGGTGCCCACGGGTCAGCTGCAGGGTCATCAACCATGAACTACAATTCATTGACGTTTCGCCCCTTGTGGCGGGACAGTGACAGGGACGTATGCCTCGTTGATTCTGTGGTTGTTGATGGGGTGAGGTGTTCTTTCCCCAACTCCTGTCCTTGTTTCGTTCTTTCTTTTATACAGTCAGGCAATCTTTGTAGATACGCTACTTTTATTGTATGGCCGCAAGTTATAACAGTGCTCATCAGGTAAAACACCCGGAAGCCAACGTCATCAACTCGCACCAGATGTCTCTGCATATTGCATGGAACTTGGCTGCCATCTAGTGGTTAACTTTCGTAACATCTCCTTTAACATATGGAAAGAAAGCTGTTGGACAATAGTGACCGGATGAGAGTTACGTGGCCAGCAACAACAATAGCTGGCTACAGGTTAAACAGAAATGACTAGTTCACTCTCCTAAACATTAGAAAAAAATGAACAGTCCACATGAACAAAGTGGCACAGAAATAAACAAGAGATGACATTCCTTCTTCAGAAAGTTTAAACAACAAAGTCTTTGCGGTACCTCTCAGGAGGGTTTATGTTGGATCTGGTTCTGGTCTGCTTGAGGCCTAAATGTCCAGATTGGGGGACACTTGGCACATCAGTCAACACTGGAGCCCCTTCTAGTTCTGAAGCCCCTTCCCTCCTGTCACCAACTATGTGCTCGAGTCTGCTGTCTGTTTGACTGTTGTCCCTACATTTTTTCCTTTTTCTTTTTTCTATATATTTTATGTACAGATGGGGTGTATGGGCTTAAGGTGCTTGGGTGTTGCTCTTTTCGGAAACTATTTCCCCAGCTTTCGAAAACACCCTCTCGCAGGGCACAGAGGATGCTGGTGTTGCCAGGCAGGTACTCATTTGCTAGCTTGTATAGGTTTGGGTATACAGCTTTGTGTGTCATCCAGTACACCAGAGGGTCCTGTGATAACACTGCACCTCCACTATGGCATCAGCAGTAGCATTGCTGGATGCCCTCGCTTCTTCAGCGTCCCGGTCCAACAGCTTCCACAGGTCAATGGCTGAAAATGAAACATTAGATAAAGTTTAGTCTGTACATGAAAAAATACAAATAAAGTCTATTGATCCAAATTCTATAATTTTTGTACCTTGGGAAGATGCAGCTGGTTCTGGCTGTGCTCTCGAAGTAGATGGCGGCTCCTCTTCATGCGGTACATTCCGCAACAATGCTGCACACTCAGATTTTAACCGGCGCACAGCTGACTCAGCATTTTCAGGGCTTTTATTTGTTATTGTATGAATAAGTTGAGTAATACGCTTGTAACAAATGACCTTGTTCGGCGGCACGATTTCAAAATGCTCCCAGACTTGAGATCTCTTCCTGGTTGGTTCCGTTGCAGAGCAATAAGAAAGCAAACCGAAAGCAATACGAAAGCTGATCAAATCAATCCAAAAGGTATCGACCAGATAGGCAACGCATTGCGCCGTTTCATCCATTTTAAACTCAACTGAGACCTGCCAGTCTTTCAAAGCCTCACCCACTGAACCAAACCAGCCAGCTGATTCAGTCTGAATGAAGCAGTGAAGTGGTTCAAACGTCATCAGTCACGTGATTTGAAGCAAGCTCCGGAGCAGCGCTTCAGAAAAAAACCCTACCGAGTTGTGGGGCGTGGTTCGAAGCCCCGTGTCAGAGAGAACATCACTAGTTGTGTCTGAAAGTTCATCTAGTTCCCAGTCGTCAGAGTAGTAGAAAGGTCGCAGTTCTGGAGCTACTGCTTGTGTAGCTGTGGGCCACCCTTTCAATATGTAAGTCTGGAGTGCACAACATAGTGGATCTTTGATTGTGGCAGTTCTAATGGACTCCAGTGTAGCTGTTGAAATATTCGTGTCTGCGAGGTGGTCGACTCGTTGTAGGTCTTTGGTGGTGAGGCCCATGGCATAGATGGTGGCAGGTGTTTGCATGTGGGCATGCTGTGTGTTTGGCTGTTAAGTCCTCGATAGAAAATCTGCCACATGAAGATCCTTCCCTTGCTTGTACACCACCTTTGCGCATATCTCTGTTCAGTAGGCGAATGCAACAGGTTGCCCATTCTGGAGAAGAGCTGCACCTAGGCCTGTCTCGCTGGCGTCACACTGTAGTGTGACTTCTTCCTGCAGGTTGTAGTACTTGAGTACTGGGTGGCATGTGATTAATTGCTTTACAGTGTCAACGGCAGATTCATGTTGTGAGAGCCATGTCCACTCCACGTCCTTATCTGTCAGGCGTTGGAGAGGCTCGCACACATCTGAGAGATGAGGAAGAAATTTGGCAAGATAATTTACAAACCCCAGGAATCTCTGTAGCGATTTAACATCAGTGGGTGTTTGCATGTGTTGAAACGCTGCCACCTTCTCTGGGTCAGGGCGAAGGCCCTCTGTGGTGAGAAGATGTCCCATGTATTGGACACTGGATAGTTTTAGTTTCAGCTTCTTTTTATTGAGCTTTAGATTGACCTCCCTGGCCCTCTGCAGCAAGGCAGTCAGGTTTCTGTCATGGTCAGTTAGTGCCTCTTCTGAAGTGTCTCCACAGCCGTAGAGAAGAATGTCGTCTGCAATGACACTTACACCGGTCAGGCCTTGCAACACCTCATGTTGCCTGCGTTGATATTCTTCTGCAGCTGGTTTTATGCCGAAAGGCATCCTTAGCCACCCGAATCTGCCAAGCGGGGTCCAAAAGGTGGTCAGATAACTGCTCTCTTCTTCAAGTTTGACTTGCCAGTAGCCATCTTTGGCATCAAGCACGGAGAATACTTTTGCTTTTGCAATGTCTGGAAGTATCTCCTCTATTGTTGGCATCTGGTAGTGTGACCGCCGTAGAGCTTTATTGAGTGCGCTGGGATCAATGCAGGTGCGCAGCTTTCCTGGCTTTTCTATGACAACCATGTTGCTGATCCATTGTGTTGGCTCTGTGACTCTTTTGATGATGCCATTCTTCTCCATGGATCGTATGGCTTCAGTGACTTTGTGTTTGAGCGGAATGGGAATTCGTCGTGGCACCTGATGCACAGGCCTAATGTCGGGGTCCACCTCGAGGTGTAGTTCACCAGGAAGACAGCCAAGGCCTTCAAACACGTTGTTGTATTTTGAGATGATGTCCTCTGTGGTGGTTGTGAAATGCATATCTGTCCCTGTTGTGCTGCGTGAGACCGCTGTAGATGACATATCTGTGTGGTGTATGAAATAGCAAGTTTTTGCAGAAAGCAGAGGCATTTGTGACGTGTGTATAACTTGAAACTTCAGGTCGTGTGTTTGTCCATCATGGTCAGCTTTGAGGTGACACAACCCAGCTAGTTTCACTTGTGACCCATCATACAGTTTAATGGTGGCTTTGCTGGCTGGTATGTCTGGATTACCATCTTGTGTGATGAGCTGGAGATCTCTGAAGCTTATGGCGTTGGTTGTGGCTCCTGTGTCCAATTGACATGATTGTATGGCTAGGGTCATATGATACTGGTTCAGTCATGTACGGTGTTACTTTGAGGTTGACAAGCCATTTCTCGTTTCCCTGTTCCATAGCGTTTATGTTTGATAGGAACCACACCTCTTCCATTTCTTCTTCCTCCTCTACTCTGTCTTCTCCAAGAAAGTTCACCCGTGTCTTGCGCTGGGCTTGTTTGCACACTCTTGCAGTGGCAAGTGGTTTTTCTTTCCACAGGCTTTGCAGATGACGCCAAATGCAGGGCATTTCATTCTGTCATGCACTGCTCCACAGTAACGACAGAGGTTATTATTTGGGCGTTTATCTTTGTTTGCATGTCCCATATGCTCTTTGTAATTATGCTGAGGTGCAAATGAGGGGCGCATCTCTGAGCGTTTGTCATGTGCAAAGTGTACATTCTCCTGTTCCACACCAGTTATTATCTTATTTTGAATTTGTGCTAGTTCGCTGACTCTAAACATGTCTATTGCTTTGGCAAGTGTGAGTTCTGATTCACGTAACATGAGTGCTTGTGTACTTGCATTTTTAGTCACAAGCACTAATCTGTCACGGATCAATTCATCTCGCAGGGGACCAAATTCACATTTGTCTGCTAGCTTTCTCAGGTTTGCAACATATTACTCTGTTGACTCATGTTGACTCTGCTGTGCAGTGTTAAATACGTAGCACTCGTAGATTACATTTCTGGAAGGTTCAAAGTGTTTTTGTAGTGCATCCAGATTCTTCTGTGGATTGTCTCTGTCCTCCGCTGACATGTGAAGATGTCTTTGTATTATGTGACATTCTTTGCCCATTACTGTAAGCAGGGTGGCTACTCTTACTTTTGCTTCTTTTTTGTCCAGTTCCGTTGTTATCTCATAGTTTTCCCATTGTGCTCTAAAGAATGTCCAGTTGTTATATACGTCGCCCTTCATGTCCATTGCGTCTGGTACAGGAATCGAAAAAGCCATGGTTCGTCAGGTATTAGCTTAGCAGTTTAGCTCCATTGAAAAAACGTCCAGCCTTTATAGCGCCTTGTTGTTCTGTCTTCAGCCGCGGCGTTAAGTTTCCGCTTCTGACACCATGTTTCGTTCTTTCTTTTATACAGTCATGCAATCTTTGTAGATACGCTACTTTTATTGTATGGCCGCTAGTTATAACCATAGATATATACAGAAGGCTAGATGTCTCACGGCGCAGAATCCAACGTCCGCACTGGCCGCCATCTTTCCACAGTCAGGCAGTCACGGTCTGATGTAGTGAATGTGAGGGAACGTGAGTGACCTGAACAAACATTAACACTCTGATCTCGCTGAAAACATGACGGCTTTGCACACGGTTTGCTTTCTTACAAACGTTCATAACGTAGCAATAATTCTGGATGGTTGAACATGTTGAGAGTGCAGCTTTCTATTAGAAAAAAAACACAATGGTGCTATGGCAGCCTATCTGCACAAGTTAATACGACTGAGACCACTAAGATTTTCATTTCTTAAGTTAAGTATAGCCAACAGCTATTTCAGGACAAACTAGTATTTTGTTCACATACAATATTTGTGGTGTCGGTTGTAGTTATTCGCTGAGGTGCGTTTCCTATAACGTTGCTGCTGCATGAACGCAGTCTCATCAGTTCATGCAGCAGAGACACGGTGATCAATGAACTAGAGCTGCTGATATCTCATCCCCCACCTGTTTGATTCAGAGTCGAACGGTGACAACCTGAGATTACAGGCCGTCTTTTTTCTTGTTGTGATAAAAGGGATTAGGATTGGTAGGTGTAAATAAAACAAGCAATTTGACATATGGAGAGACAGAATAGCTTTTTTTCCATATCATTTAACTTAATTCGCAAATGATTTACAATTGGATTGCTTTGCTACAGCATCATGCATTATGGTTTCTACAGGAAATCGGTGACTGAAAAAATGCCGAACTTCTGTGCCGCTTATGGATGCAGCAATCGTCGCTGTCCACAAACAAAAGCTTGTAGGATCACATTTCATCTGTAAGCTATTGTTGGAGCTGTTTGATTAATGTTACGATTTAGTGCTGGTTTGTTTAGTTTAGCGTTTAGCATATATGTTTTTATTAAATACGGGTGTGTGCGTGTGTTTGCTATTTTCACATGAAAGCCGATGGTTATAAATCATTAATAAGTATGCAGTATCATAACTATGCTTATAACCTTTGTAACAAACCAAACCGCTCGAAATTCGGTTGAAAATAGAGCAATTTAGGGCTATTTAAAAGAACATGCACAATAAGAATACATAGTTATGAGTGAGAGGGGCGGAGCGAGGTGACTGTGGCAAGATGGCCGCCAGTGCGGACGTTCGATTCCATTGGCCAGCAGCGCGGATAAGACATCTCGCCTTCTGTATATATCTATGGTTAGAACAGTGCTCATCAGGTAAAACACCCGGAAGCCAACGTCATCAACTCGCACTAGATGTCTCTGCATATTGCATGGAACTTGGCTGCCATCTAGTGGTTAACTCTCGTAACACTGTCCATTATGAAACATTTCGTCATCTACTCAAATCTTACAATAAAACTGTCAAACAGGCAAGAATAACCCATTTCTCCAACCTCATCACAAACAATAGCAAAAACCCTTGATTTCTTTTCTCTACCTTCAATCTTTTAACCAATACAAATTTTAATCAGGACGTACAGACACCAACAGATGCCCTCTGTGAGGATTTTGCAGACCACTTTGTAAGTAAAATTGATGTCATTAGGTCCAGTATTTTAATTAATCAAAATCAATTTTTCTACACATCTGGACAACCACTTTTATCTGAGGAAACACTGGAGAGTTTTGCTCTAGTTGATGCAAGGACACTTGGTCGAGTTTTCTCCCAAGTAAAGCCCACAACACAGCCTGCCTTTTAGACCCAATTCCCACGTCACTCTTAAAGTCACTTTATGGGTTCTTTGAGGAGCAGATTTTATATATTGTCAATTGCTCTCTTCAGACGGGTGTTTTCCCTGCTGCCTCTAGAACGGCGGTGGTGAGGCCCCTTTTGAAGAGGAGCAACTTGGATCCAAACATTTTTAATAACTACCGACCTGTATCCAACTTACCGTTTTTAAGTAAGATTTTAGAAAAATTGTTTTTTAACCAAGTAAATTACTTTTTAAATACAAACAATATTTTAGAGAATTATCAATCTGGTTTTAGAAAGAACCACAGTCCTGAGACAGCCCTTTTAAAGATCGTCAATGATTTCAGGTGTAACGCAGACTCTCAGAAGCTGACAGTCTTGGTGCTACTGGATCAAAGCGCTGCTTTTGATACAGTAGATCACCATATTTTATTAAATAGACTCAGAAACCTGGTGGGCCTGTCAGGTACTGTTTTTAACTGGTTTCGTTCTTATCTCACAGATCGATGTTTCTTTGTAAGTATGGATACGTGCTCCTCCAGAATGCATGAAATTAGATGTGGGGTCCCCCAAGGGTCAATTTTAGGTCCGGTTCTTTTTAATCTGTACATGCTTCCCTTGGGGGACGTCGTAAGGAAACACGGCATCAGCTTCCACAGCTATGCTGATGATACACAAATGTACATTGCCGTGTCTCCTGATGACACAGCGCCAATTGATGCCCTTTTAAACTGTATTTTAGATATCAATCATTCTCATGGCAGAGAATTTCCTACAGCTTAACCAGGACAAAATTGAGGTTTTAGTTATTGGTCCTGAAGGCCGGAGAGAGGAACTTTTACCAAAACGTCGGGATTTTAAACCCTCGCAATTTGTAAAGAATCTGGGCGTTGTTTTTGATTCTGAGCTCACCTTTGTTCCACATATAAAAAATATTACAAAGATAGGTTTTTATCATCTAAAGAAAATAGCCAGAATCCGCCCGTTCCTCTCTCAGGCCAACACGGAGGTGCTAATGCATGCTTTTATTTCTTGTAGACTAGATTATTGCAATGCCCTGCTCTCTGGTCTTCCCAAAAAGAGTGTTTACAGTCTACAAATACTACAAAACTCAGTCGCACGTGTGCTGATTAGGACCAGAGGAAGGGAACACATTACACCGCTTTTAAAGTCACTGCATTGGCTCCCCGTCCGCTTCAGGATTGATTTTAAGGTTCTCTTATTAGTTTTTAAATGTCTCAACGGTCATGGCCCATCTTATCTAACTGACCTGCTTTCATCATATCCTAGGTCTTCTGGCACTGGCCTGTTAACTGTTCCCCGAGTCAAAAAAAAACCCATGGTGAGGCTGCTTTCAGCCATTACGGCCCTACTCGGTGGAACAGCCTGCCAGAGAGCCTCAGGGCCGCAGCGACTGTTGATATTTTTAAGGGGAGGCTCAAGACGTACCTTTTTAACCTGCCGTTTAACTGACTTCTTTTACTCTTCTCTCTCTTACTCCACTAATTTTATGCCGTTTTACTATTTTTATGCCTTTTATTACCTTCAATTGATTTTTATACTTTTATAATGGTTACCCATTTTTATGCCACTGTTTCACACTTTATTTTTATGTATTTGGTTTATTTCTCATTATGATTATTCTCCCTTTTATACTTTTAGTGCCAGTGTTTCCTCATGGGGGGCCCTTCACGGTGGGAGCTACGCCTGGTCTGCCCATAGGGGCGCTGCAGGCCATGGTGCCCCCTTGTGTGGACGGCTCCCCATAGTGGCCTTTCCTCATCAGATTCTTCAGTGCCAAGCCGTGTTATCTAATGTCTGTGTGAATATGGGGGTGGGCGTTTGTCTGTGTGCGTTGGTGGGGAGGGGTGGGTCCGTATGGGGTGGGGGGAGGGGCAGTGGAGCTTTTTATTTTTTCTCATTGTTATTATTATGATTGTTGTTGTTCTTCTTATTATTATTACCTTTCTTTGTTTTGTTTTGTTTTGTTTTGTTAAGCACTGTGGGTTGCACATGTTGTGTATGAGCAGTGCTATATAAATAAAGTTTATTGTTATTATTATTATTATAGAAACATGAAGACACATCAAAGAGTAACATGAGGTTGTTGTTGTGACACTGGACGGTAGAGAGTCTGAATCCCCGTCCCAGGCGCAAATCCTCATGGAGGCTTCTGAGGAGGTCAAAGATGGCCAATCTGTCAATCCCAGCTCCATAACGGGGGTCTATGGAAGGAAGCCGCGAGCATTGCGCACTGATCCAGGATAGCTTTCACCTGGCTTGATGGATCCGTGTCTTCTCATCCTGGATGGCTTTTAGTGCGACCCATGAAGCCTGGACACACGTGTTGTGGATTGGTTGAACGCTGAAGGCTTAGTGACTCATCTTGGATGACGCAATCCTACTTTGGTGCAAGGGGGCCCAGACAGCAACATCATCAAGAGCCAGTAATGGACTCCACAGTGCAGCACTCGTTCGCTCGCCCTCCCTCTCCCATTTTATTCTGTAGTGTCAGATTCTGAAGTCGATTTCACTTTGATTTTCAGAGTGATGACACCCTGAAAAAACTCATCCATCATTATAAACTCTCCATCATTTATTCTCTATTCAGGTTGGAGTATTGCAGGTTGTCAAAGCTCAGCTGTGATTGGCTGCTCTCAGCTCTGAAGTCCAACCCCTCCCACCTCAGAGAGCTGGACCTGAATATGAACCCCCTGAAGGAGTCATCAGTGAAGCCACTGATGGATCTTGTCTACAGCAGTGACCATCAACTGGAGAGTGTGAGGTTAGTACTGGTTTGGAACCATTGGATGATGGTTCCAGCACCAAAGCCAGTTGATCCCACAGCAGAGGTCCAGTGTTCCCAGTCACAGTGTGAGAGGAGGATGGTGACGTCCAGCTGCTCCTCATTCATCCAACATCTGCTGCCAAACTGCTTCTTCTCTCAGTTCACCACTCAATTATTGATCAGTTCATCTTCATCAGGCCTCAGTATCAGTCCAACACTCCATGGTCACATGACCTTCTGATGTTCCACACTTGACATGTGACTGAGAGTCTGCTTCTTCTCACCAGTCACTCCATCATCTTCATCAACAGTCAACGTCTGTGTGATGATGCGTTCAAGGACCGTGAGTCCTGACTCCTGCTGTCTCTTCTTATCTTTGCAGGTGGTGGTGAGGATGAGGAGAGTGAAGAGGAGAGCTCTATCTAGTGGTGGCTGACAGAACTACAACCAGTGGAGCCAAACAGCAAGCTGCACTCACCAACACTGTGTGGGTGTGTCACGACCTTTGACCCCAGTGCAGCCTGGTGGCTGGCGGACTGCTTCTCCCTACAAGCTGCTGTGGTTACTGGGAGAGACGTCCCAGAAGCCACTGGTGGAGCTGAATCCTCAGTGGAAGAAGCAGGACTTGGAGCAGCTGCTCAGTGAAGGCAGCAGCAACACAACCACTGCTTCTGCTCTCATCATCCACGGCTGGAACATCTCAGCATGAAGGTTCCACACATCAACAACACACTGCTCTGCTCTCACTTCAGACTTCTATAACATCTTCATTTTGGAGGTGAAAAATACTTTTCAAGAGACTTTATTTCTGCTTCATGATCTTAAATGAGGAAATCATGTGGAAAAGATAAAGTGATTCACAACACCTGTGATGGGAACTCAAATCATAATTGAATCATAAGCAAGACAAAAGAAGTTTCCCTCAAAATAATTCATGGTTTTGATGCTTGCCAGATGTTTGTGTGGAGATTTCAGAAGGACGTCAATGAATCAGAAGGAAACCAGATCATTTATTTTATGTGATTATGTTATATCATCCTAACTTTGTTACAAGCTCAAACATTATATTTCAATGATTCAATATTCTGACAATAAAAGCCATCACAACCTGTGTGACCTTGACCTCAACTGACGTTTCATTTCTGCTGCTTTAACACTTTGATTATATATCTCCTGAAGTCCTGCCATGGGGATTCTCCATATCTGAATAACTTGTGTACTCAAACCTTCTGTAGGCCATACCCACTTCTCCACTAGGTCTCAACATAAACCACATGAATCAATGAAAATAAATCTCACTTTTACAAACAAATCCAATTCAGTTCAAATATAATTTAAATAAAATAAATGATACATTATAATTAATCACCAACAGATAAATCAATGCTGGATATGAGGTGGTTTGCCCTCTCTGGGTCGGTGGGGAGGCCCTGCCTCAGGGGGAGGAGTTCCAGCATCTCGGGGTCTTGTTTGGGACGCCTCCCTGGGGAGGTGTTCCAGGCATGTCCCACCAGGAGGAGACCCTGCTGGAGGGACCAGGTCTCTGGGCTGGACTGGGAAGCCTTGGGGTCCCACTGGAGGAGCTGGAGGAGGTGAATGGGTCCAGGGAAGTCTGGGGGTCTCTGCTGAGGCTGCTGCCCCCGAGACCTGACTCCAGATACAGCAGTAGAAGATGGATGGATGGATGGATGCCAGGTGATAGAACATTCCATAAAAACACACTCTGCATTATAACTTCTATTACACTCTAAATAACTAACTCCAATATAACTGCACTCGTCCTTCTCTCACATTACATTGGATCACAATGACCAAACAACACAACAAAGACAATGATCCAACTGTACTGCCACGTCCAGACTCAGTGTAGGTCTGTAGGCCTCTTGGACCTTCATGTGAACCACTGCGTGTTGACTGGAGGTGAAACATGACTGACTGCTGTCCTCCTACCTGGACAATGCAATCTCACTTTCAATCTCACAGCCACTAAAAAACCTGATTGTGATTGAGAGGTCCTCAGCAGCCAATCACTGTTGGGAGTCCAGCCTTCAAACACTCCTCCTGAATCCACAGTCACATCTGTGAGCATCTGGAACTTTGGCCCTGATCCTCCACACCACACACCTTGGGATGACAGCGCCACCTACCTGGATCCTTTCAGCAGCCAGTCCATGCTCTGATCCGTTTCCACTGTGGCCTGTTGTGTCATCTGGACCGGAGTCTGGATCATCAGTGTCCAGGTTCATGGAATCTGTCAGAGTGCCGCCGTCCTGTCATGTAATGATAGAGAATCACTCTATTTATACTAATGTGCAGAACCACTAGAGTCTCATTTCTTCACTGCTGTCAGCAACAAGCATTTGGTGTCACACTGGTGTACAACACTTATGGGCTAATTAATAAGAAATGACATATTTATGAATCACCCGCAATGCCCAGATTGTTGCTGCTTATCTGCTGATATGAGCCGTCAACTGTTGCAATATAGAACCACGGGCAGGAAATTACAATTAGTGTAGAGTGTATTATAATTTAAAAGTTTACTAACGGTAGTTCTTTAAAGAATTTAGCAGGGATGGAACAGGCTAACGTGACGACGTCACTTGTAAAACGGTAGGAGCTCAACCTGCTGTCACGGTGAAAACTCTGTGTTACGTCCCGTCTCGGGGGACCGAGACGCAACATGTGGGACACCTTCCCCCACTCCCAAGCCTCATTAATTTCTCACGGCAGTTGGCGGTTTTCAACAAAAACATTTATTGATCAGTAAATTAAATAAACAAAACAACTTAACCGGTGGGCAGCAAAGGCTTCAGGGTGGGCCCAGGCCAAAATAATAAACCAAACTCCAACTAGCTCGCCTTAAGAACTAACTAAAGAAAGAAAGAGAAGCCAAATACAGAAAGGCTAACCTCCCTACATACTTAATAAACAGGAGAAAAGAGGGGACAAAGAAAATGGCAGCCCACCCCTACGGCTGCGTGCTCTAACACCATTTCAGAAGTGACTAACTGCAGACTTGGGAGCGGAGGAGGGATGACCGTCAGGCTGGCTCGACTGCTCCTCCTTCAGAGCCGTGGCGCGTCCAATCAGCAGCCGACATCCAGGACCGCACCTGCAAGGCGTCATCCACTCTCACACACACACACACACACAGAAACATAGAGGCACCTAGACCCACCTGTGGGTCATAACACCCCCTCCCTTAAGAACCAAACCCTATTAACATACCGACAAACAAAACTAAACAAGAAAACCCCGAAATAAGAATTTTGCAGCTAGTCCACATGTACACGTGATCATGCATCTTCCAACACAATATCAAGATCCCTAGATAGTAAGTTTGATAGATGGATAGAAATAGATAAGTTAGTTAAAGTTACACACACACACACACACACACACACACACACACACACACACGCACATATATATATATATATATATATGCATTATATATTTTTTATTAACCTCTTTCAATGAACTCCAAAACATACATGGTCAAAATCCATATTATTATTAAGTTTTTTTTTTTAAATGCTCATACAAAACAAAAAAAGTGAAGGGTGAGTAGTCTGAATTGGGTTCAGTGAACGTCACATCCACTTGTAGCGCATTATTTCCAGCAGCAAGCTTCTCCTTTTCCGTTCACTCACTCATTCAACCGATTGGCTTAGACCTTCCCCGAGGTGATTGGTGGAGTGACGAGCACACAGCACGTGACCTCAACGATGAGCTTCCACCCACGGAAGTGCCATAGGAGGACACGGATTAAATAGTATGGCTTGTCCACCAGAAGACTGGATTATGGTGTACATAATATAAAACTTTGGCCCAGTTCTGCTTGTATTGCAATGTATTGGTTGGTGTTCCTGAAGTTTCATTTTTCGTCTCTTTTTATTTTTTACATCCATGTTTGTGATGAAATAGTATTGTGAATCGCTAGCTCGCATTGCATGCTGGGAAACAGCGTCACTCAAGGAAGTTTTGGCTTCGCTGACACGGTCCTGAAGGGAAGTGGGTTTTAGTGCACTGGAACGGGATGAATGTGTTCAATCAAGCAGTACAAACCTGATTAATTGTCTTAATACTTCACTTCGAATGGCCATATTGTTTAGGATTAGAATTAGATGACAACTTCTTCACAATATTTGCAACTATTCAATTTGACCAGCAGGTGTCAGTAGAAGACGAAATTTCATGTTGACTATTTCCTAATGGAAGTGCTCTCTTTACGTTGGATTTTTCTCATAATTATTTGAAGTGTAGGCCTGTATCTGCACACAATTTGGAATTCGTCCCAGCGCCCTGAGCTGTAAATTTGGACGGTGTAAAATGAAAATGGCCATCTGCAGCAGAATGAAAGTGGACCCATATATATATATCTGTAATTCATATTTTAACGGTTTATATAGACCCCTCAGGCTCCATTCAAAATGGGGGTTATTATAGGAGAGTTGCAGTCAACTGAGATTTGGAGAGAGTTTGGATTACTAGATTTTGGATAGTGTTTATAGTTTGGAGTGTTTGAGACTAGATAGCGTTTAGTTTGGAGATAGTTTTGAGAGCTTAGGGAGAGAGTGAGGAGAGGAGAGGTGATAGGATGGAGCCCCCTGTCCTGTACATCAATGTCCATGTTACACAAGCATCTATGCCAGGGGTGCCCATTACGTCCATCGCGATCTACTGGTCAATTGCGAAGGGAGTTTGGGTGATCGCATGGAGAGAGAGAGAGAGAGAGAGAGAGAGAGAGAGAGAGAGAGAGAGAGAGAGAGAGAGAGAGAATTACAGCAGGTAGAATCGTTCAGGCAGGATTAGAAAACACGGTGGATCTGGTTGGTTTTGGTCATAATGTACGATGTGCTGGATTTTGTTCTTATATGTGCTGTGCTTTACATTCATTCATTCATTTTCCATACCCGCTTAGTCCCGAACTCAGGGTCACGGGAGTCTGCTGGAGCCTCTCCCAGCTGTCTTAGGGCGAAGGCAGGGGACACCCTGGACAAGGGTGTCCAGGGTAAATGTGACGTATCGGCTTCGGCACTATTCAGATCAAATAAAGACCAGACAGGGACAGGAAAAACAGTTTCACTGTTGTTTTACACGCAAAACTACCGGGGTTGTCGCGTGAGCTTGCAATCCTGGCGTAAACTGATGGAGACGCCTCGCTCAGAAAATGTGCTTCAAAGTGCGCACGCACTGCAGACGCGCCGAAGATCCTGAGAGATGCTGCTGGCAAAACGTCTGCATCACACACACACACACACACACACACACACACACACACACACACACACACACACACACACCTTTATCCCTAACCTATGCGCTGGAAAACACAAAACTATACAGCAAAACATCTTAACGTAAACACACTTTTATTGATAAAATCAAACATAGGCAGATATAACCTAAACAATTTTAAACCATGAGTTTTCTGTGCAATGATGAGCATAAATGCACATGGGAACATGTTGACCCATTTAATCCTCTTTCTTTCTTTATCATTGGACTACAAATATATTTCTGAATGACTTTTCCTGTTTTATAGGAGGTGGATCTTTTTGACTTGCTCATTTTAAAAGTAGCTTGCATGTTGAAAAAGTGTGAGCACCCCTGATCTATGCCCTTTTCCAAGTCCCACAATCACTTTCACTGTCATCTGCCTGATTACACCCATGCCATTTTCAGAAAAAAATTGCGCAAACAGAATACATTCAAAAAATGTATCATACACATAGTTATCAAGTCAAGTTATTTATTTATTGTCATTGTTGAACAAAGTTAACAAAAAAATTTGTTTGGAGCATCCCCATAACCACTGGCATCAGTACCGATAAAATAATCATAAATAAGTGAGAAAAAAAAACAAAAAAAAAATATAATTTATGTACAGAAATTATTTGGTCATTCATTTTTTGCAATTCATAGTCATTCCCAACAGACATAACAGACACAAAAATTCAATGCATCACACGTGGTTCAGACACAGCTTGCCTGTGATTGTACATTTGGCCAGTAGGTGGTTTCGTGTGCACATGAAACTTCGAGAAATGAACCGTTTCTCGAACCAGTTGGCTCAAGTGGTTCAATGCCTCATGAGGCTTCACCTCACCATCACTACAGTCACTGCATCCTGAATCAGTCACACTCAAAGTCGCACACCACCTCTGCTTTGTTCTGGACTGTGGAATGGGCAATATTAATTTAATCTAATTAAATTCTGTTTTATTACTTCATGTCTATTTTAATGCTCTTTATTGGTGCTGAATGGAAGTGTGGTTGTTGTTTTATGAGCTAATGGATAGACAAGTGGCCTATAACATAAGACGCTTAAATGAAGTGAATAGGATATGTCCACAATGTCAAGAAAGGAAGCAGGGTGTCTTTAAAATCGATAACATTTGAATAAGTATTAAAAGTTGAGTTGATGTTATACTTGTATTGACATTATGAGTAATTTATACAACTTTTCCCAGGAACTTTTCCCAATGATGAGGTTGAGGGCCCATCATCTGCAATTCAGCATTCTGCAGGTAGTCAACACCAAAACAAGCGTATTCTGTCATAATCCTGTTTGTAAATAATACACATAAACTGTGTACTTGTAATATAAGTTAAACTTTGGTAACTTGAATATAATTCTCACAAAGGGATTTTTCATGTGTATGCACTTTGTACCTGTTATGAATTAAAAAAAAAAACATTCATAACTAAACTCAGTTGTTGGTTTCCATCTCTATAAGTTAACAAAGATACATAGATACCTATGAAACACTTGTTTATCTTGCTGAAACTAATACTAGGTTACTAGTACTAGATACACCAGTATACTCTCCCGGAGCACAGATCAACCCACTCAAACAAACAAAAAGCATTTTACTCAGTCAGATAAGATTACTAAATGCTGGATGATACACTGTTTTGTGCATTATTTGGGTAAATAAAATAGTTCTATTATTCATACCTCCGCCTACCATTTATTATTACCTAAGGCATAGAGCATTTAAAAAAACAAAACAAATGTCATTCCGGTGTGCCACCCATCTGTGCCCCGAGCTTGCCCCCCCAAGAAAAAAATTCTAGGACCGCCCCTGTTTCCAACACTGTGGATGCTCGGTTGTTTATTGCAGCAGACAGATAAACAATTAAACGGCTAAAGCCATCTATTCCACCGTGAATGACAAATCTCCAGCTTTTGGTAAAAAAGGGAGAGAAGATGGAAAGAGAAATCTAAAATATATAAGGCATCAGATAGCTAATTGAAAAAGGTTCATGCACAGCTTATTTGACATAAAAAAGGTATGGTACAAAGGTGAAAAGATTTGGAGTGGGTAGAAAATCTCAATGTTTCATTTGTTCAAGTATTTAAAAACAGTTTTGAAAAATACCGTATTAATTTGTGGTTTCCATCTATGTGCCACATTGCATTTGGTGCAGGAACAGAATACTGCCTCCGTCTTAGTGTGCGATTGGCCAAGGCTCGCACTTCAGTCCCAATTGGGTCCACTCTTCTTAAGGAATCACGTACTCTTTGAACTACAACAACGGCAAAAAAAAAAGAAAGACAAACTACATAAAATATTAAAGGCACAAATCCGTGTTAACACAGATAATGCTGACAAAAGGTATGATTTCATTTATTAAATACCCCCCCTTTCTTTTTTTAAATATACCGCCATTCTTTTTTTAATCATCCATGTAAGCACTTTTAGCTACATTTTGTACGGAAAGCGTTATACAAATAAAGCTAATTATATTTGTTTGTTTCGGTTAAACTGATGCACAATACAGATTACTGAATACATTCATGTGGGGATCAACTTCATATCAAACTTACTTTGCACTCGTAATCCCCTGGCATGAAGGAATGCTCTCATCATTCTGTACCCTGTGTTTGGGTGACTGAGTTGGATTTCTGCAATGAGGGCATCCAGCTCTTCATCACAAAGCGCTGAATACATGTCCGACATTCTAAACAAACAAAGAATAATTCCTGAAATTTTACTTGTCAAGAGCCAAAACATATATAATAATAATAATAATAATAATAATAATAAACTTTTATTTGTACAGCGCTAAATCACAACCAAAGGCGTCTCAAAGCGCTTTATACAATCGTATAATATATGATATATTATATATTATATTATATATTATATACTGATATATGATTAAAAGCGTCCATTTTCACTGCAACCATTTTGACGTGTATTTGTTGTATCATTAGTGTTATTAGGTACAAGTGTTGCTGCATTCATTGCAAGGTTAACGTCATTTGCGTCAATAGATATGGAAAACAACTACACTTAAGTTTAAAAGAAATGTGCACGTTTTGGAAATGGCAATTTCTTAATATTATTATTATTATTATTATTATTATTATTATTATTATTATTATTATTATTATTATCATTAGTGTTCTGTTAAGGTGAAACAACAAAGAAGCCTTTAAGTCTAAATTGTTTAATAAATAGGTTAAGAGCAGTTGGTCTAAGTATGAAAGTCATTTCATTTATTTGTTGCATTAAGAGAAGCATTTATAGAGCGTCGTTGCCACCTACTGGCATCTTTCGGTAGTATTTCTGTTGTAATTATGAAGCGAACTTTATACCGGAAGTAAGACACGGGAAACACACTGCCAGCGTTTTCTGATGAGCACCCGTTCCTGTAAACCAGTGTTTGTGTGCCGCGAGATATTGTCAGGTGTGCCGTGGGAAATGATCCCATTTGTGTGCCTGTGCAGTCTAGCGCCTGGCAGAGTAATCATGTAGTACTCTTCCATACCAGTAGGTGGCAGCAGCAGGTAGCTAATTGCCTTGCGCTTGGAGACAAGCGAATTCGTGACGCATGGATGCAGCGACAGGTGTGTGGATTGTGGATAGCGGGACGACGGTTGAAAGTGATGGATAAGTTTTTGAAGAGGAAAAATGCTGACTCTGAACTGGACCCTGGACAAAATTCGGACCCAGATGAAGGCCCTAGTATGAGTGGAGGCAAAGACGGTGACGTCGAGCAAAGTTTCTGGCGTGAGGCAATACAATGAAAGCTATCTTTCATTTGGATTTACTTTTACCGGAGATGCAACGGCACCGACTCCGTTGTGATTGGTATGTGGTGAAAAGCTCTCCAACAGTGCTATGGTCCCAAGTAAGCTTAAACGCCATCTCCAAACAAAACCGCCCTCAGTTCAAAAGAAAAATGTGGAGTATTCTGTTCGCCTGCGTGAACACACGGAGAAACAGGCAACTTTCATGAGAAAAACCGCAAAAGTAAACGAGAGAGCCCTTAAAGCTAGCTACCACATCGCTGAACTAGGGTTGCCACCTACCAGAGTTACAAATCCGGGACCTCTGGGGGGGGGTCACCGAAATATACGGGACACAAAGTGAAGTGCGTCCTGTATCAGTTCATTACGGGACAGGTTTTTTAGTTGCCAAGTACGGGACAATCGCGTATTTTACGGGAGTAGACCACAGGCAGAAATCAAATGAGGTTTTGTCATTTTCCCTTAAAAACGGGACAAATTGTATCTATATATGTATAAAATATATTTGTAGTCCAATGATAAAGAAAGAAAGGATTAAATGGGTCAACATGTTCCCATGTGCATTTATGCTCATCATTGCACAGAAAACTCATGGTTTAAAATTGTTTAGGTTATATCTGCCTATGTTTGATTTTATCAATAAAAGTGTGTTTACGTTAAGATGTTTTGCTGTATAGTTTTGTGTTTTCCAGCGCATAGGTTAGGGATAATTGGTGTGTGTGTGTGTGTGTGGTGTGTGTGTGTGTGTGTGTGTGTGTGTGTGTGTGTGTGTGTGTGTGTGATGCAAACGTTTTGCCAGCAGCATCTCTCAGGATCTTCGGCGCGTCTGCAGTGCGTGCGCACTTTGAAGCGCATTTTCCGAGCGAGGCGTCTCCATCAGTTTACGCCAGGATTGCAAGCTCACGCGACAACCCCGGTAGTTTTGCGTGTAAAACAACAGCGAAACTCTTTTTCCTGTCCCTGTCTGGTCTTTATTTGATCTGAATAGTGCCGAAGCCGATACGTCACATTTACCCTGGACACCCTTGTCCAGGGTGTCCCCTGCCTTCGCCCTAAGTCAGCTGGGAGAGGCTCCAGCAGACTCCCGTGACCCTGAGTTCGGGACTAAGCGGGTATGGAAAATGAATGAATGCATGAATGAATGTAAAGCACAGCACATATAAGAACAAAATCCAGCACATCGTACATTATGACCAAAATCAACCAGATCCACCGTGTTTTCTAATCCTGCCTGAACGATTCTACCTGCTGTAATTGACGCGGATCTCTCTCTCTCTCTCTCTCTCTCTCTCTCTCTCTCTCTCTCTCTCTCTCTCTCTCTCCCATGCGATCACCCAAACTCCCTTCGTAATTGACCAGTAGATCGCGATGGACGTAATGGGCACCCCTGGCATAGATGCTTGTGTAACATGGACATTGATGTACAGGACAGGGGGCTCCATCCTATCACCTCTCCTCTCCTCACTCTCTCCCTAAGCTCTCAAAACGATCTCCAAACTAAACGCTATCTAGTCTCAAACACTCCAAACTATAAACACTATCCAAAATCTAGTAATCCAAACTCTCTCCAAATCTCAATTGACTGCAACTCTCCTACAATAACCCCCATTTTGAATGGAGCCTGAGGGGTCTATATAAACCGTTAAAATATGAATTGCATATATATATGTATATATATATATATATATATATATATATATATATATATATATATATATATATGGTCCACTTTTCTGCTGCAGCTGGCCATTTTCCTCTTTTACACCGTCCAAATTTACAGCTCAGGGCGCTGGGACGAATTGCAAATTGTGTGCAGATACAGGCCTACACTTCAAATAATTATGAGAAAAACCCAACGTAAAGAGAGCACTTCCATTAGGAAATAGTCAACATGAAATTCCGTCTTCTACTGACACCTGCTGGTCAAATTTAATAGTTGCAAATATTGTGAAGAAGTTGTCATCTAATTCTAATCCTAAACAATATGGCCATTCGAAGTGAAGTATTAAGACAATTAATCAGGTTTGTACTGCTTGATTGAACACATTCATCCCGTTCCAGTGCACTAAAACCCACTTCCCTTCAGGACCGTGTCAGCGAAGCCAAAACTTCCTTGAGTGACGCTGTTTCCCAGCATGCAATGCGAGCTAGCGATTCACAATACTATTTCATCACAAACATGGATGTAAAAAATAAAAAGGGACGAAAAATGAAACTTCAGGAACACCAACCAATACAATGCAATACAAGCAGAACTGGGCCGAAGTTTTATATTATGTACACCATAATCCAGCCTTCTGGTGGACAAGCCATTTAATCCGTGTCCTCCCATGGTACTTACGTGGGTGGAAGGTCATCGTAGGTGTCACGTGCTGGATGCTCGTCACTCCACCAATCGTTTGAGTTGGCGAGTGAACGAAAAAGTGAACAGTCTTAACAGAAGCTTGCTGCTGGAAATAATGCACTACAAGTGGATGTGATGCTCACTGAACCCGATTCAGACGACTCTCCCTCCATTTTTCTTGTTTTGTATGAGCATTTAAAAAAAACAACATAATAATATGGATTTTGACCATGTATGTTTTGGAGTTCATTGAAAGAGGTTAATAATAAAAGAAAAATAATATATATATATATATATATATATATATATATATATATATATATATATATATATACATATATATATATATATATATATATATATATATATATAGTGTGTGTGTAACTTTAACTAACTTATCTATTTCTATCCATCTATCAAACTTACTATCTAGGGATCTTGATATTGTGTTGGCAGATGCATTATCACGTGTACATGTGGACTAGCTGCAAAATTCTTATTTCGGGGGAACTGAGGGTTTTCTTGTTTAGTTTTGTTTGTCGGTATGTTAATAGGGTTTGGTTCTTAAGGGAGGGGGTGTTATGACCCACGGGTGGGTCTAGGTGCCTCTATCTTTGTGTCTGTGTGTGTGTGAGAGAGTGGATGACGCCTTGCAGGTGCGGTCCTGGATGTTGGCTGCTGATTGGACGCGCCATGGCTGAGAAGGAGGAGCAGTCGAGCCAGCCTGACGGTCATCCCTCCTCCGCTCCCAAGTCTGCAGTTAGTCACTTCTGAAATGGTGTTAGAGCACGCAGCCGTAGGGGTGGGCTGCCATTTTCTTTGTCCCCTCTTTTCTCCTGTTTATTAAGTATGTAGGGAGGTTAGCCTTTCTGTATTTGGCTTCTCTTTCTTTCTTTAGTTAGTTCTTAAGGCGAGCTAGTTGGAGTTTGGTTTATTATTTTGGCCTGGGCCCACCCTGAAGCCTTTGCTGCCCACCGGTTAAGTTGTTTTGTTTATTTCATTTACTGATTCATAAATGTTTTTGTTGAAAACCGCCAACTGCCGTGAGAAATTAATGAGCCTTGGGAGTGGGGGACGGAACGTAACACAGAGTTTTCACCGTGACAGCAGGTTGAGCTCCTACCGTTTTACAAGTGACGTCGTCACGTTAGCCTGTTCCATCCCTGCTAAATTCTTTAAAGAACTACCGTTAGTAAACTTTTAAATTATAATACACTCTACACTAATTGTAATTTCCTGCCCGTGGTTCTATATTGCAACAGTTGACGGCTCATATCAGCAGATAAGCAGCAACAATCTGGGCATTGCGGGTGATTCATAAATATGTCATTTCTTATTAATTAGCCCATAAGTGTTGTACACCAGTGTGACACCAAATGCTTGTTGCTGACAGCAGTGAAGAAATGAGACTCTAGTGGTTCTGCACATTAGTATAAATAGAGTGATTCTCTATCATTACATCACAGGACGGCGGCACTCTGACAGATTCCATGAACCTGGACACTGATGATCCAGACTCCGGTCCAGATGACACAACAGGCCACAGTGGAAACGGATCAGAGCATGGACTGGCTGCTGAAAGGATCCAGGTAGGTGGCGCTGTCATCCCAAGGTGTGTGGTGTGGAGGATCAGGGCCAAAGTTCCAGATGCTCACAGATGTGACTGTGGATTCAGGAGGAGTGTTTGAAGGCTGGACTCCCAACAGTGATTGGCTGCTGAGGACCTCTCAATCACAATCAGGTTTTTTAGTGGCTGTGAGATTGAAAGTGAGATTGCATTGTCCAGGTAGGAGGACAGCAGTCAGTCATGTTTCACCTCCAGTCAACACGCAGTGGTTCACATGAAGGTCCAAGAGGCCTACAGACCTACACTGAGTCTGGACGTGGCAGTACAGTTGGATCATTGTCTTTGTTGTGTTGTTTGGTCATTGTGATCCAATGTAATGTGAGAGAAGGACGAGTGCAGTTATATTGGAGTTAGTTATTTAGAGTGTAATAGAAGTTATAATGCAGAGTCTGTTTTTATGAAATGTTCTATCACCTGGCATCCATCCATCCATCCATCTTCTACTGCTGTATCTGGAGTCAGGTCTCGGGGGCAGCAGCCTCAGCAGAGACCCCCAGACTTCCCTGGACCCATTCACCTCCTCCAGCTCCTCCAGTGGGACCCCAAGGCTTCCCAGTCCAGCCCAGAGACCTGGTCCCTCCAGCAGGGTCTCCTCCTGGTGGGACATGCCTGGAACACCTCCCCAGGGAGGCGTCCCAAACAAGACCCCGAGATGCTGGAACTCCTCCCTCTGAGGCAGGGCCTCCCCACCGACCCAGAGAGGGCAAACCACCTCATATCCAGCATTGATTTATCTGTTGGTGATTAATTATAATGTATCATTTATTTTATTTAAATTATATTTGAACTGAATTGGATTTGTTTGTAAAAGTGAGATTTATTTTCATTGATTCATGTGGTTTATGTTGAGACCTAGTGGAGAAGTGGGTATGGCCTACAGAAGGTTTGAGTACACAAGTTATTCAGATATGGAGAATCCCCATGGCAGGACTTCAGGAGATATATAATCAAAGTGTTAAAGCAGCAGAAATGAAACGTCAGTTGAGGTCAAGGTCACACAGGTTGTGATGGCTTTTATTGTCAGAATATTGAATCATTGAAATATAATGTTTGAGCTTGTAACAAAGTTAGGATGATATAACATAATCACATAAAATAAATGATCTGGTTTCCTTCTGATTCATTGACGTCCTTCTGAAATCTCCACACAAACATCTGGCAAGCATCAAAACCATGAATTATTTTGAGGGAAACTTCTTTTGTCTTACTTATGATTCAATTATGATTTGAGTTCCCATCACAGGTGTTGTGAATCACTTTATCTTTTCCACATGATTTCCTCATTTAAGATCATGAAGCAGAAATAAAGTCTCTTGAAAAGTATTTTTCACCTCCAAAATGAAGATGTTATAGAAGTCTGAAGTGAGAGCAGAGCAGTGTGTTGTTGATGTGTGGAACCTTCATGCTGAGATGTTCCAGCCGTGGATGATGAGAGCAGAAGCAGTGGTTGTGTTGCTGCTGCCTTCACTGAGCAGCTGCTCCAAGTCCTGCTTCTTCCACTGAGGATTCAGCTCCACCAGTGGCTTCTGGGACGTCTCTCCCAGTAACCACAGCAGCTTGTAGGGAGAAGCAGTCCGCCAGCCACCAGGCTGCACTGGGGTCAAAGGTCGTGACACACCCACACAGTGTTGGTGAGTGCAGCTTGCTGTTTGGCTCCACTGGTTGTAGTTCTGTCAGCCACCACTAGATAGAGCTCTCCTCTTCACTCTCCTCATCCTCACCACCACCTGCAAAGATAAGAAGAGACAGCAGGAGTCAGGACTCACGGTCCTTGAACGCATCATCACACAGACGTTGACTGTTGATGAAGATGATGGAGTGACTGGTGAGAAGAAGCAGACTCTCAGTCACATGTCAAGTGTGGAACATCAGAAGGTCATGTGACCATGGAGTGTTGGACTGATACTGAGGCCTGATGAAGATGAACTGATCAATAATTGAGTGGTGAACTGAGAGAAGAAGCAGTTTGGCAGCAGATGTTGGATGAATGAGGAGCAGTTGGACGTCACCATCCTCCTCTCACACTGTGACTGGGAACACTGGACCTCTGCTGTGGGATCAACTGGCTTTGGTGCTGGAACCATCATCCAATGGTTCCAAACCAGTACTAACCTCACACTCTCCAGTTGATGGTCACTGCTGTAGACAAGATCCATCAGTGGCTCCTTCACTGATGACTCCTTCAGGGGGTTCTGACCCAGGTCCAGGTGTCTGAGGTGGGAGTCGTTGGACTTCAGAGCTGAGAGCAGCCAATCACAGCTGAGCTCTGACAAATTGCAGCCCCACAACCTGAACAGAGAATAAATGGATGGAGTTTATAATGATAGAGAGTTTTTCCTGGGTGTCATCACTTCAGCATCTGCAATCTGCAATCTGACCACTAGATGGGAGGATTTTACCCACTGTACCTTCAAGCCCAGTTTCATTCATTACTATCACAAACCAGTGTCTGCAAATTGAATTTCCAACAGTAGTAAAGTGCAAATCATGACGACAACAACAAGAGTGATAGAAGTTGTAGAGTGAAGAGGGTGAACTGACCTCAGAGTCTCCAGTTTACAGTCTGGACTCTGCAGAAAACCACTCAGCTCCTTAACTGATGAATCCTGAAGATAGTTCTCAGCCAGGTCCAGCTCTCTGAGGTGGGAGGGGTTGGACTTCAGAGCTGAGAGCAGCCAATCACAGCTGATCTATGACAACCTGCACCTCTCCAACCTGAATACGGAATAAATGATGGAGAGTGTCATTCACAGTTGGGTGTGCGCGCGCGCGCGCGTGTGTGTGTGTGTGTGCGTGCGTGAGTGCGTATGTGCGCAAACGTGTGTGTGTGTGTGTGTGTGTGTGTGTGTGTAATTTAAAACCAGTTTTACACATTTCTAATGGAATCAAAGTGAATTCCAACAAACTCAATTCAAAGTCATGACAACAATAACTGCAGCAGTTGTAGAGTGAAGAGGGTGAACTGACCTCAGAGCCTCCAGTTTACAGTCTGGACTCTGCAGAAAACCACTCAGCACCTTCACTGTTGAATCCAGAAGGCAGTTCCAACTCAGCTCCAGGTGTCTGAGTTGGGAGGGGTTGGACTTCAGAGCTGAGAGCAGCCAATCACAGCTGAGCTCTAACAAACTACATCTCCACAACCTGAATAGAGAAGAAATGATGGAGAGTTTTTCCAGGGTGTCATCACTCTGAAAATCAAAGTGAAATGTTGACTTCAGAATCTGACACTAAAGCAATCTGAAATCTGACCACTAGATGGTAGGATTTTACACACTGTACCTTTCCACCCAATTTCATATGCTTCAAACACAAACCAGTGACTGCAAATTGAATTTCCAACAGCAGTGAAGTGAAAATCATGACAACAACAACAAGAGTGATAGAAGTTGTAGAGTGAAGAGGGTGAACTGACCTCAGAGTCTCCAGTTTACAGTCTGGACCCTGCAGAAAACCACTCAGCTCCTTCACTGTTGAATCCTGAAGGTGGTTCCAACTCAGGTCCAAGTGTCTGAGGTGGGAGGGGTTGGACTTCAGAGCTGAGAGCAGCCAATCACAGCTGAGCTTTGACAACCAGCAGTACTCCAACCTGAATAGAGAAGAAATGATGGAGAGTTTATAACGATGGAATTTTATCAGGGTGTCATCACTCTGAACATCAAAGTGAAACGTCGAGTTCAGAATCTGCAACAAAAGCAGTCTGCAATCTGACCACTAGATGGGAGGATTTTACCCACTGTACCTTCAAGCCCAGTTTAGGGCGTGTTTTCATTGCCTTGCCTCACCACGGTTCGCCTCGGTACGATTGCGTTTTCATTGGCTCTGTGATTACGAGACTGTGGGCGGAGTCGACACGGTAAAGCGGGACAATGTTTTCCCCAGCATCACTTCTGTGCAATACACAACAGCGCAGCGATGGACAAAGTAGAAGTTGTTTCATACCTGCTGCTCGGTCTGTGGTTGCTTTTCTGTTCAAGAAAGAACACTTTCCCTCACTGAAGTCACAGTTGATCATTTATGCAGCAACATTTATAATTTATTGTTTCGTTTTCCATGCGAGCAAATGTGTAGTTCAACCTTCATATTTTCACCAAAAGTAAACACGAGACGGATACAACGGGAAATAGCGTTTATTTAAAAACAAACAAACAGAAAAACAGACAGTAAACACGCCTCCTTATTTGAAATAGCTGCCCTCGCGAGCCAAGGACGACTTTGTTATATGCCGCGGTGTTTGAGGCTTCCTCGCGGCCAAGAGCCACGTCCTCTCGACGAATCAGTATTTCTTCTCTCCTCAAGACTCCTGGGGTTCCCTAGCTTACCGCGCCTCACGCAAGAGAAACTCGATTTGTTTTCTTTACCGAGCGCTTCGCCATTTGCCGTTTGTCGTTTTCGCGAATATGGTTGAACACACTCGCGACGTCGAGGGCATTCCCGGTTCGCCTGCCTCTCCCCAAAAGACGAAAGTAAACATGTATTGAAAAAGCTGTTTTCAAAAACTGTATACACATAAATGTATTTGTACAACACCAATAGTAGCTACTTGTATTCACGGTAAAATGTACCTGACACGGAAGTTCTGTGTCAAAGGAGTTGGCGTGGATGTCCGCTCTGACAGGGAACATCGACGCGGACACGGAGCCAATCCAGTGCCCTGCTCGTCGCTACGTCACCACTAAACTCGCTTCGTCTTGCTCGGACCCTGGGGGATTGAGGTACCAAAACAGCGCCCCCTACAACTGTGTAGCGGCCAGTGCAAACACCCTAACACCATACCATGGCGAGGCGAGGTGAGGCAATGAAAACACGCCCTTTCATTCATTATCAAAAAAAAAGTGTCTGCAAATTGAATTTCCAACAGCAGTGAAGTGAAAATCATGACAACAACAACAAGAGTGATAGAAGTTGTAGAGTGAAGAGGGTGAACTGACCTCAGAGTCTCCAGTTTACAGTCTGGACTCTGCAGAAAACCACTCAGCTCCTTCACTGATGAATCCTTAAGGTCATTCCAACTCAGGTTCAGCTCTCTGAGGTGGGAGGGGTTGGACTTCAGAGCTGAGAGCAGCCAATCACAGCTGAGCTTTGTCAACCAGCAGTTCTCCAGCCTGAATAAAGAATCAATATTTGATTTCTTCCATGGTGTAAATGTCATATTCAGAGTCATTTCTCCCTGTTGATGATCCAGATGTGCAGCTGTTGGGATCACTGAGTCATTCCCTCAAACGACTCATTGTGCCAGTGGGTTGTCAACACAATAACAACAGCAGTGTGTCAGTCAGTGTGCAGCCAGTCAGCAGTGAAGATGGAAAATAATCAGTGAGTCCTTTGTGTGCTTGTGGCTGTTTTCAGTCATCAGAGACTCGTTACAAGTCAAACACATTCAAAGGACAAGATGAAGAAATACTGCTGCACTATTAATCTGCCTCTAATATTTCTTCACAGGATCTTCTGCTCAGTCATGTGACCTTCATCACCAATCAACAACTTCCATTGAGCTCCAAAGTGACTGGAGACATTTTCCACACTTTCTTCCACCATCCAAAGTCTTTTCTGGCTGCAGATTGTTGACATGAAAATATCAACAACATCCACTTTGTCTAGATGAGTCTTTAATATCTGCTTCAAAGTCTTCACACTGAGCAGCGTTACACACCAGTTGTCATCTGCTGACACACACTGTCCACCAGTAGAAAGCAGGAACTGACCTGAGAACTTCCAGTCTGCAGTTTGGACTCTGCAGTCCAGCACAGAGCAGCTTCACTCCAGGATCCCTCAGGAAGTTCTCACTCAGGTCCAGCAGTGTGAGGTGGGAGGGGCTGGACTGCAGAGCTGAAGACACCACTGCACACTGAAGCTCTGAGAGTTCACTGGATGAAGGAGAGCAGAGAGAGAAGTTGTGGTCGACATGTGAGATTCTAAAGACAGTGAAAGTGAATCAAGACTCATTAATGTCTGATCATCATCATCATCATCATCATCATCACCATCATCATGTAAATGGAGGGAAGTCCCGCGGTGGTGCAGCATGTGTTTACATCTGTGGTGCGTGGTGCCGGGACACTGCAGTGGTATGCAAACGCTGTTCACCACTGGCACAGTTGATGATCATAAAGTGCCGTCCATTCTATCTGCCCTGGCAGTTTACTGCCATTTTGCTAGTTGCAGTTTACATCCCTCCCACCAACAACAGCAGTGAGAGGAACGCTGCACTCAATGAACTGTACCAGGCCATCAGTGATCAACAGACAGCAAACCCAAAAGCTTTACCATCCTCACTGGAGATTTTAGTCATGCTGACCTCAAGACTGTCCTTCCAAAAGTCCACCAGCATGTTGGATTTCCAACAAGGGGGGACAACGCTTTGTATGTGGAGGTGTTCCGAGGGAGGAGCAGGGCTCGTGCTCATGTGCGATCAATTCCACAAGGATTGGGACGCTCAAAGGAAATGGGTGTGCGTTTGTGCGTTCGCAACATTTTGAACATCCAGATTTTTTTGTTTCAGGATGAAATCCATGTACGTTTTTGTAAATGAAGCCCCAGGTCCTCAGTGTCTCCACTACAGTGTCCTCAGTGCAGCTTCACACTCCAGTGTGTTCCAGCCACTGAGTGTCAACACGTCCTGTTGTGACTGACAGTGTTGCTCTGATCTGCTGCTTCAACTCAACATGATGCTCAGTTGTGTGTAAAGTCACTGCAGCTTGGAGCTCCACTGGATCAGAGATCCTTCACTGGCGTCTCTTCGGACTCCACTGTATCTTTGATCCAACTGCTGTTTTATTGTCTGCTGCCAAATGAAGGAAGGATGTGATGTGTTTGTGTGTTCAATGTGTTGATTGTGTTGATTGACTGTGTAGTTCCACAGTTTTCATTCATGTAGCCGCTCTTTACCTTTGACGCTCAGGTGTCTTCAATGTCCGTCCGTCATACCAGCACCACTACATCATTCATAAATTGATGAGACGTGGGTTCCATTTAACTCGTTTATTTTCCTTCTTGAGTTTTTGGGTCGAGGCAACACAGACAACGTGAGGTCAAAAGAATTTTTGGCTCACCAACCACTCCGGCTTGACCCGCTTTCCATCAAACAAACATTTCGGCCATTTTTTTTTCTCGACCTAAAATAGCTGCGGGTCACCTTTCAAAATAAAATAACGGCTTCAGCATCAGAATCGGATGGTCTTGGTTCCCTTTCTTGAAGAACTTGGCAGTTGTCAGCCGGAAGGCATCTTGCACTGTACCCCTGACGACGCCACTAACTTCGTCCAGCAGTGCAACGTAGGGCTCTTTCATCAGACGTTGACTGATACATGACTGAACGAATGGCTCGCGGCTTAGCGCATCAGCGACAACGTTCTTAACGCCAGGGACATACTTCAGATCGAAATCGAATGCGGCAAGCTTAGCAACCCATCTTTGTTCACATGCGTCCAAACATGGCTTTGTTAAGATGTAGGACAATGGGCAATGACAATGACCAAACTTGTCACAAATGGCCCATTTTAACGCCAGGAATTCCAACCTGTGCGCTGGATAGTTAATTTGTGATCGGGACAGTGTCTTGCTGGCGAAAGCGACAGGTCGAGCAACAGTCTCACCTGGTGGCACTTGAGACAGGACTGCACCAATGCCATCAAATGACGCATCAACAGCGAGAACGAAGGGCTCACTGAAGTTGGGGTGGGATAAGGTGACATTGCAAGCTAATTCATTCTTCAGGGTCTGGAACGATTCTTTGCATGCAGCAGTCCAGTCGCTCGCCATAAGCGCTGGTGGAGCAGATGATCGCTTTTTCACCTTCCTGCTTCTCATGGCCTTATGCTGCACCTGCCTTCCAGAGAGGAGTCTGAACAAGGGTTTTGCTTTAGCAGAGCAGTCAGCTATGAAGTGCTGATAGTAGAAGATTAGGCCCAGGAAAGAATTAATCTTTCTCCAGGAAGGGGTCACACCATCACTCTCCATCAGGTCAGCCTCTCCCACATCCATGATGGCTTTCATCTTGTCAGGGTCCTTCATCACCCCGTCCCCACAAATGACATGTCCCAGGAACCTTACTGACCTCCGCAAGAGATGACACTTCTTGGGGGCCAGTTTGAGTTTGTGACTTTTCAGACGGGAGAACACCATCTCTAGACGCTCAAGCGCCTGCTGTTCAGTTGGGGCAAAGACCATCAGGTCATCAAGATAGCAGAGCAGACTAGTGAAGTTTTCATCCCCGAAGATTGACATCATCATTCGCATGAATGTTGCAGGACTGTTGGACAGACCTTGTGGCATTCTGTTGTACTAGTGGAGGCCAAAAGGTGAAGAGAAAGCTGTGTATTTTTTGTGCTCTTCATGGAGTGGCACATTGTAGAAGCCAGACGTCAAGTCCATGGTGGAGAAGAAGACATTTCCTCCAAGTGCAACCCACCGATCCTGGGGTGCCTTGGGCCAGGCCGTCGAGTCGGACCATGAACAGGACTGTTTGAAGCTGGGGAAGATCTTTGCAGGAGCACCTTCTCCAGCATGTTAATAAGGCGGTTCAGGGCATCAGGGTCAGTGGCCTGTGGCTGCAGTGGGCTCTGTTCTTCAGCAGGTGGTGCAGGTGGCGAGACAGCAGCAAGAGCATTCACTGACACCCTTTCTCTGGAAGTTCTGTTCACTGACATCATTTCAGAATGATATTCGTTCAGAATGTCTTGGACTTCACGAGCAGTCCACTTGTCTATCGTCTTCGACCTGAAGGTCATGGCGAGCTCAGTAGGAGGGCAGTTCTTTATGAACATTCGAGTCACCTCAGTGCTGGGGCTGTCCAGTGACTTTCCTTGCTCCTTCAGACGTTCAATGGCCAAGTCAACAGCGCGGTTCAGTCTAAGCCAGTAGTCAAAGGCATCCTCACCCTTCCCAGGAAGAGTGGTGTAAAAGTCTGCTAATGGGAGTGGTGAACACGGAACAGAATCAAAGTGCTTCCGCAAGAGACCATAAATGGCATCGGGGTTACAGGTGATGTTAATACCACTGTTCCTGGTCCCAAACCTGACAACATCCTTTGCTTTGCCACCAAGATGAACAAGGATCTCCTCCGCTTGTTCCTCAGGTTGCAGATTCCCCCTCTTAATGAAACTCCTCATGAGCTCCTCCCACTCCTGGACGGAAACAGAGTCTGAGTTGTCTCCTCTGAAGCAGGGGGGCTCCTTCAGCTTTCGATGAGGGACATATTGCAAATGGGACACGTCAAAAGCATTTGTGGCAGACACATTTGCATGGCTAGGTCGAGGGGTAGCACTATGTAAAGGGGAACTGGCTAGCATATCAGCATGGGCAGGTGAAGGGGCAGCACTGAGTAAAGGGGTAGTGACAGATGCACTGAGGTGAGAGATAATGTCCTGTGCCACCCGCTGGCTGACCTGTTGAATCAATGCATCACCCATCTGACCTACAATACTAGCAGCAATAACATCAGGGGTAGGTGCAGGGGAACACATGCTGTGCCTGTCCGGGACAGGGGAATGCGTGCCCTGGCTAGCAAGGGCATGAGGGTTTGCATCGGAGTTGGGGGGAGGGATAACACCAGTACTGAGCAAGGGGCGCCCAGGTGTACACTGATTACCCAACACTACACCACCCCCCTGAACAGGACTCTCAAACAGTAAACTTGAAGGATGCATAAAACCCCTCCCTCTGCCAGCACCAAAAGGAGTTACAAAAACATTACCCTGAGGATTACTCATCTTTCCAAAAAGTTAACAAAACACAATACCACAAAACAAAAGGATGAAACCACAAAAGGCCTAGACTGGAAACTGAAAAAAAAAAAAAAAAAAATCAAATAAAAGTACATAAACCCTCTATCTGATGTCTAACACTGCACAAAAGCAACACATCTGACCAACTTCAGTGACCGCAGATGAACAGCAGCAGCAGAACAGTCCCCGGGTCGCTCTGCAGCATCGGTAGCACAACAAAAGAGTCTCGAGTCACGGCACCAATGTGACCTCTCCTATTCTGTCCTGCTTGCTGTATAATGAAGACTTGCATAAGTCAGGTGTGGAGCAGCAGTTTATTCTCTGAAACAGAATGGGACACAACCATAACTTGCTCCGTGAAACTTGGTCACCTCCTGCTTCATGGGCTTCCTCTGTACTGAAGTAGTGATCGTATAGTTGTTGTTTCTACAATACAAATAATATTAAAAATAAAATACATTTTTCTACAAAATACAAAAAAATGACATTCGCAATTTCAATAATTCGCTCCCTAAAGCTCCATTTTTATACACTGTAACATTCTTCCAGTTACACACACATACCTGAAACAGAATGGGACACAACCATAACTTGCTCCGTGAAACTTGGTCACCTCCTGCAGAGACAACGTGCTCCGTATGAGAGCTGTGTGCTGCTAATGGACATGCTAGCATGCTAATCGTTTTTAATAGCAATTAAAAAAAAACGAACTTTGCTAAAAAAAAAAAATAAATAAATAAAAAATAAAAAATAAAAAATAAATGAAAGACACCAGCACACATTTAAACACTGAAACACAGTTACATGAAGCATAGCTCAACTTATTGCATTAATTTCTGTCTCAGCAGGGAGGAGACCGTCTCACCTGCTTCATGGGCTTCCTCTGTACTGAGGATCGCCCAGAATGCAAAGCGCTAACTTCAAAATAAAATACAAAATAAAATAAAAATAAAATATAAAGAGCCATGGCTGTGCCCCAACCAAGTTTAACATGATTGAACACAATTTATTTTGTGTGTGTGTGTGTGTGTGAGAGAGAGAGAGAGAGTGGATGACGCCTTGCAGGTGCGGTCCTGGATGTCGGCTGCTGATTGGACGCGCCACGGCTGAGAAGGAGGAGCAGTCGAGCCAGCCTGACTGTCATCCCTCCTCCGCTCCCAAGTCTGCAGTTAGTCACTTCTGAAATGGTGTTAGAGCACGCAGCCGTAGGTAGTGATGGCCGATGGAGGCTTTGTTGAAGCTTCGACACTTGTTTCAAAAAATGGTTCATTACTCGAGGCTTCAATGACACAGTGCTCGAGGAGGTCATCTAGTGCTCAATAAAATGAAGTGCAATAGAAACGTGTTCATTGTTTCATAGGTTGTTTGGGATTTGATTCGCCATGCATTCTTGTTGGACAACACTACATGCTTGTATGGTTCAATGCTGACACAATAAAATAAAAATGAAAAATAAAGACAATGTCTCTTTTTTGGCACGACTGATTGTAGTAGACTATAGCTCTATACTTAGCCTGACAGTTTGTGCAATGAATTATATTATATCCTAAAACAAGACTAAATAGCCCATAGTTTAAAAATATGTTCAATAGTAAGTGTTCAGTGGGTCAGATGTCAAATGTGATCTATTTAAAATGTAGAATAGATGAGCTAAATAACACATATATAATACACGTTGATGGGAATTGAACCGTCGCCTCAGTCTTGCAAGTCCAAGATTGTCATAATGTACCACAAACCCAAATCACACTCCCTTTTTTCATCGAAGCTGTTTGAGTAGCGTTAGCACACCGTGATTCCTCATCAACTACAGGCCTACACTTCAAATAATTATGAGAAAAATCCAACGTAAAGAGAGCACTTCCATTAGGAAATAGTCAACATGAAATTTCGTCCTCTACTGACACCTGCTGGTCAAATTGAATAGTTGCAAATATTGTGAAGAAGTTGTCATCTAATTCTAATCCTAAACAATATGGCCATTCGAAGTGAAGTATTAAGACAATTAATCAGGTTTGTACTGCTTGATTGAACACATTCATCCCGTTCTAGTGCACTAAAACCCACTTCCCTTCAGGACCGTGTCAGCGAAGCCAAAACTTCCTTGAGTGACGCTGTTTCCCAGCATGCAATGCGAGCTAGCGATTCACAATACTATTTCATCACAAACATGGATGTAAAAAATAAAAAGGGACGAAAAATGAAACTTCAGGAACACCAACCATTGCAATACAAGCAGAACTGGGCAGAAGTTTTATATTATGTACACCATAATACAGCCTTCTGGTGGACAAGCCATACTATTTAATCCGTGTCCTCCTATGGCACTTCCGTGGGTGGAAGCTCGTCGTAGAGGTCACGTGCTGGTTGCACGTCACTCCACCGATCACCTCGGGGAAGGTCGTTGCCCTTGCAGGGTACCTGATTCAGGTGAGTATATGGAAAATATGGGTCAATGTGGTCAGTCGTAACAAGAGAAGCTTGCTGGCAAAAATAATGCACTACAAGTGGACGTGACACTTTTTTCTTGTTTTGTATGAGCATTTAAAAAAAACAACAACATAATAATAATATGGATTTTGACCATGTATGTTTTGGAGTTCATTGAAAGAGATTAATATATATATGTATGTATATATATATATGTGCGTGTGTTTAACTTTAACTAACTTATCTATTTCTATCCATCTATCAAACTTACTATCTAGGGATCTATCTACTACTAACTCTCAAAAAACTAACGGACAACCAAGAGCAACAAAACCAACCTACTGCAATTTGTATATTTTAGTGTGTGTTTGTGTGTGTTTGTGTGTGTGGGGAGGGGGGGTTAAAATGAGCACAGTGATGGTTCCGCAGCATAAAGTGTATCTTCAGTCGTCGATTGTATGTGTGGGAGTCCCTCAGGTTCAGCCCAGCTGATTTAGTGTTCGGTGAGAGGACCCTTGCGTCTGTTAAGGGGTAAGTGGCTTTCCGATGTTAAGCGAGTAGAGAATAATGTGTTAGATTACGTAATTTTTTTTCGTGAACGCTTGCATCGTGCTTGTGAAACTGCTCACCAAACTCTTGTCGCCAGCCAGTCTAAAATGAAGCGGCAGTTTGACAAGAAAGCTGTGGCTCGAGTTTTTGAGACAGGCGTTATGTGTTGGTATTGTTGCCGTTACCCGGTTCCGGTTTGCAGGCTGGTTTTTCTGGTCCGTATGTCGTGGAGCGCAAACTTTCCGATACAGATTATGTAGTGCACACTCCTGATAGAAAACGATCATCCCGCGTCTGCCACGTCAAAATGTTGAAAAGTTACGCCCGGTTCGCACAGGACGAGGAAGCGCCGCGAAGCGAAGTGAAGCGCTGCGAATCGCCGCGAAGTGAAGCGCTGCAAATCGCTGAGCGCTTCCATTCAGCGCCCATGTTAATCAATCAGTGCGTTTACATGCAGAGCTTAATCGGACTAAGCAATCATTCGGTTTTCTCGTCCAATCGGAGTTCTCACCTTGGTCCCCGTATACATGCAGCTGAGAAATTCAAATTATTGACGGGTCCTCCTCCCAACACTAGGGGGTGGAGTGAGTCTTTTCAGCCGGTCAGCTGCTTTCGGTTGACATATTAAATCTATTATGATATGGAACGATAGTTCATAATGTACGTGTTACTTGCTTTGCAGATAAGGTGTACCCTATTTCTTGTGCTCCTGGTTATTTTAAAAGGCAGACAAGAACGTTGTTTGCTGTTGGAGGGCTACAACAACACTTCGATGCTACGCTTTGTGCCGTCGCTACGGACCCCAAACTCTCGTTCTTGTTGGATTCGGGTTCGGAGCAGACTGGTGGGAGAGTTTGTGTACAGGTTTTGCAAAGGAACGGTGTCTTCAGTTATACACACGCTCATTAAAGTGCCGACCGTGGAGGAAGCTGGTGCCGCTGCACGCCGTTTCCAGCAGAATAACAGCGAAATTACCAAAATAAAAACAAATCAGGAAAACATGTCTTTGCTGTGCTTTTATTTACAAAGTTAAAATTCTTCTAACTTATAAAAAATGTGAACGAAAAGGTAGAAATATAAATACGAAGGAATACGTATTTGTTCAGGGGTGCGCAAAGCCGGAGCCCTGCATTTGCTGCGCTACCCTTTTTAAAAAGGTCTCCGTTGCGCGTTATTTTAATATGTCCATCTCTTTTAGAAGAGAAAGCATCGCCCCGGTCTCATCCTCTCTCCAAATGTCAACATTCTTATTCGCGTTTGCCAGGTTGTTTCGCGCCGTCTGTTTTGTTAGACGACGTAGTTGTGCGGTCATGAGTCGCGAGAGCGAGGCGTGGCGCATGCGCACTCGCATTGTCCAGTTAATAGTCCGATTAAGGCGTATACATGGCAGAGAAATTTGAATTCCAATCGCATTATCTGGGTGTCTCAATCGGAGTTCTCCGATTCCAATCGGAGTTCTCAAACTCCAATCATAATCGGAGTAAGGTGTTTACATGCACGTGAGGTCTCCGATCATAATCGGACTAAGGCAATAATTCGATTTTCTCTAGTGCCATGTAAACGCACTGAATGTAGTGGTTCAGACCAGACGCGAACAGGCGCGCAGCTCGTGCCATTCATTTCAATGGAAGCGGAAGCGCCGCTCCAACGAATTTCGCGAGCGAGGCTCCAACTGGTTCACACCAGACGCGAACAGCTCCGCGACGGTCGACAAGCGCTTCTGCTCAGCTGCACTCTTTTTTTCACTCCCACTTTTTCACTTCTTTTTTTTTCTTTAAAAAAATAGAATAAAATAAATCATTTTCGTCATCGCCCCCCCTCGCCCCGTAGCCAGCCCGCTCCATAGCTCACTTTTGTGCGTGTGTGTGTAAATAAATAGAAACACGCACTCAGGTGTCCATCTCAAGACAAGACCTCTTTCATAATGATCATTGACCGGCATCTCTAGGATCAAACAGACGTATTTTGATCAAGTCTTTCTCTCTGTGTGTGTGTGTGTGTGTGTGTGTGTGTGTGTGTGTGTTTAATCTCTCTCGCACTCTGATACAATGTACTGACAAATATAACATACAAATATGATATATGATCGAATTTGTCATTGGGTTTTTATTTTGAAATTAGTTTATTTTGAAAATTCACCGGATTTTCTCGTTTTTATTGAGCGACTTCCTGTACTATTGACGAGGACCGCTCGCGGCTCGCGCACGAAATAGAGCAGACGCCGAAACAACAAATGCATGCCGCGAGCCGCGCAACCACCACATTGATTAACGTCGGCGCCGAATGGAAGCGCTCGGCGGCGCTTCGCTTCCACGTCCAGTGAACTGACGTTAAATGCATGGCGCGATCCGCGAGGGGAGCCGCGCGCCTGTTCGCGTCTGGTGTGAACTACTACATTGCTTAACATGGGCGCCGAATGGAAGCGCTCGGCACTTTGCGGCGCTTTGTGGCGCTTCCGCGTCCAGTGTGAACCGGGCGTTACGTCGCTAGGAAAAATGTGTCGCCTGAGCCTCCGCCCCCTCCGTGCCCATTGGCGGAGGGAGGGCTCATGAAAAAAAAAAAAAAAAAAAAATCGGTGTTCATTCGGCGCGCCTGGGAAACTCTGAAATTATGAATAACTTAAGCTTGTTTTTGTCCCATTTGCCTGCATCAGCCCGTCATGATATTGTTAAATTAATTGAGAGCCACCCACTATTGTTTTCTGACCACCCCCGCCATACGTCAGTTTTGCACCATGACATAGAAGTAGAGGGACATGCCACAAGTAAGCAGCACGCACACAGAGTCCATTCTGGGAAGTTAAGAAAGAAGCTTTGGCTCTCCTTCTGACAATGCCCATCTTGATGTTAATTTGGGGTCAGGTTTTTACAGACTATAATGCCCTCGTGGTCCTGGATAGGATGCGCAATCAAACCAGCCGTACATGCGGTGGTCTCTGCTCCTGCAAGACTTCAATCTCCAGATTTGCCACAGGAAGGGGGGTTGATAATGTGTTGGCAGATGCGGTATCACGTGTACATGTGGACTAGCTGCGGAATTCTTATTTCAGGGGAACTGAGGTTTTTCTTGTTTAGTTTTGTTTGTAGGTATGTTAATAGGGTTTAGTTCTTAAGAGAGGGGATGTTATGACCCACAGGTGGGTCTAGGTGCCTCTATCTAAATAACTATTACCAATTTTAAACGTTTAGTTTTTTACTACTACACAAATGTAAAGTCAAACAACATACGCTTACAGAAACTCACACAACAAAATATAAATTAAAATGTGTAAAACAAAAAGAAAAAAAAAACTCAGCATTCAGATAACAGTTTTGTCCTTTAGTGAAGATTGACAATGAGAAAAACCAAGAGCCTCATCTTTGTGCGGCTGATCCTGTTTCTTCTCTCTGTAAATATCTGCCCTGTTTTGGAGAAGATTCTCTCTGAGGGGACTGATGTTGCTACAATGCACAGTCTCCATGCCATCACATGTGTAAGGCGTCGGTAAATTGAAGCCTGCAGTTTGCAGTTGCAGCTGTTGCACGACAAAACGGGTCAACCAACCCGACAAACGACCCGGGTGATAATCGGCTCCGATCGGCTTGCGATGGAATTGGGACACCCGGGACAACACCACCTTTTTTTTTACCTGCCGCACGGAATGACGTTGAGCGTAACGTACGCTAAATCATAATATCGCGCCAGTCAAGGTCATATCGCGGGCCTGTCCCGCTCACCAGATATCCAAGAAGGTTGGTGAGGGCTGAGCGGGCAAAACCTTTGGTGACTAAGTACCGAAGGGGTGAATTTTTTCTCTACCTTTTTGCGCCTGAGTAAAAAAAGGGGGCACAGGGACGCCTGTGCAGCTACAAGTAATAAGTCTAGACAGGGATGGGGAAGAACCAGCTCAAAGTGGCTGCTGCAGTTCCCCAGGGGGGACAAATTGTGGACGACATGCGGAAAAAATACGGTCCAGATTGTCTTGATATGTCGGATGTTTGGGTTGAAAAGTATGGTTTCCCAGAGGGGGGATCACTGAGTATGGAGGAATTGAGAAACCTCCGGGAAACGACATGATTAATAAGTTCAAGTCGAAGTCGGGTATGGATCTGTGTTTTGAAATGTAAAAAGTAGATAACGCTCGAGAGGAAGTCTCTCAAGTGGCTCGTGAGACCTATGCGGAGCGAACCGTAGTAGCGGACGTTAACATGTGTGTTGTCTATTGTGCTTCCACAGAAAACCAAAATAAAAGCTTCTAAAGAAACAAAGAAAAACAAAAATAAATGTGTCTTCGCAACATTACCATGCTACATTTACGTTTGACTATCTGCTTTAATATAAAACCACAACAAATGTGTTTTATAATTGTCTTTATATAATCTACAAACGTATTTGTATGATCCAGGGAAAATTCCATGTTTGTTTGCGAAACTCATTGGAAGAATGAAGAAAATCTGTTTGATTGTTATTGTCATGAACATGAATCACAAAACATATATATATATATATATATATATATATATATATATATATATATATATATATGTATATATATATATATATATGTATATATATATATATATATATATATATATATATATATATATATATATATATACATATATATATATATATACATATATATATATACATATTATTATTATTATTATTATTATTATTATTATTATTATTATTATTATTATTATTATTTTTCCATGTGTCACTTTAACAGAGACAACGCCATCTGTATTACTATGTTTGGTTGCATTTCCCTGGCAGGCAAAGATAGATGGAAGAGACATCCTTCTGGGTGGAAAATGGGACTGGCTTGTCTGTGGATGGTGGAGGCTCGCTGGGCTCATCAATCCGTCCATCCATTCACCTTGTTTGTCTCATCCTGACTGCAGCACGCCACTGTGGAGGCTTGACATAACACACATTAGATTAATAACAGAAAAGCAAAATGTGACTTATGGTGTATTATTTAGTGTGCTTCAGTTATAATTCTCATAATAATGACTGTTTTGCTGGCTTCAGACAATATATATAATTGGCCTGTCTTAGTTAAAAGCCCACTCACCACGACGAGGTGCAGGCCAAGAGTGGGAACACAAACACAGACCAGAAACGAACAGGACAAATCCAGACAAGACTACAAAAAACACAAACACAAATAACACTAATATCACTTTGACCACTATCTTTTTTCACAAGAACTTTTATTTCTTTACAAATTGAACCTTAGATTGTGTCACAACAAACTAAATAAACCCTTGAAACAGCCAACAAAACATGAAATAACACTTCATCAATATTATAATGAGTATCCTCATAAATGATTTCAAGATAACTTTCAACACTTTCTTACAATTTTTTTTTTACGTCTGCCGTAACGATTTTCAAGTTTTTTTCATGTGAATATTTTAACATTGAACATGTTAACTGAACAGTCAATGTAAAATCCCTTCATTGTTGCTCTGACCTCTTCATCATTTGTGACCTCTTCATCATTGGTGATCTCTACATCATTTGTGAACTCTACATGTACATCAGACACAGTATGGCTCTTACATGGTTCCTGAATCACGAGAAAATTGTCTTCTTCAAAGATCTCTGACACCTCTTTACATTTTTTAGAATATGTGTGGTCAAGATTTGATCAAAATCACGTGTGTGTGTGTGGGTGTGTGTGTGACTCACTTACCTTTTGTTTGGTAGCCATGCTCTTACCTGATTTGAAGAAACTAAAAATGGTTGGGACAGCTGTTGAAGTTAGGCACTTTCTCTCACCGTGCAAAATGAAAGATTTCTCCTCAAAGTGAAGAGTACACAGCCTGGAGTTGTCATTGGGTGTCCAGTTTTTTCTTCTCACATTTTCCACCCATTTGTGCAACCTTTTTCTGTCCCCAAAAGGAAAGCTGTAAAAAGCAAAACATCCCAAACATTTTTTTGTGTAATTTTACTTAAAATTGGGTATGCAAACATATTTAACTCATTTAAGCTTGAACACAATGCAGACAGTTGTGCAGAAAGTTTAGTGTTAGCTAAAATATCGGGCACACAGACGTACTTATTATGTATACATTTCTTTCCATTGTAACAGGTCACTACAAGATCTGCAATCCATTACCTAGAATTGGTTTTCCTTAAACTGATGTACAGGATTACTAATCTGACTTTGATGGGCAAATTTGACAACAGAATACAATTATGAAGCACTAAAACACAGGACCACAAAACAATTAAATGCATGATGAAATAATGATATGCTTTGTTAAATGAAATAAAATGGCATTTTCAACTGCCCGGACCTGGGACCTTTCTGTGTGGAGTTTGCATGTTCTCCCTATGTCTGCGTGGGTTCTCTCTGGGTTCTCCGGCTTCCTCCCACACTCCAAAAACATGCACGTGAGGTCAATTGAACATTCTAAATTGTCTGTAGGTGTGCATGTGAGTGTGAATGGTTGTTTGTCTCTATGTGGCCCTGCGATGAACTGGCGACTTGTCCAGGGTGTCACCCTGCCTTCGCCCTAAGACAGCTGGGATAGGCTCCAGCAGACCCCCGTGACCCTGAATAGGAATAAGCGGGTATAGAAGATGAATGAATGAAATCTTTATTGAATGAATGACACATTTTATTTCACTCGTCGTTTATGTAATTATTATTTTTTGCTCCATAGCTTTCATGATTCAGCATTACATGTTAAGCGTGATGAATTGCATGAAAAGAGAGAGCACTCACTGATAAATTAACATGGTGTGCTGTTTAATTCCATGAGGACGACAAAATATTTGCAAATTTGTGTTAGCCACACACACACGGACGTAAGTACGTAAAAACGTCAGCAGCATAAAAGTTCCTTACAGTCATTTCATTCATCCTTCTTACCGAAATAACGTGGGTCCTTTGCACCCTTTGCCTGTTGATTGGGTGACACAGTTAATTGCAGCACAGGTCGGCATTTTCTCGAACACTGTAGAGAAGCCAAAAGTTGACCGGTCGACAGGTGCAAGAGAAAGGGAGGAACTTTCAAGATCGTTGAGTTTTTATTTTTTATTTTTTAGTTCTGATGAAATAAATAGACCAATCATTTCATTACTTTGTCTGCTTTCCAAAGAGAGTTGCTTCAAAGAATTATCATTTATTATTCAGTGGCACATTGCTCACTTGTTTAATACACAAATAATAGTATATTATTATAATAATACTATTTTATTAATATAATAATAATATTCATCATCATCATCATCATCATCATCATCATCATCATCATCATCAAAATTTCCAAACAACAATCGTCAGTTGTTCCGTAAAAAATACATTCATTTCCAGGTTGAATTTCGTACGGTTCGTGACGGTCTCCACACTGACACAACTGCGCATGCTCTATTATCCCATCAATGCGGAAGTCAAAAAGTTTTTGGGAGCCATGCGCTGGGTGAGCAACTTCATTGAAAGGAATGGGACGCCATCTTGGACTCTGGGGGCTTGCCGCACTGTCACGCAGGTTGTGACGTGGCGGGCCGGCGACGCCGACAGGTATGATGTGAATGATTGACAGCTACCATTCGTTCCCGTTAGCGAGAGGATTAAAAACAAACAGACACCATAATGGCATCAGAAAGGAGTTATCCCAGCGGTGCGGAAAAACGGAAGGAAAAGAAAACTGATCAAGAAAAACTTGCAAAGGGGAAAGGTAAGTTATTTGTTTATGTGGGCTGGAGAGGTGGAGGTGAAACGCTGTTGTCCCCCCCCAAGTTTGTTTATTTGTCCTGCTAGCCAGCTAGCTAGCGTCGGATAAATGTTAGCTGGCTGGCTAATATTTGTTCGTCATGAATCAGCGTTTTTGTTTGTTTTATGAAAGTTGACCATGTCCTGTCAAGTTGGCCTATCCTGCCATGGGAATGAGTGATTGACTCCACACCCGTTTATTCACATTCTAACAGGGAGGGAGGGAGAGCATGTTGTAGTTGTTGTTGTAGTCAGTCCCCTGTTATTGTTCAGTGGAAGTTGTCTCTCACATATTTGACTCTTAATGTTATTTTAGCCTTAACTTAGGATGAATTTACTAAGCTTAGTTTGTATTTTGTAGGCCCTTAATTAGAAATGTGCTACTGTTTTATAATTCAAAGAAATATTTTATGGAAATACTTTATTTGGCGTGGTGTTGACTATTTTAGACTATTGTGGCAGTGGGTCATTTATCTTAGTTTTATTACTTTAACTAGTACAGTGTGTAAAGAAATGCCAAAAACTCTTAAAAGTGACAGTTTTGTAATTGGGTAAAAGCTTTAAAGGGACACTGCAATCATAATGTTTAATTTAAAAACAAATACATTTTTAATTTTCCTATATTACTGCAACATCACTGTAATAATAAAATAGGAAAATGCGCTTCTGATCTGTTTTGCTTGATGATCTAATGAGCTTTGTCTCTGCAGGAGCAATTCTAAAATATGTTGGCGCTGCAGACATTGAGCCCGAGGGATCTCCCGAACATCCTGACCAGGAAGCTCCAGGACCAACACATTCCTCAGAACCTCCTTCTGTCCAGGTGAATAATGTGTGTTATTCTTAGTAGCTAAGCTGATAAGTGTGGGACGAAGCTAAGGCAATTAAGCATTATTTTGATTGTTGGTTTGCTTTTTAGTGTTGCACTTGTTGGTTTGTTGGATTTTCTTATTTAAAGTAAGCATTTTTTTTATGAATACTCAATCTGTTGTATTTATTGACATATAGAGGATTCTTTTCCTAGTATTATAGTGTTTTGCTCGCGAGGTGTAATAGATTGTGGAATCTTAGTAGACCTTAGTAGACGCATGCTGCTGAGAGTGGCAGCAATCAGCTCCGATGACAGTGGTGCTTGTAAATAAGGCAAATGCGCCATCTAGTGGGATGCAGCATGTTTATTCGTGTTGGAGCAATGGCAAGTACTACTAACAAAACAAAAGATGCACAGGGTAAAAAAAATAATCATAAACTCAAGCCCAACAAAGATAACAGATGGGCATAACTGTACATAGTAATGATTACTAGTACTTCCAACATTTGTATATTTTACTTTCAACTCGAATTTGAACTATTCATCCCCTTTTTTCAGCAGCCATTAACACTAATAAATTAAATTAAATCAAAACAATAAATTAAAGCTGCAAGCAGCGTTTGCGGGACTGAGCCGACGCGATGCCCGATGACCCCCGACCCCTGTCGACGCCCGCAATTGACCCCCGTCCTCTGCCGACGCCCGGCGACATCTGCTGAAAGAAGTCAATGCAAATGATGCAGATTTCTCACCTCCATTTTTTTTTTTTGGAGGATGCTGTCAAATGTAAAATATTGGCCTTGATGAGACAAACACGTAGGTATTTGAATGACGTCTGTAGCACTTTTCTAAAGGAAACTGCAGGCATTTGTGTGTTGACAAAGAGGGAGAAGAGGTCTAATCATCATATGCCTGTGTAAGCAAATGATGCATATTTTTGACCTGCATTTTTTTTTAAGTGGCTGTCAAATGTAAAATATAGGTCTTGATGAGACAAACACGTGGGTGTTTGAATGATGTCTGTAGCACTTTTGTAAAGGAAACTGCAGCCATTTACAGTATAGTGTGTGTGTGTGTGTGTGGAAGCAGGGATGTGCGATACCACTATTTTTCCTTTCGATACGATACCAGGTGATACCAAGGCTAGTATCCCGATACCAATACAGATACCGATACTTTTAGACGTCCAACTTGTGTATATGAAAATGATGACTTTTACAACGAAAACTCGTGAATGTTATTATAAAAAATGTATTTTATACCTATGTATAAGAATTAAACAAGCTGCCAAATATCAGACTTTGTTTTAATTTTAATCAGAGAAATCAAATCAACAGGTCAACTGAAAATCTGAGCAAATCTCTCTCAAAAAAGAGAAAATAAGAACAGCTGCTCTCAATTCAATATAATTCTTTTTGGACTTTTTGGACAGAGTGGTCTTCAGGTTAGAACTTGACAGAATATGTCTGTCTCTTTGGGAGTCATCTATGAAAAATTTAAATATTCTTGATGTAAAAGGAAGTCTTTTTATGGGAAGTATAACTCACATACCACCACAAATAGACTAAATAGCAACAGTTTTACTTGAAATGTGCCATTTAAGTAATTTAATTATTATGCTTTTCCAACTTAAAAGTGACACTGAATTGTGTTAAGATGATGGCAGGAATGTGAGTTAAATTAACAAATACATATTGTGCTGGGAGGAAACATTTTTATCTAACTAAATAAATAAAATATGTTTGAATGAAAAATTGACAAACATTCTGGTATTTTATGTAAATTTATCTTATCTACGTCTATATGCCTGTGATGGTGGGCACTGGGATGTATTTTCACTCCACCTGGATATTGCCTTTCTCTCTGCAGTGCTGGTTGGAAATTGCGCTCACGTTGACGGGGGGGGGACGCACGCTATCGCTGTCGCGCTACGCTAACGTGTCGGCAAAGTTAACGTGCCAAGTTTCGTTGCGGGGGGGGGGGGCTGGACTCCAAGATGCTCCTGCTGATCACTGCTATGCTGGAGATGTGGGCTGTGATGTCTGCACTGGGAGGAAACTGAAGGCCCTCAAGTCCTGTCTGGTCTGTCGGGCCTCCTACTGTGACTCTCACCTCCAGCCTCATCGTGATGCTGCTCCCCTACAGAGACACAAGCTGGTGGAACCCAGCCAGCAGCTCCAGGAGAACATCTGCCCTCGTCATGATGAGGTGATGAAGATGTTCTGCCGCACTGATCAGAAGATCATCTGTGCTTTATGCTGTATGGATGAACATAAAGGTCATCAGACAGTGTCAGCAGCAGTACAGAGGCCTGGGAGGCAGAGAGAGCTGGAGGAGACCAGGCAGAAGATCCAGCAGAAGATCCAGCACACAGAGGAAGACCTGAAGGGGGTGGAGTCCATCAACGGCTCTGCTGATAAAGCAGTGAAGGACAGCGAGAAGATCCTCACCCAGATGACCCGTCTGCTGGAGAAAAGACGCTCTGAGGTGCAGCAGCAGGTCAGATCCACACAGGGGGCAGCAGTGAGTGGAGTCAAAGAGCTTGAGAAGAAGCTGGAGCAGGAGATGATGGAGCTGAAGAGGAGAGACGCTGAGCTGGAGAAGATCTCACACACACTGGACCACAGCCAGTTTCTCCACAGGTTCTCCTCACTGCCAGCACTCAGTCCGTCTCCAGACTCCTCCAGCCTGGAGATCCGTCCTCTGAGATACTTTGAGGACGTGGCAGCAGCTGTGACCAAGCTGAGAGATGAAATACAGCAAGTTCTGCAGAGTGCACAAACGTCTGTTATTATCTGAGGAGAACAGAAAAGTGACATTCATGGAGGAAGTTCAGTCTTATTGTGATCATCCAGACAGATTCACTGACAAGAAGCAGGTCCTGAGTAGAGAAGGTGTGACTGGACGATGTTACTGGGAGGTTGAGTGGAGAAGGGGGAGGGACTTCTGTGGTTTATTTTAGGGGGTTGGTGTAGCAGTGGCCTACAGGAACATCGGCAGAGCAGGAAGGTCAGAGGAAAGTAGATTTGGATTCAATTGCTGTGTCTCAATTCAGGTTCTGCATCCTTGAAGTGCGCATTTTGAAAGGAAGTTGCGTCATCGCACTGCGCGAAGGCTTGTCCCAATTCCCGAGGGTGTTTAGGACGCTCAAAATGCGCACTCGTAAATACGCACTCGTTTTAGCCGATTCCAAGGATACACCGCTACTATCCTTCGCGTACTTGGGTATCCCATGCTGCTTTGCGTGCTGCTGCAAACCATCGTGGGATCCTGGGAAGTCAGCTGAAATTAGCGGCATGTACTGGTTAAGGCACGACATATAAATCTAAATATTGACGTTTCACATAAAGTATCTAGTTTTTAACGTAGGATTTTATTTATTTGAACATTCAACGGCATCGTTAGATGGCGAACCAATGGTTAGCGTGATACTATAAAAACGTCACTTCCGGGGTTGGCCAGCAGGAGGGAACGGCGGTGACGAAACAAGGAAATACGCCGAAGGCTAGACCGCCCCGAGTGGTTACCGGGGAGGCGGGGTTTGGTCCGTCCTTCTAGGCTGGGAACTCTAAGAACGCTTCTTTCAGATGGAGGACACTCGGTCTCAAGGGTGCAGAACCTGAATTGAGACACAGCAAATGACAAATCCTGGAGTTTATATTGTTACCCAGGTGAATATTGGTTTCGTCACAACAACATCAGTACTCGTGTCTCAGGTCCTCGGTCCTCCAGAGTGGGAGTGTACCTGGACCACAGAGCAGGTCTTCTGTCCTTCTACAGCGTCTCTGGAACCATGGAGCTCCTCCACAGAGTCCAGACCTCCTTCACTCAGCCGCTACATGTTGGACTTTATGTTCCTTCAGGTTCTTCAGCTGAGTTGATGAAAGTGTGACTGAAGTCGTCAGAGAGACTCTGAGCTGAATTCTCACCTTTGATTCTTCTTCTGTCTTCACGTTTGTTACCCAGTGTCTCCAGCTGTCAATCACAGGGTGGGCGGGGCCTGTACGCCACTTCCTGTTGGTGCTCCTGGTGACTGTTGTCCACCTGCTGGATGTTTGTTCCCTCTAAGCTGCTTGCTTGCGCAATCGCGCACTACTTGCACATTCTCAGCGCACAAGGAAATCTATGTAGCACATAAAATAAAATTCAACAGAAACGTATTAATTAATAATTTTAGAGCTTTTATTAGGCGGCGCACCGCTACGCCTTCGGAATGATGTTTTTTTTTCTTCCAGCTGCACCGTATGAGTCCAAAAGGCAGAGAAAGTTTCCAGGCTGCAGCACCGCGCTGACATAGATTGCGTAACAAAGTGAAGAGGTGCCACTCCGCTCTATTTTCACTGGCTAACTGCAGCACACTGGCTTAACTTGTCTATTCAGAGAAGAGCTATCACTTCGGCTTATTTTTCAATCTATCACGCGCATGCCACTGCACATTGACGCAACATGACCCTCAGCCAGGCCAAAGCAGGACTCTTCCTATGGTTAAAGCAGGACTCTCACATATAACACACTACACATCTCATCAACAACAAGATTTTGCTCTTTTTCATTTGAAGTGGGCCAAATCACTTCTATTCAAAGTAAACTCATGAAAATTGCTGCTGGAATTTGATTCTTTTAATAAGCCATGTAACTTGCTATGATCCAAGGTTTTGAACAGGTGTGATACTGGTGTGTGGCCACAGCGTGCACATCTGATGTTGCCCACAGTGGTCCTCAGTGTGCTCAAGGAGCTTGTCTGGATGCCCAGACACATGGAAAATTAGAGGGAGCATTGATCATAACACCCATGATCATGTGAATTCATATATAGGGATTATATAATTCTATAATATGTTATATATTATGTTGCCTGACAGCGCCACCTGGGGAGTTGCACCCCAGGAAATAGACTATAATAAAAATTCCTCGGGCTACACAGGTTCGTTACGCTTTGAGATTTGAGAGGATGAGACGGACTTCCAAAGAAACAGCTTTATTCAATCACAATTTAAAATAGTTGACTCTTTTTTAAACACACCAAGGAAAATCTTTTTTTAAAAAACAATAAGACCAGGTTTAGCTGCCTGAGTGAGTGTCAAAAAAAATAAGTACTATACCAAAAAGATTGTTCAACATCATAAGAAAATAAGGGGAGCAGGGCTGGACGTAGCCGAGCGGAAAGGCTAAAGAAAAAACAAAGAAAAACTGAAAAAAGGGAATAAACAAAGCGAAGGGAATCACTACAAAGCAAAATTTCCCTCGTGCTGTGCAAAATAAAGCAAAGTGAAGGGGAACCACCGACGCAGTCTGCCGCACGCTACGCCAACTCCTGTCCAAAAGAAAAGAGAACACAATGAATACACTAATACATTGAGACACTCAGGCAAGCGTTAAACAGTTCAAACAAAAGAAAATTTGTCTTTAGTCTTCACACACACACAAAACAAAAGGTAACGATCACTGGGGAACAAAATAGTAATGAACTAAAAAGGAAATCAAACTACTCAATAGAAAACCCAAAGTTTCACCAAAATTTTACCAAGAAAACAAAAGCAACCAAAGAAAGTGGTGACGCCAACAACAAAAACAGACAAACTCAGTTGTCTACACCAAATAAACCACAACCAAAGGAGGGGGGGGGGTTTAAACATTCAGCAATGAATGCCCATTGCCCACCTCTGGGATTGCGAGCCGAAATGCCAAGAACTGCGGAGGACAGAGTTCTCAGCGTGGACACTGGGGTTGCCGGGGCGACGGAGTGGAGACAAAGTCAAGTGCGTCCCGTCTCAGTTCATTACGGGACAGCTTTTTTAGTTGCCAAATACGGAACAATCGCGTATTTGAGCACGGAAACGACGCAAAGTCACAAACACAAATACAAGTTTACAACGGTACAAAAAGAGGATCGTGGTGCAAATGCAAAAAAAACAAAACAAAAAAACAACACGCTGTAGGACATAAAAACATTCACTTCATCAGAGGAGCGATGCAAAGCAAGAAAACACATGCAAAAGAAAAAACGCTGCATAACGCATTCCCTACACCGGAAGTAGAGTTGCTCCACGAGGAGCGCTCCCCTACAGCGAAGAACAGTCCCGACACTTCCAGTGAGAGTCGCCGCCTCCTACAGTTTCAACACCGGGACATCTCGCGGGGGTGGAGGACCTCCACCTGAATGTGGAAGTGGGTGTGTTTCCACAAAATATGTGTCTTCATGGTATTTAGCTTTTTAATGAAAGGACTCTTAAAACACTGACAAATAAATGCAATATAGCTATTTTATCACTTACTGTAAATGTACAGGTAGGAGACATTTCCTGCTTGGCATTGCTGCCTGTCGCACTTCTTTCGGTGCCCACGGGTCAGCTGCAGGGTCATCAACCATGAACTACCATTCATTGACGTTTCGCCCCTTGTGGCGGGACAGTGACAGGGACGTATGCCTCGTTGATTCTGTGGTTGTTGATGGGGTGAGGCGTTTTTTCCCCAACTCCTGTCCTTGTTTCGTTCTTTCTTTTATACAGTCAGGCAATCTTTGTAGATACACTACTTTTATTGTATGGCCGCTAGTTATAACAGTGCTCATCAGGTAAAACACCCGGAAGCCAACGTCATCAACTCGCACTAGATGTCTCTGCATATTGCATGGAACTTGGCTGCCATCTAGTGGTTAACTTTCGTAACATCTCCTTTAACATATGGAAAGAAAGCAGTTGAAAATGGACAATAGTGACCGGATGAGAGTTACGTGGCCAGCAACAACAATAGCTGGCTACAGGTTAAACAGAAATGACTAGTTCACTCTCCTAAACATTAGGAAAAAAATGAACAGTCCACATGAACAAAGTGGCACAGAAATAAACAAGAGATGACATTCCTTCTTCAGAAAGTTTAAACAACAAAGTCTTTGCGGTACCTCTCAGGAGGTTTTATGTTGGATCTGGTTCTGGTCTGCTTGAGGCCTAAATGTCCAGATTGGGGGACACTTGGCACATCAGTCAACACTGGAGCCCGTTCTAGTTCTGAAGCCCCTTCCCTCCTGTCACCAACTATGTGCTCGAGTCTGCTGTCTGTTTGACTGTTGTCCCAGTCATCTTCCACCAGGGGACTATCAGATTGCATGATGAGAGTTTCATCCACCGGTCGAATGTGCCTCCTGTTGCGCCTGTATACCTTGTCCTGTACAACCACTTCATATGACCTGTCACGCAATTGGTTGGTGCAAATCCCTAGTGACCAGGAGCGAGAGGGCCCATTTGGTTGTAGGAAGACCCGAACTGTGTCGCCTTGCATTATCATGGGCTTCTCGTGAGCATGTTGGTCATATCACCACTTCGATGCAGTGACCCGTGCCAGCTTACGAGGAAGTACCCCCTGTATCACAGCCGGCTTCAGCAGAGGTGGATGAGAGGGTAACAATGTGCGTGTGCGTCTGGACTGGAGTCGCTGAACAGGAGAGCTATTGAGTCCCTCTGTGGAAGTGTTCCTCCGTGCTAGTACGGCCCTCCATCTGTCATCACCAGCATGCACTGCCTTTCTCAGCAGGGTCTTGGCAATTTTGACAGCCGACTCAGCTTTACCATTACTCTGGCTGTGGTATGGTGAGGATGTGAGGTGTTTGAAGTCCCATACTGTTGAAAAAGTTTGAAAGTCCATGCTGGAGAACGGTTGTCCGTTGTCTGTGATGACAATATTTGGTATTCCATGCCGGCTAAACTGACGCTTGCAGCATTCAATGACAGTGGAAGCCGTTTTGACTAGTGATGTCCAAACGAGGCTTCATGAGGCTTTGAACCCTTTTGGACTATTGTGTTGAAAATTGGTTCATTACTCGAAGCTTCATTCATTAAGAACGTGGGGGTCATCTGCTGGTGCACTGGTTGTACTGCAGCCATGCAAAAGGTTAATGACCATAGCAAGTGTGCGCCTTGAGATTTTCTGTATTTGTACACTTTTATTATTTATTTATTCAAACGTTGGTAACTTTTACTTTGTTTTATGACTCTGTGTTTTCGTATGTCCTTTTATGTATGTTGGCTACTGAACACAAATTTCCCCCTCTGGGGGATTAATAAAGCATCTATTTCTAGATAAAACTGAAACGAACTTCATTTCATGTGTTGCTGTTCCTTCTTGCTCCGCCCTACCAATATATCAAGGTTACCTTGATATATTGTTCATGTTAAACGAAATTTGTTCCTCTGTCTAACATTAAATAAATAATTAATAATAAATAAATAATAAACCATTGCCAAAATCATTGCTGAAAATGTTAGGGTCAGAAATAATAGTAGTAAAGAGGTAAAGTTCATGTGAATATGCAAATAAAAAGAAGAAATTGATTCATAATATATATATGTGTATATATATATACACACATTTGTATATATATGTATATATATATAGTTGTTATCTTGCGTTGTTATCTCATAGTTTTCCCATTGTGCTCTAAAGAATGTCCAGTTGTTATATACGTCGCCCTTCATGTCCATTGCGTCTGGTACAGGAATCGAAAAACCCATGGTACGTCAGGTATTAGCTTAGCAGTTTAGCTCCATTGAAAAAACGTCCAGCCTTTATAGCGCCTTGTTGTTCTGTCTTCAGCCGCGGCATTAAGTTTCCGCTTCTTTTATACAGTCAGGCAATCTTTGTAGATACGCTACTTTTATTGTATGGCCGCTAGTTATAACCATAGATATATACAGAAGGCTAGATGTCTCACGGCGCAGAATCAAACGTCCGCACTGGCCGCCATCTTTCCACAGTCAGGCAGTCACGGTCTGATGTAGTGAATGTGAGGGAACGTGAGTGATCTGAACAAACATTAACACTCTGATCTCGCTGAAAACATGACGGCTTTGCACACGGTTTGCTTTCTTACAAACGTTCATAACGTAGCAATAATTCTGGATGGTTGAACATGTTGAGAGTGCAGCTTTCTATGAGAAAAAAAACACAACGGTGCTATGGCAGCTGCACAAGTTAATACGACGGAGACCACTAAGATTTTCATTTCTTAAGTTAAGTTTAGCCAACAGCTATTTCAGGACAAACTAGTATTTTGTTCACATACAATATTTGTGGTGTCGGTTGTAGTTATTCGCTGAGGTGCGTTTCCTATAACGTTGCTGCTGCATGAACGCAGTCTCATCAGTTCATGCAGCAGAGACACGGTGATCAATGAACTAGAGCTGCTGATATCTCATCCCCCACCTGTTTGATTCAGAGTCGAACGGTGACAACCTGAGATTACAGTCCGTCTTTTTTCTTGTTGTGATAAAAGGGATTAGGATTGGTAGGTGTAAATAAAACAAGCAATTTGACATATGGAGAGACAGAATAGCTTTTTTTCTATATAATTTAACTTAATTCGCAAATGATTTACAATTGGATTGCTTTGCTACAGCATCATGCATTATGGTTTCTACAGGAAATCGGTGAGTGAAAAAATGCCGAACTTCTGTGCCGCTTATGGATGCAGCAATCGTCGCTGTCCACAAACAAAAGCTTGTAGGATCACATTTCATCCGTAAGATATTGTTGGAGCTGTTCGATTAATGTTACGAGTTAATGTTTAGTGCTGGTTTGTTTAGTTTAGCGTTTAGCATATATGTTTTTATTAAATACGGGTGTGTGCGTGTGTTTGCTATTTTCACATGAAAGCCTATGGTTATAAATCATTAATAAGTATGCAGTATCATAACTATGCTTATAACCTTTATAACAAACCAAACCGCTCGAAATTCGGTTGAAAATAGAGCAATTTAGGGCTATTTAAAAGAACATGCACAATAAGAATACATAGTTATGAGTGAGAGGGGCGGAGCGAGGTGACTGTGGCAAGATGGCCGCCAGTGCGGACGTTCGATTCCATTGGCCAGCAGTGCGGATAAGACATCTCGCCTTCTGTATATATCTATGGTTATAACAGTGCTCATCAGGTAAAACAACCGGAAGCCAACGTCATCAACTCGCACTCGATGTCTCTGCATATTGCATGGAACTTGGCTGCCATCTAGTGGTTAACTCTCGTAACACTGTCCATTATGAGACATTTCGTCATCTACTCAAATCTTACAATAAAACTGTCAAACAGGCAAGAATAACCCATTTCTCCAAACCTCATCACAAACAATAGCAAAAACCCTTGATTTCTTTTCTCTACCTTCAATCTTTTAACCAATACAAATTTTAATCAGGACGTACAGACACCAACAGATTTCTCATTATGATTATTCTCCCTTTTATACTTTTAGTGCCAGTGTTTCCTCATGGGGGGCCCTCCATGGTGGGAGCTACGCCTGGTCTGCCCATAGGGGCGCTGCAGGCCATGATGCCCCCTTGTATGGACGGCTCCCCATAGTGGCCTTTCCTCATCAGATTCTTCAGTGCCAAGCCGTTTTATCTAATGTCTGTGTGAATATGGGGGTGGGCGTTTGTCTGTGTGCGTTGGTGGGGAGGGGTGGGTCCGTATGGGGTGGGGGGAGGGGCAGTGGAGCTTTTTATTTTTTCTCATTGTTATTATTATGATTGTTGTTCTTCTTCTTCTTATTATTATTATTATTATTATTACCTTTCTTTGTTTTGTTTTGTTTTATTTTGTTAAGCACTGTGGGTTGCACATGTTGTGTATGAGCAGTGCTATATAAATAAAGTTTATTGTTATTATTATTATTATTATAGAAACATAAAGACACATCAAAGAGTAACATGAGGTTGTTGTTGTGACACTGGACGGTAGAGAGTCTGAATCCCCGTCCCAGGCGCAAATCCTCATGGAGGCTTCTGAGGAGGTCAAAGATGGCCAATCCGTCAATCCCAGCTCCATAACCGGGGTCTATGGAATGAAGCCGCGAGCATTGCGCACTGATCCAGGAGAGCTTTCACCTGGCTTGATGGATCCGTGTCTTCTCATCCTGGATGGCTTTTAGTGCGACCCATGAAGCCTGGACACACGTGTTGTGGATTGGTTGAACGCTGAAGGCTTAGTGACTCATCTTGGATGACGCAATCCTACTTTGGTGCAAGGGGGCCCAGACAGCAACATCATCAAGAGCCAGTAATGGACTCCACAGTGCAGCACTCGTTCGCTCGCCCTCCCTCTCCCATTTTATTCTGTAGTGTCAGATTCTGAAGTCGATTTCACTTTGATTTTCAGAGTGATGACACCCTGGAAAAACTCTCCATCATTATAAACTCTCCATCATTTATTCTCTATTCAGGTTGGAGGGGTGCAGTTTGTCAGAGCTCAGCTGTGATTGGCTGCTCTCAGCTCTGAAGTCCAACCCCTCCCACCTCAGAGAGCTGCACCTGAGTTGGAACCAGCTGCAGGATTCATCAGTGAAGGAGCTGAGTGGTTTTCTGCAGAGTCCAGACTGTAAACTGTAAACTCTGAGGTCAGTACTGGTTTGGAACCAGTGGATGATGGTTTCAGCACCAAACACAGTTCATCACACATGTTGAATAAACATTGAACTGAAGGTTGATTCATATCAAAATGACATCCAGAATATGAAAACTTCATTCTGTTCATGTTTGAAGTAAAAAAAAAAAAAAAAAAAGGAAAAGGAAAAGGAAAAACAGGTCATCAGTGGTCATGTGACCAAACATCATTTCAACAAACATTAGTTTTGGACTGAGGATTTATTTTCAAGGTGACATTTTCTGTAGTGTCAGATTCTGAAGTCAACATTTCACTTTGATTTTCAGAGTGATGACACCCTGGAAAAACTCATCCATCATTATAAACTCTCCATCATTTATTCTCTATTCAGGTTGGAGTATTGCAGGTTGTCAAAGCTCGGCTGTGATTGGCTGCTCTCAGCTCTGAAGTCCAACCCCTCCCACCTCAGAGAGCTGGACCTGAGTAGGAACCAGCTGAAGGAATCATCAGTGAAGCCACTGATGGATCTTGTCTACAGCAGTGACCATCAACTGGAGAGTGTGAGGTTAGTACTGGTTTGGAACCATTGGATGATGGTTTCAGCACCAAAGCCAGTTGATCCCACAGCAGAGGTCCAGTGTTCCCAGTCACAGTGTGAGAGGAGGATGGTGACGTCCAGCTGCTCCTCATTCATCCAACATCTGCTGCCAAACTGCTTCTTCTCTCAGTTCACCACTCAATTATTGATCAGTTCATCTTCATCAGGCCTCAGTATCAGTCCAACACTCCATGGTCACATGACCTTCTGATGTTCCACACTTGACATGTGACTGAGAGTCTGCTTCTTCTCACCAGTCACTCCATCATCTCCATCAACTCTGTGATGATGCGTTCAAGGACCGTGAGTCCTGACTCCTGCTGTCTCTTCTTATCTTTGCAGGTGGTGGTGAGGATGAGGAGAGTGAAGAGGAGAGCTCCATCTACTGGTGGCTGACAGAACTACAACCAATGGAGCCAAACAGCAAGCTGCACGCACCAACACTGTGTGGGCGTGTCACGACCTTTGACCCCAGTGCAGCCTGGTGGCTGGCGGACTGCTTCTCCCTACAAGCTGCTGTGGTTACTGGGAGAGACGTCCCAGAAGCCACTGGTGGAGCTGAATCCTCAGTGGAAGAAGCAGGACTTGGAGCAGCTGCTCAGTGAAGGCAGCAGCAACACAACCACTGCTTCTGCTCTCATCATCCACGGCTGGAACATCTCAGCATGAAGGTTCCACACATCAACAACACACTGGTCTGCTCTCACTTCAGACTTCTATAACATCTTCATTTTGGAGGTGAAAAATACTTTTCAAGAGACTTTATTTCTGCTTCATGATCTTAAATAAGGAAATCATGTGGAAAAGATAAAGTGATTCACAACACCTGTGATGGGAACTCAAGTCATTATTGAATCATAAGTAAGACAAAAGAAGTTTCCCTCAAAATAATTCATGGTTTTGATGCTTGCCAGATGTTTGTGTGGAGATTTCAGAAGGACGTCAATGAATCAGAAGGAAACCAGATCATTTATTTTATGTGATTATGTTATATCATCCTAACTTTGTTACTAGCTCAAACATTATATTTCAATGATTCAATATTCTGACAATAAAAACCATCACAACCTGTGTGACCTTGACCTCAACTGTTTCATTTCTGCTGCTTTAACACTTTGATTATATATCTCCTGAAGTCCTGCCATGGGGATTCTCTGTATCTGAATAACTTGTGTACTCAAACCTTCTGTAGGCCATACTCACTTCTCCACTCGGTCTCAACATAAACCACATGAATCAATGAAAATAAATCTCACTTTTACAAACAAATCCAATTCAGTTCAAATATAATTTAAATAAAATAAATGATACATTATAATTAATCACCAACAGATAAATCAATGCTGGATATGAGGTGGTTTGCCCTCTCTGGGTCGGTGGGGAGGCCCTGCCTCAGGGGGAGGAGTTCCAGCATCTCGGGGTCTTGTTTGGGACGCCTCCCTGGGGAGGTGTTCCAGGCATGTCCCACCAGGAGGAGACCCTGCTGGAGGGACCAGGTCTCTGGGCTGGACTGGGAAGCCTTGGGGTCCCACTGGAGGAGCTGGAGGAGGTGACTGGGTCCAGGGAAGTCTGGGGGTCTCTGCTGAGGCTGCTGCCCCCGAGACCTGACTCCGGATACGGCAGTAGAAGATGGATGGATGGATGGATGCCAGGTGATAGAACATTTCATAAAAACAGACTCTGCATAATAACTTCTATTACACTCTAAATAACTCACTCCAATATAACTGCACTCGTCCTTCTCTCACATTACATTGGATCACAATGACCAAACAACACAACAAAGACAATGATCCAACTGTACTGCCACGTCCAGACTCAGTGTAGGTCTGTAGGCCTCTTGGACCTTCATGTGAACCACTGCGTGTTGACTGGAGGTGAAACATGGCTGACTGCTGTCCTCCTACCTGGACAATGCAATCTCACTTTCAATCTCACAGCCACTAAAAAACCTGATTGTGATTGAGAGGTCCTCAGCAGCCAATCACTGTTGGGAGTCCAGCCTTCAAACACTCCTCCTGAATCCACAGTCACATCTGTGAGCATCTGGAACTTTGGCCCTGATCCTCCACACCACACAACTTGGGATGACAGCGCCACCTACCTGGATCCTTTCAGCAGCCAGTCCATGCTCTGACCCGTTTCCACTGTGGCCTGTTGGCTCATCTGGACCGGAGTCTGGATCATCAGTGTCCAGGTTCATGGAATCTGTCAGAGTGCCGCCGTCCTGTCATGTAATGATAGAGAATCACTCTATTTATACTAATGTGCAGAACCACTAGAGTCTCATTTCTTCACTGCTGTCAGCAACAAGCATTTGGTGTCACACTGGTGTACAACACTTATGGGCTAATTAATAAGAAATGACATATTTATGAATCACCCGCAATGCCCAGATTGTTGCTGCTTATCTGCTGATATGAGCCGTCAACTGATGCAATATAGAACCACGGGCAGGAAATTACAATTAGTGTAGAGTGTATTATAATTTAAAAGTTTACTAACGGTAGTTCTTTAAAGAATTTAGCAGGGATGGAACAGGCTAACGTGACAACGTCACTTGTAAAACGGTAGGAGCTCAACCGAGACGCAACGTGTGGGACACCTTCCCCCACTCCCAAGCCTCATTAATTTCTCACGGCAGTTGGCAGTTTCAACAAAAAACATTTATGAATCAGTAAATGAAATAAACAAAACAACTTAACCAGTGGGCAGCAAAGGCTTCAGGGTGGGCCCAGGCCAAAATAACAAACCAAACTCCAACTAGCTCACCTTAAGAACTAACTAAAGAAAGAAAGAGAAGCCAAATACAGAAAGGCTAACCTCCCTACATACTTAATAAACAGGAGAAAAGAGGGGACAAAGAAAATGGCAGCCCACCCCTTTTTTTTTATTAACCTCTTTCAATGAACTCCAAAACATACATGGTCAAAATCCATATTATTATTGTTGTTGTTGTTTTTTTAATGCTCATACAAAACAAAAAAAGTGGAGGGAGAGTCGTCTGAATGGGGTTCAGTGAGCATCACATACACTTGTAGCGCATTATCTCCAGCAAGCTTCTCCTGTTGCGACTTTTCCCGTTCACTAACTGTGATTGGTGTGGTGGAATGACGAGCACACAGCACGTGACCTCTACGGTGAGCTTCCTCCCATGGAAGTACCATAGGAGGACACGGATTAAATAGTATGGCTTTTCCACCAGAAGGCTGTATTATGGTGTACGTAATATAAAACTTTGGCCCAGTTTTGCTTGTATTGCATTGTATTGGTTGGTGTTCCTGAAGTTTCATTTTTCGTCCCTTTTTATTTTTTACATCCATGTTTGTGATGAAATAGTATTGTGAATCGCTAGCTCGCATTGCATGCTGGGAAACAGCGTCACTCAAGGAAGTTTTGGCTTCGCTGACACGGTCCTGGAGGGAAGTGGGTTTTAGTGCACTGGAACGGGATGACTGTGTTTAATCAAGCAGTACAAACCTGATTAATTGTCTTAATACTTCACTTCGAATGGCCATATTGTTTAGGATTAGAATTAGATGACAACTTCTTCACAATATTTGCAACTATTCAATTTGACCAGCAGGTGTCAGTAGAAGACGAAATTTCATGTTGACTATTTCCTAATGGAAGTGCTCTCTTGACGGATGGTGTAAAAGGAAAAAGGCCAGCTGCAGCAGAAAAGTGGACCCATACATATATATATATATATATATATATATATATATATATATATATATATATATATATATATATATATATATATATATATATATATATATATATATATATATATGCAATTCATATTTTAACGGTTTATATAGACCCCTCAGGCTCCATTCAAAATGGGGGTCATTGTAGGAGAGTTGCAGTCAACTGAGATTTGGAGAGAGTTTGGATTACTAGATTTTTGATAGCGTTTATAGTTTGGAGTGTTTGAGACTAGATAGCGTTTAGTTTGGAGATATTTTTGAGAGCTTAGGGAGAGAGTGAGGAGAGGAGAGGTGATAGGATGGAGCCCCCTGTCCTGTACATCAATGTCCATGCTACACAAGCATGTATGCCAGGGGTGCCCATTACGTCCATCGCGATCTACTGGTCAATTGCGAAGGGAGTTTGGGTCTATCGCATGGAGAGAGAGAGGGAGAGAGAGAGTGAGTGTGAGAGAGAGAGAGAGAGAGAGAGATCCGCGTCAATTACAGCAGGTAGAATCGTTCAGGCAGGATTAGAAAACACGGTGGATCTGGTTGATTTTGATCATAATGTACGATGTGCTGGATTTTGTTCTTATATGTGCTGTGCTTTACAGTGAAACGTAAATGTGACTATCGGCTTCGGCACCATTCAGATCAAATAAAGACCAGACAGGGACAGGAAAAAGAGTTTCGCTGTTGTTTTACACGCAAAACTAACGGGGTTGTCGCGTGAGCTTGCAATCCTGGCGTAAACTGATGGAGACGCCTTGCTCGGAAAATGCGCTTCAAAGTGCGCACGCACTGCAGACGCGCCGGAGATCCTGGGAGATGCTGCTGGCAAAACGTCTGCGTCACACACACACGCACACCAATTATCCCTAACCTATGCGCTGGAAAACACAAAAATATACAGCAAAACATCTTAACTTAAACACACTTTTATTGATAAAATCAAACATAGGCAGATATAACCTAAACAATTTTAAACCATGAGTTTTCTGTGCAATGATGAGCATAAATGCACATGGGAACATGTTGACCCATTTAATCCTCTTTCTTTCTTTATCATTGGACTACAAATATATTTCTGAATGACTTTTCCTGTTTTATAGGAGGTGGATCTTTTTGACTTGCTCATTTTAAAAGTAGCTTGCATGTTGAAAAAGTGTGAGCACCCCTGATCTATGCCCTTTTCCAAGTCCCACAATCACTTTCACTGTCATCTGCCTGATTACACCCATGCCATTTTCAGAAAAAAATTGCACAAACAGAATACATTCAAAAAATGTATCATACACATAGTTATCAAGTCAAGTTATTTATTTATTGTCATTGTTGAACAAAGTTAACAACAAAATTTGTTCAGCAACATCCCCATAACCACTGGCATCAGTACCCAAAAAAATAATCATAAATAAGTGAGAAAAAAAAAATATATATATATATACATATATATATATAATTTATGTACAGAAATTATTTGGTCATTCATTTTTTGCAATTCATAGTCATTCCCAACAGACATAACAGACACAAAAATTCAATGCATCACACGTGGTTCAGACACAGCTTGCCTGTGATTGTACATTTGGCCAGTAGGTGGTTTCGTGTGCACATGAAGCTTCGAGAAATGAACCGTTTCTCGAACCAGTTGGCTCAAGTGGTTCAATGCCTCATGAGGCTTCACCTCACCATCACTAGTCGTGACACACAGCTTGCTGTTTGGCTCCACTTGTTGTAGTTCTGTCAGCCACCACTAGATGGAGCGCTCCTCTTCACTCTCCTCCTCATCCTCCCTCACCTCCACCTGTAGAGAGAAGAAGAGACAGCAGGAGTCAGGACTCAGGGTCCTTGAACGCATCATCACAGAGACGCTGACTGTTGATGGAGATGGTGGAGTGACTGGTGGGAAGAAGCAGACTCTCAGTCACATGTCTAGTGTGGAACATGTGAAGGTCATGTGACCATGGAGTGTTGGACTGATACTGAGGCCTGATGAAGATGAACTGATCAATAATTGGGTGGTGAACTGAGAGAAGAAGCAGTTTGGCAGCAGATGTTAGATGAATGAGGAGCAGCTGGACGTCACCATCCTCCTCTCACACTGTGACTGGGAACACTGGACCTCTGCTGTGGGATCAACTGGCTTTGGTGCTGGAACCATCATCCAATGGTTCCAAACCAGTACTGACCTCACACTCTCCAGTTGATAGTCTCTGCTGTGGACAAGATCCATTAGTGGCTTCACTCCTGAATCCTGCAGCTGGTTCCCATCCAGGTCCAGGTGTCTGAGGTGGGAGGGGTTGGACTTCAGAGCTGAGAGCAGCCAATCACAGCTGAGCTCTGACAAACTGCAGCACCACAACCTGAATAGAGAATAAATGATGAAGAGTTTATAATGATGGAGAGTTTTTCCAGGGTGTCATCACTCTGAAAATCAAAGTGAAATGTCCACTTCAGAATCTGCAATCTGCAAGCTGACCACTAGATGGGAGGATTTTACACACTGTACCTTTAAACCCAGTTTCATTCATTTCAATCACAAACCAGTGTCTGCAAATTGAATTTCCAACAGCAGTCAAGTGCAAATCATGACGACAACAACAAGAGTGATAGAAGTTGTCGAGTGAAGAGGGTGAACTGACCTCAGAGTCTCCAGTTTACAGTCTGGACTCTGCAGAAAACCACTCAGCTCCTTCACTGCTGAATCCTGCAGCTGGTTCCCATCCAGGTCCAGGTGTCTGAGGTGGGAGGGGTTGGACTTCAGAGCTGAGAGCAGCCAATCACAGCTGAGCTTTGACAAACTGCAGCACCACAACCTGAATACAGAATAAATGATGGAGAGTTTATAATGATGGAGAGTTTTTCCAGGGTGTCATCACTCTGAAAATCAAAGTGAAATGTCCACTTCAGAAGCTGCAACAACACTTATATCAGTAGACTCATCAAGTTGCAAGGCAAATTTCTTACTGATAGGGATCTTGTCCAAAACCACACTTTCGATGTCTGCAGACATCTCATTAATACGTCTGGAGATTGTGTTATCTGAGAGAGGGACTTTGGCTATTTCTTTAGCCGCTTCGGGTCCGAGCGTCTCATTTACAATGGCTTTGCAGGCGGGAAGTATTAATTGCTCTGCCACAGTGTGGGACTTTTTTGATTTAGCCACAAGTTCAGCGTAGTGTTGCCACCCGTCCCGTTTTTCCCAGAATTGTTCTCTTTTTTCACCACCTATCCCGGGAAAAATAAAATCTCTCCCGGGACACAATTTGTCCCGTTTTTAAGGGAAAATGACAAAACCTCATTTGATTTCTGCCTGTGGTCTACTCCCGTAAAATACGCGATTGTCCCGTACTTGGCAACTAAAAAACCTGTCCCGTAATGAACTGATACAGGACGCACTTCACTTTGTGTCCCGTATATTTCGGTGACCCCCCCCCACCCCAGTCGACAGACTTGAGACCCCCCCACCACCCAGAGGTCCCGGATTTGTAACTCTGGTAGGTGGCAACCCTAGTTCAGCGACGTGGTAGCTAGCTTTAAGGGCTCTCTCGTTTACTTTTGCGGTTTTTCTCATGAAAGTTGCCTGTTTCTCCGTGTGTTCACGCAGGCGAACAAAATACTTCACATTTTTCTTTTGAACTGAGGGCTGTTTCGTTTGGAGATGGCGTTTAAGCTTACTTGGGACCATAGCACTGTTGGAGAGCTTTTGACCACATACCAAGCACAACGGAGTCGGTGCCGTTGCATCTCCGGTAAAAGTAAATCCAAATGAAAGATAGCTTTCATTGTATTGCCTCACGCCAGAAACTTTGCTCGACGTCACCGTCTTTGCCTCCACTCATACTAGGGCCTTCATCTGGGTCCGGATTTTGTCCAGGGTCCAGTTCAGAGTCAGCATTTTTCCTCTTCAAAAACGTATCCATCACTTTCAACCATCGTCCCGCTATCCACAATCCACACACCTGTCGCTGCATCCATGCGTCACTAATTCGCTTGTCTCCAAGCGCAAGGCAATTAGCTACCTGCTGCTGCCACCTACTGGTATGGAAGAGTACTACATGATTACTCTGCCAGGCGCTAAGACTGCACAGGCACACAAATCGGATAATTTCCCACGGCACACCTGACAATATCTCGCGGCACACAAACACTGGTTTACAGGAACGGGTGCTCATCAGAAAACGCTGGCAGTGTGTTTCCCGTGTCTTACTTCCGGTATAAAGTTCGCTTCAAAATTACAACAGAAATACTACCGAAAGATGCCAGTAGGTGGCAACGACGCTCTATAAATGCTTCTCTTAATGCAACAAATAAATGAAATGACTTTCATACTTAGACCAACTGCTCTTAACCTATTTATTAAACAATTTAGACTTAAAGGCTTCTTTGTTGTTTCACCTTAACAGAACACTAATGATAATAATAATAATAATAATAATAATAATAATAATAATAATAATAATAATAATAATGATAATAATAATAATAATAATAATAATAATAATAATAATAATAATAATAATAATAATAATAATAATATTAAGAAATTGCCATTTCCAAAACGTGCACATTTCTTTTAAACTTAAGTGTAGTTGTTTTCCATATCTATTGACGCAAATGACGTTAACCTTGCAATGAATGCAGCAACACTTGTACCTAATAACACTAATGATACAACAAATACACGTCAAAATGGTTGCAGTGAAAATGGACGCTTTTAATCATATATCAGTATATAATATATAGTATAATATATAATATATCATATATTATACGATTGTATAAAGCGCTTTGAGACGCCTTTGGTTGTGATTTAGCGCTGTACAAATAAAAGTTTATTATTATTATTATTATTATTATTATTATGATTATTATTATTATTATTATTATTATTATTATTATTATTATTATTATTATGTATGTTTTGGCTCTTGCCAAGTAAAATTTCAGGAATTATTCTTTGTTTGTTTAGAATGTCGGACATGTATTCAGCGCTTTGTGATGAAGAGCTGGATGCCGTCATTGCAGAAATCCAACTCAGTCACCCAAACACAGGGTACAGAATGATGAGAGCATTCCTTCATGCCAGGGGATGTACGAGTGCAAAGTAAGTTTGATATGAAGTTGATCCCCACATGAATGTATTCAGTAATCTGTATTGTGCATCAGTTTAACCGAAACAAACAAATATAATTAGCTTTATTTGTATAACGCTTTCCGTACAAAATGTAGCTAAAAGTGCTTACATGGATGATTAAAAAAAGAATGGCGGTATATTTAAAAAAAAGAAAGGGGGGGTATTTAATAAATGAAATCATACCTTTTGTCAGCATTATCTGTGTTAACACGGATTTGTGCCTTTAATATTTTATGTAGTTTGTCTTTCTTTTTTTTTTGCTGTTGTTGTAGTTCAAAGAGTATGTGATTCCTTAAGAAGAGTGGACCCAATTGGGACTGAAGTGCGAGCCTTGGCCAATCGCACACTAAGACGGAGGCAGTATTCTGTTCCTGCACCAAATGTAATGTGGCACATAGATGGAAACCACAAATGAATACGGTATTTTTCAAAACTGTTTTTAAATACTTGAACAAATGAAACATTGAGATTTTCTACCCACTCCAAATCTTTTCATCTTTGTACCATACCTTTTTTGTGTCAAATAAGCTGTGCATGAACCTTTTTCAATTAGCTATCTGATGCCTTATATATTTTAGATTTCTCTTTCCATCTTCTCTCCCTTTTTTACCAAAAGCTGGAGATTTGTCATTCACGGTGGAATAGATGGCTTTAGCCGTTTAATTGTTTATCTGTCTGCTGCAATAAACAACCGAGCATCCACAGTGTTGGAAACAGGGGCGGTCCTAGAATTTTTTTCTTGGGGGGGCGAGCTCGGGGCACAGACTGTGGAAGGGTGGCACACCGGAATGACATTTGTTTTGTTTTTTTAAATGCCCTATGCCTTAGGTAATAATAAATGGTAGGCGGAGGTATGAATAATAGAACTATTTTATTTACCCAAATGCACAAAACAGTGTATCATCCAGCATTTAGTAATCTTATCTGACTGAGTAAAATGCTTTTTGTTTGTTTGAGTGGGTTGATCTGTGCTCCGGGAGAGTATACTGGTGTATCTAGTACTAGTAACCTAGTATTAGTTTCAGCAAGATAAACAAGTGTTTCATAGGTATCTATGTATCTTTGTTAACTTATAGAGATGGAAACCAACAACTGAGTTTAGTTATGAATGTTTTGTTTTTTAATTCATAACAGATACAAAGTGCATACACATGAAAAATCCCTTTGTGAGAATTATATTCAAGTTACCAAAGTTTAACTTATATTACAAGTACACAGTTTATGTGTATTATTTACAAACAGGATTATGACAGCTGAATACGCTTGTTTTGGTGTTGACTACCTGCAGAATGCTGAATTGCAGATGATGGGCCCTCACCCTCATCATTGGGAAAAGTTCCTGGGAAAAGTTGTATAAATTACTCATAATGTCAATACAAGTATAACATCAACTTAACTTTTAATACTTATTCAAATGTTATCGATTTTAAAGACACCCTGCTTCCTTTCTTGACATTGTGGACATATCCTATTCACTTCATTTAAGCGTCTTATGTTATAGGCCACTTGTCTATCCATTAGCTCATAAAACAACAACCACACTTCCATTCAGCACCAATAAAGAGCATTAAAATAGACATAAAGTAATAAAACAGAATTTAATTAGATTAAATTAATATTGCCCATTCCACAGTCCAGAACAAAGCAGAGGTGGTGTGCGACTTTGAGTGTGACTGATTCAGGATGCAGTGACTGTAGTGATGGTGAGGTGAAGCCTCATGAGGCATTGAACCACTTGAGCCAACTGGTTCGAGAAACGGTTCATTTCTCGAAGTTTCATGTGCACACGAAACCACCTACTGGCCAAATGTACAATCACAGGCAAGCTGTGTCTGAACCACGTGTGATGCATTGAATTTTTGTGTCTGTTATGTCTGTTGGGAATGACTATGAATTGCAAAAAATGAATGACCAAATAATTTCTGTACATAAATTATATATATTTTTTTGTTTTGTTTTTCTCACTTATTTATGATTATTTTATCGGTACTGATGCCAGTGGTTATGGGGATGCTCCAAACAAATTTTGTTGTTAACTTTGTTCAACAATGACAATAAATTAATAACTTGACTTGATAACTATGTGTATGATACATTTTTTGAATGTATTCTGTTTGTGCAATTTTTTTCTGAAAATGGCATGGGTGTAATCAGGCAGATGACAGTGAAAGTGATTGTGGGACTTGGAAAAGGGCATAGATCAGGGGTGCTCACACTTTTTCAACATGCAAGCTACTTTTGAAATGAGCAAGTCAAAAAGATCCACTTCCTATAAAACAGGAAAACATATTCATTCAGAAATATATTTGTAGTCCAATGATAAAGAAAGAAAGAGGATTAAATGGGTCAACATGTTCCCATGTGCATTTATGCTCATCATTGCACAGAAAACTCATGGTTTAAAATTGTTTAGGTTATATCTGCCTATGTTTGATTTTATCAATAAAAGTGTGTTTACGTTAAGATGTTTTGCTGTATAGTTTTGTGTTTTCCAGCGCATAGGTTAGGGATAATTGGTGTGTGTGTGTGTGTGTGTGTGTGTGTGTGATGCAGACGTTTTGCCAGCAGCATCTCCCAGCATCTTCGGCGCGTCTGCAGTGCGTGCGCACTTTGAAGCGCATTTTCCGAGCAAGGCGTCTCCATCAGTTTACGCCAGGATTGCAAGCTCACGCAACAACCCCGGTAGTTTTGCGTGTAAAACAACAGCGAAACTCTTTTTCCTGTCCCTGTCTGGTCTTTATTTGATCTGAATAGTGCCGAAGCCGATACGTCACATTTACCCTGGACACCCTTGTCCAGGGTGTCCCCTGCCTTCGCCCTAAGTCAGCTGGGAGAGGCTCCAGCAGACCCCCGTGACCCTGAGTTCGGGACTAAGCGGGTATGGAAAATGAATGAATGAATGAATGAATGTAAAGCACAGCACATATAAGAACAAAATCCAGCACATCGTACATTATGACCAAAATCAACCAGATCCACCGTGTTTTCTAATCCTGCCTGAACGATTCTACCTGCTGTAATTGACGCGGATCTCTCTCTCTCTCTCTCTCTCTCTCTCTCTCTCTCTCTCTCTCTCTCTCTCTCTCTCTCTCTCTCTCCATGCGATCACCCAAACTCCCTTCGCAATTGACCAGTAGATCGCGATGGACGTAATGGGCACCCCTGGCATAGATGCTTGTGTAACATGGACATTGATGTACAGGACAGGGGGCTCCATCCTATCACCTCTCCTCTCCTCACTCTCTCCCTAAGCTCTCAAAAATATCTCCAAACTAAACGCTATCTAGTCTCAAACACTCCAAACTATAAACACTATCCAAAATCTAGTCATCCAAACTCTCTCCAAATCTCAGTTGACTGCAACTCTCCTATAATAACCCCCATTTTGAATGGAGCCTGAGGGGTCTATATAAACCGTTAAAATATGAATTACAGATATATATATATGGGTCCACTTTTCTGCTGCAGCTGGCCATTTTCATTTTACACCGTCCAAATTTACAGCTCAGGGCGCTGGGACGAATTCCAAATTGTGTGCAGATACAGGCCTACACTTCAAATAATTATGAGAAAAATCCAACGTAAAGAGAGCACTTCCATTAGGAAATAGTCTACTGACACCTGCTGGTCAAATTGAATAGTTGCAAATATTGTGAAGAAGTTGTCATCTAATTCTAATCCTAAACAATATGGCCATTCGAAGTGAAGTATTAAGACAATTAATCAGGTTTGTACTGCTTGATTGAACACATTCATCCCGTTCCAGTGCACTAAAACCCACTTCCCTTCAGGACCGTGTCAGCGAAGCCAAAACTTCCTTGAGTGACGCTGTTTCCCAGCATGCAATGCGAGCTAGCGATTCACAATACTATTTCATCACAAACATGGATGTAAAAAATAAAAAGAGACGAAAAATGAAACTTCAGGAACACCAACCAATACATTGCAATACAAGCAGAACTGGGCCAAAGTTTTATATTATGTACACCATAATCCAGCCTTCTGGTGGACAAGCCATACTATTTAATCCGTGTCCTCCTATGGTACTTCCGTGGGTGGAAGCTCATCGTTGAGGTCACGTGCTGTGTGCTCGTCACTCCACCAATCACCTCGGGGAAGGTCTAAGCCAATCGGTTGAATGAGTGAGTGAACGGAAAAGGATAAGCTTGCTGCTGGAAATAATGCGCTACAAGTGGATGTGACGTTCACTGAACCCAATTCAGACTACTCACCCTTCACTTTTTTTGTTTTGTATGAGCATTTAAAAAAAAAAACATAATAATAATATGGATTTTGACCATGTATGTTTTGGAGTTCATTGAAAGAGGTTAATAAAAAATATATAATGCATATATATATATATATGTGCGTGTGTGTGTGTGTGTGTGTGTGTGTGTGTAACTTTAACTAACTTATCTATTTCTATCCATCTATCAAACTTACTATCTAGGGATCTTGATATTGTGTTGGAAGATGCATGATCACGTGTACATGTGGACTAGCTGCAAAATTCTTATTTCGGGGTTTTCTTGTTTAGTTTTGTTTGTCGGTATGTTAATAGGGTTTGGTTCTTAAGGGAGGGGGTGTTATGACCCACGGGTGGGTCTAGGTGCCTCTATGTTTCTGTGTGTGTGTGTGTGTGTGTGTGAGAGTGGATGACGCCTTGCAGGTGCGGTCCTGGATGTCGGCTGCTGATTGGACGCGCCACGGCTGAGAAGGAGGAGCAGTCGAGCCAGCCTGACGGTCATCCCTCCTCCGCTCCCAAGTCTGCAGTTAGTCACTTCTGAAATGGTGTTAGAGCACGCAGCCGTAGGGGTGGGCTGCCATTTTCTTTGTCCCCTCTTTTCTCCTGTTTATTAAGTATGTAGGGAGGTTAGCCTTTCTGTATTTGGCTTCTCTTTCTTTCTTTAGTTAGTTCTTAAGGCGAGCTAGTTGGAGTTTGGTTTATTATTTTGGCCTGGGCCCACCCTGAAGCCTTTGCTGCCCACCGGTTAAGTTGTTTTGTTTATTTAATTTACTGATCAATAAATGTTTTTGTTGAAAACCGCCAACTGCCGTGAGAAATTAATGAGGCTTGGGAGTGGGGGAAGGTGTCCCACATGTTGCGTCTCGGTCCCCCGAGACGGGACGTAACACAGAGTTTTCACCGTGACAGCAGGTTGAGCTCCTACCGTTTTAAAAGTGACGTCGTCACGTTAGCCTGTTCCATCCCTGCTAAATTCTTTAAAGAACTACCGTTAGTAAACTTTTAAATTATAATACACTCTACACTAATTGTAATTTCCTGCCCGTGGTTCTATATTGCAACAGTTGACGGCTCATATCAGCAGATAAGCAGCAACAATCTGGGCATTGCGGGTGATTCATAAATATGTCATTTCTTATTAATTAGCCCATAAGTGTTGTACACCAGTGTGACACCAAATGCTTGTTGCTGACAGCAGTGAAGAAATGAGACTCTAGTGGTTCTGCACATTAGTATAAATAGAGTGATTCTCTATCATTACATCACAGGACGGCGGCACTCTGACAGATTCCATGAACCTGGACACTGATGATCCAGACTCCGGTCCAGATGACACAACAGGCCACAGTGGAAACGGATCAGAGCATGGACTGGCTGCTGAAAGGATCCAGGTAGGTGGCGCTGTCATCCCAAGGTGTGTGGTGTGGAGGATCAGGGCCAAAGTTCCAGATGCTCACAGATGTGACTGTGGGTTCAGGAGGAGTGTTTGAAGGCTGGACTCCCAACAGTGATTGGCTGCTGAGGACCTCTCAATCACAATCAGGTTTTTTAGTGGCTGTGAGATTGAAAGTGAGATTGCATTGTCCAGGTAGGAGGACAGCAGTCAGCCATGTTTCACCTCCAGTCAACACGCAGTGGTTCACATGAAGGTCCAAGAGGCCTACAGACCTACACTGAGTCTGGACGTGGCAGTACAGTTGGATCATTGTCTTTGTTGTGTTGTTTGGTCATTGTGATCCAATGTAATGTGAGAGAAGGACGAGTGCAGTTATATTGGAGTTAGTTATTTAGAGTGGAATAGAAGTTATAATGCAGAGTCTGTTTTTATGAAATGTTCTATCACCTGGCATCCATCCATCCATCCATCCATCCATCTTCTACTGCTGTATCTGGAGTCAGGTCTCGGGGGCAGCAGCCTCAGCAGAGACCCCCAGACTTCCCTGGACCCATTCACCTCCTCCAGCTCCTCCAGTGGGACCCCAAGGCTTCCCAGTCCAGCCCAGAGACCTGGTCCCTCCAGCAGGGTCTCCTCCTGGTGGGACATGCCTGGAACACCTCCCCAGGGAGGCGTCCCAAACAAGACCCCGAGATGCTGGAACTCCTCCCCCTGAGGCAGGGCCTCCCCACCGACCCAGAGAGGGCAAACCACCTCATATCCAGCATTGATTTATCTGTTGGTGATTAATTATAATGTATCATTTATTTTATTTAAATTATATTTGAACTGAATTGGATTTGTTTGTAAAAGTGAGATTTATTTTCATTGATTCATGTGGTTTATGTTGAGACCTAGTGGAGAAGTGGGTATGGCCTACAGAAGGTTTGAGTACACAAGTTATTCAGATATGGAGAATCCCCATGGCAGGACTTCAGGAGATATATAATCAAAGTGTTAAAGCAGCAGAAATGAAACGTCAGTTGAGGTCAAGGTCACACAGGTTGTGATGGCTTTTATTGTCAGAATATTGAATCATTGAAATATAATGTTTGAGCTTGTAACAAAGTTAGGATGATATAACATAATCACATAAAATAAATGATCTGGTTTCCTTCTGATTCATTGACGTCCTTCTGAAATCTCCACACAAACATCTGGCAAGCATCAAAACCATGAATTATTTTGAGGGAAACTTCTTTTGTCTTAATTATGATTCAATTATGATTTGAGTTCCCATCACAGGTGTTGTGAATCACTTTATCTTTTCCACATGATTTCCTCATTTAAGATCATGAAGCAGAAATAAAGTCTCTTGAAAAGTATTTTTCACCTCCAAAATGAAGATGTTATAGAAGTCTGAAGTGAGAGCAGAGCAGTGTGTTGCTGATGTGTGGAACCTTCATGCTGAGATGTTCCAGCCGTGGATGATGAGAGCAGAAGCAGTGGTTGTGTTGCTGCTGCCTTCACTGAGCAGCTGCTCCAAGTCCTGCTTCTTCCACTGAGGATTCAGCTCCACCAGTGGCTTCTGGGACGTCTCTCCCAGTAACCACAGCAGCTTGTAGGGAGAAGCAGTCCGCCAGCCACCAGGCTGCACTGGGGTCAAAGGTCGTGACACACCCACACAGTGTTGGTGAGTGCAGCTTGCTGTTTGGCTCCACTGGTTGTAGTTCTGTCAGCCACCAGTAGATGGAGCTCTCCTCTTCACTCTCCTCATCCTCACCACCACCTGCAAAGATAAGAAGAGACAGCAGGAGTCAGGACTCACGGTCCTTGAACGCATCATCACAGAGACGTTGACTGTTGATGGAGATGATGGAGTGACTGGTGAGAAGAAGCAGACTCTCAGTCACATGTCAAGTGTGGAACATCAGGAGGTTATGTGACCATGGAGTGTTGGACTGATACTGAGGCCTGATGAAGATGAACTGATCAATAATTGAGTGGTGAACTGAGAGAAGAAGCAGTTTGGCAGCAGATGTTGGATGAATGAGGAGCAGCTGGACGTCACCATCCTCCTCTCACACTGTGACTGGGAACACTGGACCTCTGCTGTGGGATCAACTGGCTTTGGTGCTGGAACCATCATCCAATGGTTCCAAACCAGTACTGACCTCACACTCTGCAGTTGATGGTCACTGCTGTAGACAAGATCCATCAGTGGCTCCTTCACTGATGACTCCTTCAGGGGGTTCATATTCAGGTCCAGCTCTCTGAGGTGGGAGGGGTTGGACTTCAGAGCTGAGAGCAGCCAATCACAGCTGAGCTCTGACAAACTGCAGTCAATCAACCTGAATAGAGAATAAATGAATGAGAGTTTATAATGATGGAGCGTTTTTCCAGGGTGTCATCACTCTGAAAATCAAAATGAAACGTCGACTTCAGAATCTGACACTACAGAAAATGTCACCTTGAAATTAAATCCTCTGTCCAAAACTAATGTGTGTTGAAATGATGTTTGGTCACATGACCACTGATGACCTGTTTTTCCTTTTCCTTTTTCTTTTCTTTTTTTTTTTTTTTTACTTCAAACATGAACAGAATGAAGTTTTCATATTCTGGATGTCATTTTGAGATGAATCAACCTTCAGTTCAATGTTTATTCAACATGTGTGATGAACTGTGTTTGGTGCTGAAACCATCATCCACTGGTTCCAAACCAGTACTGACCTCAGAGTTTACAGTTTACAGTCTGGACTCTGCAGAAAACCACTCAGCTCCTTCACTGATGAATCCTGCAGCTGGTTCCAACTCAGGTGCAGCTCTCTGAGGTGGGAGGGGTTGGACTTCAGAGCTGAGAGCAGCCAATCACAGCCGAGCTTTGACAACCTGCAATACTCCAACCTGAATAGAGAATAAATGATGGAGAGTTTATAATGATGGATGAGTTTTTCCAGGGTGTCATCACTCTGAAAATCAAAGTGAAATCGACTTCAGAATCTGACACTACAGAATAAAATGGGAGAGGGAGGGCGAGCGAATGAGTGCTGCACTGTGGAGTCCATTACTGGCTCTTGATGATGTTGCTGTCTGGGCCCCCTTGCACCAAAGTAGGATTGTGTCATCCAAGATGAGTCACTAAGCCTTCAGCGTTCAACCAATCCACAACACGTGTGTCCAGGCTTCATGGGTCGCACTAAAAGCCATCCAGGATGAGAAGACACGGATCCATCAAGCCAGGTGAAAGCTATCCTGGATCAGTGCGCAATGCTCACGGCTTCCTTCCATAGACCCCCGTTATGGAGCTGGGATTGACGGATTGGCCATCTTTGACCTCCTCAGAAGCCTCCATGAGGATTTGCGCCTGGGACGGGGATTCAGACTCTCTACCGTCCAGTGTCACAACAACAACCTCATGTTACTCTTTGATGTGTCTTCATGTTTCTATAATAATAATAATAACAATAAACTTTATTTATATAGCACTGCTCATACACAACATGTGCAACCCACAGTGCTTAACAAAATAAAACAAAACAAAACAAAGAAAGGTAATAATAATGATAAGAAGAACAACAATCATAATAATAACAATGAGAAAAAATAAAAAGCTCCACTGCCCCTCCCCCCACCCCATACGGACCCACCCCTCCCCACCAACGCACACAGACAAACGCCCACCCCCATATTCACACAGACATTAGATAACTTGGCACTGAAGAATCTGATGAGGAAAGGCCACTATGGGGAGCCGTCCACACAAGGGGGCACCATGGCCTGCAGCGCCCCTATGGGCAGACCAGGCGTAGCTCCCACCGTGAAGGGCCCCCCATGAGGAAACACTGGCACTAAAAGTATAAAAGGGAGAATAATCATAATGAGAAATAAACCAAATACATAAAAATAAAGTGTGAAACAGTGGCATAAAAATGGGTAACCATTATAAAAGTATAAAAATCAATTGAAGGTAATAAAAGGCATAAAAATAGTAAAACGGCATAAAATTAGTGGAGTAAGAGAGAGAAGAGTAAAAGAAGTCAGTTAAACGGCAGGTTAAAAAGGTACGTCTTGAGCCTCCCCTTAAAAATATCAACAGTCTCTGCGGCCCTGAGGCTCTCTGGCAGGCTGTTCCACCGAGTAGGGCCGTAATGGCTGAAAGCAGCCTCACCATGGGTTTTTTTTTGACTCGGGGAACAGTTAACAGGCCAGTGCCAGAAGACCTAGGATATGATGAAAGCAGGTCAGTTAGATAAGATGGGCCAAGACCGTTGAGACATTTAAAAACTAATAAGAGAACCTTAAAATCAATCCTGAAGCGGACGGGGAGCCAATGCAGTGACTTTAAAAGCGGTGTAATGTGTTCCCTTCCTCTGGTCCTAGTCAGCACACGTGCGACTGAGTTTTGTAGTATTTGTAGACTGTAAACACTCTTTTTGGGAAGACCAGAGAGCAGGGCATTGCAATAATCTAGTCTACAAGAAATAAAAGCATGCATTAGCACCTCCGTGTTGGCCTGAGAGAGGAACGGGCGGATTCTGGCTATTTTCTTTAGATGATAAAAACCTATCTTTGTAATATTTTTTATATGTGGAACAAAGGTGAGCTCAGAATCAAAAACAACGCCCAGATTCTTTACAAATTGCGAGGGTTTAAAATCCCAACGTTTTGGTAAAAGTTCCTCTCTCCGGCCTTCAGGACCAATAACTAAAACCTCAGTTTTGTCCTGGTTAAGCTGTAGGAAATTCTCTGCCATCCATGATTTGATATCTAAAATACAGTTTAAAAGGGCATCAATTGGCGCTGTGTCATCAGGAGACATGGCAATGTACATTTGTGTATCATCAGCATAGCTGTGGAAGCTGATGCCGCGTTTCCTTACGACGTCCCCCAAGGGAAGCATGTACAGATTAAAAAGAACCGGACCTAAAATTGACCCTTGGGGGACCCCACATCTAATTTCATGCATTCTGGAGGAGCACGTATCCATACTTACAAAGAAACATCGATCTGTGAGATAAGAACGAAACCAGTTAAAAACAGTACCTGACAGGCCCACCAGGTTTCTGAGTCTATTTAATAAAATATGGTGATCTACTGTATCAAAAGCAGCGCTTTGATCCAGTAGCACCAAGACTGTCAGCTTCTGAGAGTCTGCGTTACACCTGAAATCATTGACGATCTTTAAAAGGGCTGTCTCAGGACTGTGGTTCTTTCTAAAACCAGATTGATAATTCTCTAAAATATTGTTTGTATTTAAAAAGTAATTTACTTGGTTAAAAAACAGTTTTTCTAAAATCTTACTTAAAAACGGTAAGTTGGATACAGGTCGGTAGTTATTAAAAATGTTTGGATCCAAGTTGCTCCTCTTCAAAAGGGGCCTCACCACCGCCGTTCTAGAGGCAGCAGGGAAAACATCTGTCTGAAGAGAGCAATTGACAATATATAAAATCTGCTCCTCAAAGAACCCATAAAGTGACTTTAAGAGTGACGTGGGAATTGGGTCTAAAAGGCAGGCTGTGTTGTGGGCTTTACTTGGGAGAAAACTCGACCAAGTGTCCTTGCATCAACTAGAGCAAAACTCTCCAGTGTTTCCTCAGATAAAAGTGGTTGTCCAGATGTGTAGAAAAATTGATTTTGATTAATTAAAATACTGGACCTAATGACATCAATTTTACTTACAAAGTGGTCTGCAAAATCCTCACAGAGGGCATCTGTTGGTGTCTGTACGTCCTGATTAAAATTTGTATTGGTTAAAAGATTGAAGGTAGAGAAAAGAAATCAAGGGTTTTTGCTATTGTTTGTGATGAGGTTGGAGAAATGGGTTATTCTTGCCTGTTTGACAGTTTTATTGTAAGATTTGAGTAGATGACGAAATGTTTCATAATGGACAGTGTTACGAGAGTTAACCACTAGATGGCAGCCAAGTTCCATGCAATATGCAGAGACATCTAGTGCGAGTTGATGACGTTGGCTTCCGGGTGTTTTACCTGATGAGCACTGTTCTAACCATAGATATATACAGAAGGCGAGATGTCTTATCCGCGCTGCTGGCCAATGGAATCGAACGTCCGCACTGGCGGCCATCTTGCCACAGTCACCTCGCTCCGCCCCTCTCACTCATAACTATGTATTCTTATTGTGCATGTTCTTTTAAATAGCCCTAAATTGCTCTATTTTCAACCGAATTTCGAGCGGTTTGGTTTGTTACAAAGGTTATAAGCATAGTTATGATACTGCATACTTATTAATGATTTATAACCATAGGCTTTCATGTGAAAATAGCAAAAACACGCACACACCCATATTTAATAAAAACATATATGCTAAACGCTAAACTAAACAAACCAGCACTAAATCGTAACATTAATCAAACAGCTCCAACAATAGCTTACAGATGAAATGTGATCCTACAAGCTTTTGTTTGTGGACAGCGACGATTGCTGCATCCATAAGCGGCACAGAAGTTCGGCATTTTTTCAGTCACCGATTTCCTGTAGAAACCATAATGCATGATGCTGTAGCAAAGCAATCCAATTGTAAATCATTTGCGAATTAAGTTAAATGATATAGAAAAAAAGCTATTCTGTCTCTCCATATGTCAAATTGCTTGTTTTATTTACACCGACCAATCCTAATCCCTTTTATCACAACAAGAAAAAAGACGGCCTGTAATCTCAGGTTGTCACCGTTCAACTCTGAATCAAACAGGTGGGGGATGAGATATCAGCAGCTCTAATTCCTTGATCACCGTGTCTCTGCTGCATTAACTGATGAGACTGCGTTCATGCAGCAGCAACGTTATAGGAAACGCACCTCAGCGAATAACTACAACCGACACCACAAATATTGTATGTGAACAAAATACTAGTTTGTCCTGAAATAGCTGTTGGCTATACTTAACTTAAGAAATGAAAATCTTAGTGGTCTCAGTCGTATTAACTTGTGCAAATAGGCTGCCATAGCACCATTGTGTTTTTTTTCTAATAGAAAGCTGCACTCTCAACATGTTCAACCATCCAGAATTATTGCTACGTTATGAACGTTTGTAAGAAAGCAAACCGTGTGCAAAGCCGTCAAGTTTTCAGCGAGATCAGAGTGTTAATGTTTGTTCAGGTCACTCACGTTCCCTCACATTCACTACATCAGACCGTGACTGCCTGACTGTGGAAAGATGGCGGCCAGTGCGGACGTTGGATTCTGCGCCGTGAGACATCTAGCCTTCTGTATATATCTATGGTTATAACTAGCGGCCATACAATAAAAGTAGCGTATCTACAAAGATTGCCTGACTGTATAAAAGAAAGAACGAAACATGGTGTCAGAAGCGGAAACTTAACGCCGCAGCTGAAGACAGAACAACAAGGCGCTATAAAGGCTGGACGTTTTTTCAATGGAGCTAAACTGCTAAGCTAATACCTGAGGAACCATGGCTTTTTCGATTCCTGTACCAGACGCAATGGACATGAAGGGCGACGTATATAACAACTGGACATTCTTTAGAGCACAATGGGAAAACTATGAGATAACAACGGAACTGGACAAAAAAGAAGCAAAAGTAAGAGTAGCCACCCTGCTTACAGTAATGGGCAAAGAATGTCACATAATACAAAGACATCTTCACATGTCAGCGGAGGACAGAGACAATCCACAGAAGAATCTGGATGCACTACAAAAACACTTTGAACCTTCCAGAAATGTAATCTACGAGTGCTACGTATTTAACACTGCACAGCAGAGTCAACATGAGTCAACAGAGTAATATGTTGCAAACCTGAGAAAGCTAGCAGACAAATGTGAATTTGGTCCCCTGCGAGATGAATTGATCTGTGACAGATTAGTGCTTGTGACTAAAAATGCAAGTACACAAGCACTCATGTTACGTGAATCAGAACTCACACTTGCCAAAGCAATAGACATGTTTAGAGTCAGCGAACTAGTACAAATTCAAAATAAGATAATAACTGGTGTGGAACAGGAGAATGTACACTTTGCACATGACAAACGCTCAGAGATGCGCCCCTCATTTGCACCTCAGCATAATTACAAAGAGCATATGGGACATGCAAACAAAGATAAACGCCCAAATAATAACCTCTGTCGTTACTGTGGAGCAGTGCATGACAGAATGAAATGCCCTGCATTTGGCGTCATCTGCAAAGCCTGTGGAAAGAAAAACCACTTGCCACTGCAAGAGTGTGCAAACAAGCCCAGCGCAAGACACGGGTGAACTTTCTTGGAGAAGACAGAGTAGAGGAGGAAGAAGAAATGGAAGAGGTGTGGTTCCTATCAAACATAAACGCTATGGAACAGGGAAACGAGAAATGGCTTGTCAACCTCAAAGTAACACCGTACATGACTGAACCAGTATCATATGACCCTAGCCATACAATCACATGTCAATTGGACACAGGAGCCACAACCAACGCCATAAGCTTCAGAGATCTACAGCTCATCACACAAGATGGTAATCCAGACATACCAGCCAGCAAAGCCACCATTAAACTGTATGATGGGTCACAAGTGAAACTAGCTGGGTTGTGTCACCTCAAAGCTAACCATGATGGACAAACACACGACCTGAAGTTTCAAGTTATACACACGTCACAAATGCCTCTGCTTTCTGCAAAAACTTGCTATTTCATACACCACACAGATATGTCATCTACAGCGGTCTCACGCAGCACAACAGGGACAGATATGCATTTCACAACCACCACAGAGGACATCATCTCAAAATACAACAACGTGTTTGAAGGCCTTGGCTGTCTTCCTGGTGAACTACACCTCGAGGTGGACCCCGACATTAGGCCTGTGCATCAGGTGCCACGACGAATTCCCATTCCGCTCAAACACAAAGTCACTGAAGCCATACGATCCATGGAGAAGAATGGCATCATCAAAAGAGTCACAGAGCCAACACAATGGATCAGCAACATGGTTGTCATAGAAAAGCCAGGAAAGCTGCGCACCTGCATTGATCCCAGCGCACTCAATAAAGCTCTACGGCGGTCACACTACCAGATGCCAACAATAGAGGAGATACTTCCAGACATTGCAAAAGCAAAAGTATTCTCCGTGCTTGATGCCAAAGATGGCTACTGGCAAGTCAAACTTGAAGAAGAGAGCAGTTATCTGACCACCTTTTGGACCCCGCTTGGCAGATTCGGGTGGCTAAGGATGCCTTTCGGCATAAAACCAGCTGCAGAAGAATATCAACACAGGCAACATGAGGTGTTGCAAGGCCTGACCGGTGTAAGTGTCATTGCAGACGACATTCTTCTCTACGGCTGTGGAGACACTTCAGAAGAGGCACTAACTGACCATGACAGAAACCTGACTGCCTTGCTGCAGAGGGCCAGGGAGGTCAATCTAAAGCTCAATAAAAAGAAGCTGAAACTAAAACTATCCAGTGTCCAATACATGGGACATCTTCTCACCACAGAGGGCCTTCGCCCTGACCCAGAGAAGGTGGCAGCGTTTCAACACATGCAAACACCCACTGATGTTAAATCGCTACAGAGATTCCTGGGGTTTGTAAATTATCTTGCCAAATTTCTTCCTCATCTCTCAGATGTGTGCGAGCCTCTCCAACGCCTGACAGATAAGGACGTGGAGTGGACATGGCTCTCACAACATGAATCTGCCGTTGACACTGTAAAGCAATTAATCACATGCCACCCAGTACTCAAGTACTACAACCTGCAGGAAGAAGTCACACTACAGTGTGACGCCAGCGAGACAGGCCTAGGTGCAGCTCTTCTCCAGAATGGGCAACCTGTTGCATTCGCCTACTGAACAGAGATATGCGCAAAGGTGGTGTACAAGCAAGGGAAGGATCTTCATGTGGCAGATTTTCTATCGAGGACTTAACAGCCAAACACACAGCATGCCCACATGCAAACACCTGCCACCATCTATGCCATGGGCCTCACCACCAAAGACCTACAACGAGTCGACCACCTCGCAGACACGAATATTTCAACAGCTACACTGGAGTCCATTAGAACTGCCACAATCAAAGATCCACTATGTTGTGCACTCCAGACTTACATATTGAAAGGGTGGCCCACAGCTACACAAGCAGTAGCTCCAGAACTGCGACCTTTCTACTACTCTGACGACTGGGAACTAGATGAACTTTCAGACACAACTAGTGATGTTCTCTCTGACACGGGGCTTCGAACCACGCCCCACAACTCGGTAGGGTTTTTTTCTGAAGCGCTGCTCCGGAGCTTGCTTCAAATCACGTGACTGATGACGTTTGAACCACTTCACTGCTTCATTCAGACTGAATCAGCTGGCTGGTTTGGTTCAGTGGGTGAGGCTTTGAAAGACTGGCAGGTCTCAGTTGAGTTTAAAATGGATGAAACGGCGCAATGCATTGCCTATCTGGTCGATACCTTTTGGATTGATTTGATCAGCGTTCGTATTGCTTTCGGTTTGCTTTCTTATTGCTCTGCAACGGAACCAACCAGGAAGAGATCTCAAGTCTGGGAGCATTTTGAAATCGTGCCGCCGAACAAGGTCATTTGTTACAAGCGTATTACTCAACTTATTCATACAATAACAAATAAAAGCCCTGAAAATGCTGAGTCAGCTGTGCGCCGGTTAAAATCTGAGTGTGCAGCATTGTTGCGGAATGTACCGCATGAAGAGGAGCCGCCATCTACTTCGAGAGCACAGCCAGAACCAGCTGCATCTTCCCAAGGTCCAAAAATTATAGAATTTGGATCAATAGACTTTATTTGCATTTTTTCATGTACGGACTAAACTTTATCTAATGTTTCATTTTCAGCCATTGACCTGCGGAAGCTGTTGGACCGGGACGCTGAAGAAGCGAGGGCATCCAGCAATGCTACTGCTGATGCCATAGTGGAGGTGCAGTGTTATCACAGGACCCTCTGGTGTGCTGGATGACACACAAAGCTGTATACCCAAACCTATACAAGCTAGCAAATGAGTACCTGCCTGGCAACACCAGCATCCTCTTTGCCCTGCGAGAGGGTGTTTTCGAAAGCTGGGGAAATAGTTTCCGAAAAGAGAAACACCCAAGCACCTTAAGCCCATACACCCCATCTGTACATAAAATATATAGAAAAAAGAAAAAGGAAAAAATGTATGTATATACATATATATATACATATACATATATATATACATATATATATTTATATATATATATATATATATATATATATATATATATATATATATATATATATATATATATATATATATATATTCCCTGGTGGAAGATGACTGGGACAACAGTCAAACAGACAGCAGACTCGAGCACATAGTTGGTGACAGGAGGGAAGGGGCTTCAGAACTAGAACGGGCTCCAGTGTTGACTGATGTGCCAAGTGTCCCCCAATCTGGACATTTAGGCCTCAAGCAGACCAGAACCAGATCCAACATAAAACCTCCTGAGAGGTACCGCAAAGACTTTGTTGTTTAAACTTTCTGAAGAAGGAATGTCATCTCTTGTTTATTTCTGTGCCACTTTGTTCATGTGGACTGTTCATTTTTTTCTAATGTTTAGGAGAGTGAACTAGTCATTTCTGTTTAACCTGTAGCCAGCTATTGTTGTTGCTGGCCACGTAACTCTCATCCGGTCACTATTGTCCATTTTCAACTGCTTTCTTTCCATATGTTAAAGGAGATGTTACAAAAGTTAACCACTAGATGGCAGCCAAGTTCCATGCAATATGCAGAGACATCTGGTGCGAGTTGATGACGTTGGCTTCCGGGTGTTTTACCTGATGAGCACTGTTATAACTTGCGGCCATACAATAAAAGTAGCGTATCTACAAAGATTGCCTGACTGTATAAAAGAAAGAACGAAACAAGGACAGGAGTTGGGGAAAGAACACCTCACCCCATCAACAACCACAGAATCAACGAGGCAAACGTCCCTGTCACCGTCCCGCCACAAGGGGCGAAACGTCAATGAATGGTAGTTCATGGTTGATGACCCTGCAGCTGACCCGTGGGCACCGAAAGAAGTGCGACAGGCAGCAGTGCCAAGCAGGAAATGTCTCCTACCTGTACATTTACAGTAAGTCATAAAATAGCTATATTGCATTTATTTTTCAGTGTTTTAAGAGTCCTTTCATTAAAAAGCTAAATACCATGAAGACACATATTTTGTGGAAACACACCCACTCCCACATTCAGGTGGAGGTCCTCCACCCCCGCAAGATGTCCCGGTGTTGAAACTGTAGGAGGCGGCGACTCTCACTGGAAGTGTCGGGACTGTTCTTCGCTGTAGGGGAGCGCTCCTCGTGGAGCAACTCTACTTCCGGTGTAGGGAATGCGTTATGCAGCGTTTTCTTGCTTTGCATCGCTCCTCTGATGAAGTGAATGTTTTTATGTCCTGCAGCGTGTTGTTTTTTTGTTTTGTTTTTTTGCGTTTGCACCACGATCCTTTTTTTGTACCGTTTTAAACTTGTATTTGTGTTTGTGACTTTGCGTCGTTTCCGTGCTCAAATACGCGATTGTCCCGTATTTGGCAACTAAAAAAGCTGTCCCGTAATGAACTGAGACGTGACGCACTTGACTTTGTCTCCACTCCGCCGCTCCGGCAACCCCAGTGTCCACACTGAGAACTCTGTCCTCCGCAGTTCTTGGCATTTCGGCTCGCATTCCCAGAGGTGGGCAATGGGCATTCATTGGATCAGGACTCGGATGACAAGATGGCCGCCGTGAGGCACACTCAGCACACTCGGCTCTGACCTATATTGCTACGCCGCGGTTTGTACCTCCACCCTGAGCACAAATACCATCCAGAGTTTTTACCAGAGACTAATATAACAGAGCACCAACAGTTGCTCACATTCTGTTCCACTCCTGGACACCGGAGTATCTGCAGATACCTGGCAAAGTTTTATCCAGGATACGTTTTCACCTCAACGGGCCCAGAGATGGGCCCGCGCTGGTAAGTTTCGCTGTTTGCCGGACCTAAACCCACTCTGATCTAAGACAACAAAACGCAGCGGACTCCTCTTTGGAGTCCTCGCGTGTAAGTTTTCCACTGCGGCCCACAGCCATAAACACCAGTAAAAGAGCTACGAGCTACGCCGTTTTGCACTACACTGTTGCTGCCGGAGTTTCTTTTCTGGTTTCCAGATTGTCCCGCCTGCCCCCCGCATGGCTCCACTTACCTCCCCACACGAGTGTGACAGCTGTATCCACAAATCGCAGAAGATCGCGGAGCTGGAGCAGCGTATCTCCAACCTCTACTGGATCAGGGATGAAGAGATGAGGCTGGATTCTGTTGTTAGCCTGGGTCCTACTGGTCCCGATTCAGTCGGACTCGCGGATCTGGATTCAACCATCCCGATGCTCGGTCCCGGTTCCATGGACACAGATCCCGGGCTCACTGGCTCAGCTCCGGCTGAGGGATCGGCCCTAGCTCCCCAGCTCCACGCCGACGAACCGCCTGCCGCAACAACACCTGGGCTAGTGTCTTCAATTCCACCACTTAATTCCATCCGGGAGGATACGTGGCTGGTGCAGGGGGCTAAGCCTAAATGGCTGAGCGGCAGTGCGAGGGCAGCTTTCACTTTTAGCCCCAATCCGAGGCTCCGAGCTAACAGCTCCACTCCCAACCAACAGCCCTGGTCCACAGTGCTGGGAGGGCGGCGGGCGCGACCCAGTCCGTTACCTGCTCCGCCTTGTGAGCTTCAGATGGACAACAAATATGACATCTTGAGTGTTGAGGACTTCCCTCCCCTCCAAAATGACCATCTCGCCTCCTCTCTGACTGGTCCACTGCCAGCGGCCCGGGCTGTTGGGTCGTCTGCGCTGCAACCTCCAGCCAGGTCCGCAACCTCCACCTCTCGGCGCAGGTTGGTGAAGGAGGCTGCTCTCAGGGCGCGACGACGTTCTGGTGGCGCTCTGGGTCTTGAAGAGTCGTGCGGGACCCCAGCCTCCGCCGACGATGTGACACCGACGGAGCACCAGCGCTCGGCCCCTCGTCCTCAGCCACTGTTTGCCCCAACCACCGCCATCATTGGTAGCTCCATAATTAGAAACGTCCGTTTCTTCAATGCCACCACTCATTGTTTTCCAGGAGCCACCGTCAATGACATTACAAACAAACTCCCGGACTTGTTGCAGTCGTTCCCACACTCCATTAAACGTTTGGTCCTGCACGTTGGAGCCAATGATGTTCGTCGTCGGGAATCCGAGCTGCTAAAGTGTCACTTTAACGATCTGTTTGTGGCCCTGAAGAATTGCGGGATGTCAATCTTCATCAGCGGTCCTCTCCCGACACTTGGCCTCGGAGCAGAGCGGTTCAGTCGACTCCTGCAACTTCATTCCTGGCTCCGCGCCGCCTGCACCACCATTGGTTTTAACTTCATTGACAATTTTAATTTATTCTGGAATCGCCCGTCGTTTTACCGTCATGATGGACTTCACCCAAACAAATTAGGTAGCCGCATGTTCACCTCAAACATCCACTACACCATACAATCAGCGTCTCTCACACCTGCGTGACTGTCTTCGCGTCACACCCCCTGCTCAGTGCCGACCACTTCCTCTACGGAGCACCCTGTGGACATTGCCTCCTGCAGCGCCTCTCACAGGGCACGCTTCCCTAGTGCTGATAGGACTGAGCTTGCTACCGCTGTTCCACCAACACCTGCTCCCATACCTGTAATAATGAATCATCGACCATATAAACGCAACAAACACATAACCCACAACCGCACAACCCACGCTACAGGCAGACTTTCCCCCGAGACATACAGACAATTTGGTTTTAACAGAAGCAATCTTTTATATCCACGCATTTTATCTCCCTGTGGTCACGCGCGCACGTCTGGCACGACCATTAACCTGGCCGTGCTGAACGTGCGCTCCCTTTTAAACAAATCTTTTATCATAAATGAATTGATTTTAGATAATAAGTTAGATGGTATGCTTTAAACAGAGACATGGCTTGGCACAGAGGCTCCAGCTGTCCTCACCGAGGCTTGCCCACCAAATTTTAGCTTTTTATTTTCTATCAGGGGATGTAAGAGAGGAGGTGGAACTGCATCAATTTTTAAAAACAATTTAATGTCAAAGGAAGTTTCTTTTAACAGTTACTCATCATTTGAGTACCATGCTTTTGTTTTTAGCAGTCCACCAATTATTTGCATTAATGTATACAGACCCCCGCATTACTCAACTGCTTTTATCAGTGAGCTCTCCGACCTTTTATCAATCACACTGACAACTTATGATAGAATTTTAATAACTGGCGTTTTTAACTTGCACATCGACAACACCTCTGACCCACTGTCAAGAGAGTTTTTACACCTTTTAAACTGCATGAATTTTAACCAGCACGTCACACGGCCTACTCACAACAGGGGACACACCCTGGACCTAGTCATAACCTATGGCTTGTCCACTAGTGTGTCCTCTGTTGTTGATCTGGCCGTGTCCGACCATTATTGTGTGTATTTTAACATCACCAGTTTTAACCAACAGGAAGCCCCGGTGAGAACAGTGAGGAAACGCTGCCTTACCTCTGAGGTGGCTGCAAATTTTATTGAGGTTTTAAAATGCACTCCTGCTGAAATTTTACCTGCACCCTGTGATTTTATTGTTGAACATTTTAATAGCAAACTTAAATCCACATTAGACTTGTGGCTCCACTTTTAACAAAAACTGTTAAACCAAAGCAGCTTTTATCCCCGTGGAGACATAAACCAGAGATTTTAAAATCAAAAAGACAATGCAGGAGTGCAGAGAGAAGGTGGAGAAAAAGCAAACTCACCGTTCATTATGAAGTTCTTCGTGAACAACTAAAATGTCACAATATTACAATCAAACAGGCAAGAATCTCCCATTTTTCAAAACTTATCATAGAAAACAAAAATAATTCAAAGTATCTTTTCTCCACCTTCAACCTTTTAACTAATAATAATCTTAAAAAATCCCCAGAGATGCCGTCTGACGCTCTCTGCGAGAACTTTGCAGGCCACTTCAGAGGTAAAATCGATGGCATCAGGTCCAGTCTTTTAGCGCATCAGAATGTATCTTTTAATACATCTGGACTGTCATTTTTATCCAAGGAAACACTGGAGAGTTTTGCCCTGGTTGATGCAAGGACACTTGGTCGAGTTTTCTCCCAGGTAAACCCAACAACCTGCCTTTTAGATCCAATTCCCACATCACTTTTAAAGACATTTTATGGATTCTTTGAGGAACAGATTTTATACATCGTAAATTGCTCTCTTCAGACGGGTGTCTTCCCTGCTGCCTTTAAAACGGCAGTGGTGAGGCCCCTTCTGACGAAGAGCAATTTAGACCAAACTATTCTTGACAATTACAGACCTGTATCCAACTTGCCATTTTTAAGTAAGATTTTAGAAAAAAATTGCTTTTAACCAATTAAATTATTTTTTAAGTACAAACAACATCTTAGAGAAATATCAGTCTGGATTTAGGATGAACCACAGCACCGAGACAGCCCTCGTAAAGATTTTAAATGATATCAGGTGTAATGCGGACTCAAATAAACTCACAGTCCTGGTGCTACTGGATCTAAGCGCTGCCTTCGATACAGTAGATCACCACATTTTATTAAACAGACTCAGAAACCTGGTGGGCCTCTCTGGTGCTGTTCTTAACTGGTTTTGTTCTTACCTCACAGATCGCTATTTCTTCGTAAGTTTGGATGCGTGTTCCTCCGGAAAACATAAAATTAAGTGTGGGGTTCCCCAAGGGTCAATTTTAGGTCCAGTACTTTTTAATCTTTACATGCTTCCCCTTGGGGATGTCATCAGGAGACACAGCGTCACCTTCCACTCTTATGCTGATGATACACAGCTTTACATTGCTGTGTCTCCTGATGACACAGGGCCTATTGATACCCTTTTAAAATGTATTTTAGATATTAAGTCATGGATGGCAGCGAACTTCCTACAGCTCAACCAGGACAAAACAGAGGTTTTAGTTATTGGTCCTGAAGGCAAGAGAGAGAAACTTTTACCAAAACTTCATCATTTTAAACCAACACAATCTGTAAAGAACCTGGGCGTCATTTTTGACTCTGAGCTTAGTTTTATTGCACATATTAAAAACATCACAAGGACGGGTTTTTATCATCTTAAGAACATAGCTAGAGTCCGCCCGTTTCTTGTCGGATAGACTACTGCAATGCCCTGCTCTCTGGTCTACCGAAAAAAAACTATCTGTAACTTACAGGTACTTCAGAACTCAGCCGCTCGTGTGCTTACTAGGACCAGGGGGCGGGATCACATTACTCCAGTTTTAAAATCACTGCATTGGCTCCCTGTGCGATTCAGGATCGACTTTAAAGTGCTTTTATTAGTTTTCAAGTGTCTTAACGGTCTTGGACCATCTTATTTATCAGATATGCTTTTATCTTATCAGCCCTCGCGGATCTTGAGGTCCTCTGGAACCGGCCTATTAATTGTTCCAAGTGTTCGGACCAGAACCCATGGAGAGGCTGCGTTCAGCCACTACGGTCCGAAACTTTGGAACAGCCTGCCAGAGGGAATCAGGACTGCAGAGACTGTTGATGTTTTTAAGGGGAGGCTTAAGACTCACCTTTTTAGTTTGGCTTTTAAGTGATTTATTTAATTTGTATTTTACTTGTCTTGCTTTTTAGCTTTAAAGCTTTTAGGATTATTGAATATTTTATCTTAATTTTATCTTTACTATCTTATTTCCTGTATATCTTTTTACTTTTTACAATCTTATAGTTTTTTAATTTAGTTTAGTTTATATTATTTATTTTATTTTTTATTTATTTTCATTATTGTTACTATTATTATTCTTTTAACTTCCTTTTCCTGTATTGTTTTTAGCTCCAGTGTTTCCTTGTAGGGGGCCTGCTCACTGGGAGGGGTCTCATCGTTCTAGGGACCCTCTCGGTATGGATGATCCCCGTGGGTGGCTGTTTCCTACTACAGGTCTCTCAGTGCCTTGCCATTTCAATTTTTATTGTGCTGATTGACTGACATTTTTTATGTATTTACTTACTTATTTTTAAACTGTTCTCTGGGATGTTTTGTGTGTGTTTGTATGTGCGCGTGTGTGTGTGTGTGTGTGGGGGGGGGGGGGGTAACCTGTATGTGATTTGGGAGGACATGGGTGGATGGTATTTGCTCTATTTTTCTTTTATCTTCACTAATATTTGATTTTAATTTCTGTTAAGCACCTTGAGTTGCAAGCCTTTGTATGAAAGGTGCTATATAAATAAAATTTGATTGATTGATTGATTGATTGCTGAATGTTTTAAAAAGCTTCTGGCGCGTGGTGGTGGGGTTTAAAGCGGGTGCACTGGGCTTGGACATTAGCGCAGCCGGAGGAAGAACCCTGGTTGCGGGTGCCCGTTCATCGGCAGGTGGTGCTGTGTGTGCGTGATGGTTGTGCGTTCACCGCTTGGCTGTTAAAGCCTGGAAACTTTCTCTGCCTTTTGGACTCATACGGTGCAGCTGGAAGAAAAAAAAAAAATCATCATTCTGAAGGCGTAGCGGTGCGCCGCCTAATAAAAGCTCTAAAATTATTAATTAATACGTTTCTGTTGAATTTTATTTTATGTGCTACATAGATTTCCTTGTGCGCTGAGAATGTGCAAGTAGTGCGCGATTGCGCAAGCAAGCAGCTTAGAGGGAACATTGGTTATGATGCAATAAAGTAAATACACTATGAGTCAGTAAAGTACCCATTCTCTACTTGTTCTGTAAAATAGTGGTGTGTGTGTGTGTGTGTGTGTGTGTGTGTGTGTGTGTGCCAGATAAATATCAGCTGTTTCCCACATTGACTGATGTGCTTTTGAAACTTTGATCTTGTCTTCATGGTGTTGACTTTCTAAATGTCTGTGGTGAATACATGGAGATCTTGACAGAAGAGAAATCTACCAACAAGCAGAGACTTTATCTGGATTGTCTTGTTGCTTTATTGCTTCAATTCAACAGTTGATCATTGACTTGACATTGTTATGCTGTATAGACTGATGGTATATTTCATGACTTATTGATTGACTATTGTCACATTGAGCCAACAAGCAGAATCAAAATACAAAATTCTCTCACAATATTGACATGCATTCATCTGATTGTTGACAAACGGATCAACAGTCAGAAGGTTGATCAGATGGATGAGTTGTTGAAAGGTCAAAGGTCAGGGTGGAAAGGTCCAGAGTGGAAACAGACCTCAGCTGTGTTTCCACAGTAATAAAGTTGTCATGTGGACTCATGACACATTATTAATCTGCGGGATGAATGGGCTGCAGAGGAAGAGAAAGAACGTGGCACAAACATCCAGCAGGTGGACAACAGTCACCAGGAGCACCAACAGGAAGTGGCGTCCAGGCCCCGCCCACCCTGTGATTGACAGCCGGAGACACTGGGTAACAAACGTGAAGACAGAAGAAGAATCAAAGGTGAGAATTCAGCTCAGAGTCTCTCTGACGACTTCAGTCACACTTTCATCAACTCAGCTGAAGAACCTGAAGGAACATAAAGTCCAACATGTAGCGGCTGAGTGAAGGAGGTCTGGACTCTGTGGAGGAGCTCCATGGTTCCAGAGACGCTGTAGAAGGACAGAAGACCTGCTCTGTGGTCCAGGTACACTCGCACTCTGGAGGACCGAGGACCTGAGACACGAGTACTCATGTTGTTGTGACGAAACCAATATTCACCTGGGTAACAATATAAACTCCAGGATTTGTCATTTGCTGTGTCTCAATTCAGGTTCTGCACCCTTGAGACCGAGTGTCCTCCGTCTGAAAGAAGCGTTCTTAGAGTTCCCAGCCTAGAAGGACGGACCAAACCCCGCCTCCCCGGTAACCACTCGGGACGGTCTAGCCTTCGGCGTATTTCCTCGTTTCGTCACCGCCGTTCCCTCTGGCTGGCCAACCCCGGAAGTGACGTTTCTATAGTATCACGCTAACCATTGGTTTGCCATCTAACGATGCCGTTGAATGTTCAAATAAATAAAATCCTACGTTAAAAACTGGATACTTTATGTGAAACGTCAATATTTAGATTTATATGTCGTGTCTTAACCAGTACATGCCGCTAATTTCAGCTGACTTCCCAGGATCCCACGATGCTTTGCAGCAGCACGCAAAGCATCATGGGATACCCAAGTACGCAAAGGATAGTAGCGGTGTATCCTTGGAATCGGGCTAAAACGAGTGCGTATTTACGAGTGCGCATTTTGAGCGTCCTAAGCACCCTCGGGAATTGGGACAAGCCTTCGCGCAGTGCGATTACGCAACTTCCTTTCAAAATGCGCACTTCAAGGATGCAGAACCTGAATTGAGACACAGCAATTGAATCCAAATCTACTTTCCTCTGACCTTCCTGCTCTGCCGATGTTCCTGTAGGCCACTGCGACACCAACCCCCTAAAATAAACCACAGAAGTCCCTCCCCCTTTTCCACTCAACCTCCCAGTAACATCGTCCAGTCAGACCTTCTCTACTCAGGACCCGCTTCTTGTCAATCAATCTGTCTGGATGATCACAATAAGACTGAACTTCCTCCATGAATGTCACTTTTCTGTTCTCCTCAGATAATAACAGACGTTTGTGCACTGTGCAGAACTTGCTGTATTTCATCTCTCAGCTTGGTCCAGCTGCTGCCACGTCCTCAAAGTATCTCAGAGGACGGATCTCCAGGCTGGAGGAGTCTGGAGACGGACTGAGTGCTGGCAGTGAGGAGAACCTGTGGAGAAACTGGCTGTGGTCCAGTGTGTGTGAGATCTTCTCCAGCTCAGCGTCTCTCCTCTTCAGCTCCATCATCTCCTGCTCCAGCTTCTTCTCAAGCTCTTTGACTCCACTCACTGCTGCCCCCTGTGTGGATCCGACCTGCTGCTGCACCTCAGAGCGTCTTTTCTCCAGCAGACGGATCATCTGGGTGAGGATCTTCTCGCTGTCCTTCACTGCTTTATCAGCAGAGCCGTTGATGGACTCCACCCCCTTCAGGTCTTCCTCTGTGTGCTGGATCTTCTGCTGGATCTTCTGCCTGGTCTCCTCCAGCTCTCTCTGCCTCCCAGGCCTCTGTACTGCTGCTGACACTGTCTGATGACCTTTATGTTCATCCATACAGCATAAAGCACAGATGATCTTCTGATCAGTGCGGCAGAACATCTTCATCACCTCATCATGACGAGGGCAGATGTTCTCCTGGAGCTGCTGGCTGGGTTCCACCAGCTTGTGTCTCTGTAGGGGAGCAGCATCACGATGAGGCTGGAGGTGAGAGTCACAGTAGGAGGCCCGACAGACCAGACAGGACTTGAGGGCCTTCAGTTTCCTCCCAGTGCAGACATCACAGGCCACATCTCCAGCTCCAGCATAGCAGTGATCAGCAGGAGCATCTTGGAGTCCAGTCCCCCCCCACCCCCCGCAACGAAACTTGGCACGTTAACTTTGCCGACACGTTAGCGTAGCGCGACAGCGATAGCGTGCTTCCCCCCCCCCGTCAACGTTAGCGCAATTTCCAACCAGCACTGCAGAGAGAAAGGCAATATCCAGGTGGAGTGAAAATACATCCCAGTGCCCACCATCACAGGCATATAGACGTAGATAAGATACATTTACATAAAATACCAGAATGTTTGTCAATTTTTCATTAAAACATATTTTATTTATTTAGTTAGATAAAAATGTTTCCTCCCAGCACAATATGTATTTGTTAATTTAACTCACATTCCTGCCATCATCTTAACACAATTCAGTGTCACTTTTAAGTTGGAAAAGCATAATAATTAAATTACTTAAATGGCACATTTCAAGTAAAACTGTTGCTATTTAGTCTATTTGTGGTGGTATGTGAGTTATACTTCCCATAAAAAGACTTCCTTTTACATCAAGAATATTTAAATTTTTCATAGATGACTCCCAAAGAGACAGACATATTCTGTCAAGTTCTAACCTGAAGACCACTCTGTCTGGTCCAAAAAGAATTATATTGAATTGAGAGAGATTTGCTCAGATTTTCAGTTGACCTGTTGATTTGATTTCTCTGATTAAAATTAAAACAAAGTCTGATATTTGGCAGCTTGTTTAATTCTTATACATAGGTATAAAATACATTTTTTATAATAACATTCACAAGTTTTCGTTGTAAAACTCATCATTTTCATATACACAAGTTGGACATCTAAAAGTATCGGTATCTGTATTGGTATCGGGATACTAGCCTTGGTATCACCTGGTATCGTATCGAAAGGAAAAATAGTGGTATCGCACATCCCTACTTCCACACACACACACACACACACACTATACTGTAAATGGCTGCAGTTTCCTTTACAAAAGTGCTACAGACGTCATTCAAACATCCATGTGTTTGTCTCATCAAGACCTATATTTTACATTTGACAGCCACTTAAAAAAAAATGCAGGTCAAAAATATGCATCATTTGCATACACAGGCATATGATGATGAGACCTCTTCTCCCTCTTTGTCAACACACAAATGCCTGCAGTTTCCTTTAGAAAAGTGCTACAGACGTCATTCAAATACCTACGTGTTTGTCTCATGAAGGCCAATATTTTACATTTGACAGCATCCTCCAAAAAAAAAAATGGAGGTGAGAAATCTGCATCATTTGCATAGACTTCTTTCAGCAGATGTCGCCGGGCGTCGGCAGAGGACGGGGGTCAATTGCGGGCGTCGACAGGGGTCAGGCGTCATCGGGGGTCATCGGGCATCGCGTCGGCCACAGCGGCTCAGTCCCGCAAACGCTGCTTGCAGCTTTAATTTATTGTTTTGATTTAATTTAATTTATTAGTGTTAATGGCTGCTGAAAAAGGGGATGAATAGTTCAAATTCGAGTTGAAAGTAAAATATACAAATGTTGGTAGTACTAGTAATCATTACTAAGTACAGTTATGCCCATCTGTTATCTTTGTTGGGCTTGAGTTTATGATTATTTTTTTTACCCTGTGCATCTTTTGTTTTGTTAGTAGTACTTGTCATTGCTCCAACACGAGTAAACATGTTGCGTCCCACTAGATGGCGCATTTGCCTTATTTACAAGCACCACGGTCATCGGAGCTGATCACTGCCACTCTCAGCAGCGTGCGTCTACTAAGGTCTACTAAGATTCCACAATCTATTACACCTCGTGAGCAAAACAGGCTACAGGTAAAATTAAACATCTTCAGTTGAGCAACTCAGGCAAGTTAAACTGATTTTAAAACAAACAAACACTATAATACTAGGAAAAGAATCCTCTATATGTCAATAAATACAACAGATTGAGTATTCATAAAAAAAAAAATGCTTACTTTAAATAAGAAAATCCAACAAACCAACAAGTGCAACACTAAAAAGCAAACCAACAATTAAAATAATGCTTAATTGCCTTAGCTTCGTCCCACACTTATCAGCTTAGCTACTAAGAATAACACACATTATTCACCTGGACAGAAGGAGGTTCTGAGGAACGTGTTGGTCCTGGAGCTTCCTGGTCAGGATGTTCGGGAGATCCCTCGGGCTCAATGTCTGCAGCGCCAACATATTTTAGAATTGCTCCTGCAGAGACAAAGCTCACTAGATCATCAAGCAAAACAGATCAGAAGCACATTTTCCTATTTTATTATTACAGTGATGTTGCAGTAATATAGGAAAATTAAAAATTTATTTGTTTTTAAATTAAACACTATGATTGCAGTGTCCCTTTAAAGCTTTTACCCAATTACAAAACTGTCACTTTTAAGAGTTTTTGGCATTACTTTACACACTGTACTAGTTAAAGTAATAAAACTAAGATAAATGACCCACTACCACAATAGTCTAAAATAGTCAACACCATGCCAAATAAAGTATTTCCATAAAATATTTCTTTGAATTATAAAACAGTAGCACATTTCTAATGAAGGGCCTACAAAATACAAACTAAGCTTAGTAAATTCATCCTAAGTTAAGGCTAAAATAACATTAAGAGTCAAATATGTGAGAGACAACTTCCACTGAACAATAACAGGGGACTACAACAACAACTACAACATGCCCTCCCTCCCTCCCTCCCTGTTAGAATGTGAATGAACGGGTGTGGAGTCAATCAGTCATTCCCATGGCAGGATAGGCCAACTTGACAGGATATGGTCAACTTTCATAAAACAAACAAAAACGCTGATTCATGACGAACAAATATTAGCCAGCCAGCTAACATTTATCCGACGCTAGCTAGCTGGCTAGCAGGACAAATAAACAAACTTGGGTGGGGGGGACAACAGCGTTTCACCTCCACCTCTCCAGCCCACATCACAAACAAATAACTTACCTTTCCCCTTTGCAAGTTTTTCTTGATCAGTTTTCTTTTCACTCCGTTTTTCCGCACCGCTGGGATAAGTCCAATTTGATGCCATTATGGTGTCTGTTTGTTTTTAATCCTCTCGCTAACGGGAACGAATGGTAGCTATCAATCATTCACGTCATACCTGTCGGCGTCGCCGGCCCGCTACGTCACAGCCTGCGTGACAGTGCGGCAAGCCCCCAGAGTCCAAGATGGCGTCCCATTCCTTTCAATGAAGTTGCTCACCCAGCGCATGGCTCCCAAAAACCTTTTGACTTCCGCATTGATGGGATAATAGAGCATGCGCAGTTGTGTCAGTGTGGAGATCATCACTGACAGACGTGCGCGCTCACGAACCGTACAAAATTCAACATGGAAATGAATGTATTTTTTATGGAACAACTGACGATTGTTGTTTCAAAATTTTATCAATAATAATGATTATTATTATTATTATTATTGCTATTATTATTATTATTATTATTATTATTATTATTATTATTATTATTATTATAATATACTATTATTTGTGTATTAAACAAGTGAGCAATGTGCCACTGAATAATAAATGATAATTATTTGAAGCAACTATCTATGGACCATAACAGCACTGCCACACATATTTTTTTAATTAATAACCTCTTTGGAAAGCAGACAAAGTAATAAAATGATTGGTCTATTTATTTCATCAGAACTAAAAAAATAAAAAATAAAAACTCAACGATCTTGAAAGTTCCTCCCTTTCTCTTGCACATGTCGATGTGTGTAGCTAACACAAATTTGCAAATATTTTGTCGTCCTCATCGAATTAAACAGCACACCATGTTAATTTATCAGTGAGTACTCTCTCTTTTCATGCAATTCATCACTCTTAACATGTAATGCTGAATCATGAAAGCTATGGAGCAAAAAATAATAATTACATAAACGACGAGTGAAATAAAATGTGTCATTCATTCAATAAAGATTTAATTCATTCATTCATTCATTCATTCATTTTCTATACCCGCTTATTCCTATTCAGGGTCACGGGGGTCTGCTGGAGCCTATCCCAGCTGTCTTAGGGCGAAGGCAGGGTGACACCCTGGACAAGTCGCCAGTTCATCGCAGGGCCACATAGAGACAAACAACCATTCACACTCACACCTACGGACAATTTAGAACGTTCAATTGACCTCACATGCATGTTTTTGGAGTGTGGGAGGAAGCCGGAGAACCCGGAGAGAACCCATGCAGACACAGGGAGAACATGCAAACTCCACACAGAAAGGTCCCAGGTCCGGGCCCCGGAATCGAACCCACGACCTTCTTGCTGTGAGGCGGCAGCGCTTTTATTTCATTTAACAAAGCATATCATTATTTCATCATGCATTTAATTGTTTTGTGGTCCTGTGTTTTAGTGCTTGATAATTGTATTCTGTTGTCAAATTTGCCCATCAAAGTCAGATTAGTAATCCTGTACATCAGTTTAAGGAAAACCAATTCTAGGTAATGGATTGCAGATCTGGTAGTGACCTGTTACAATGGAAAGAAATGTATACATAATAAGTACGTCTGTGTGCCCGATATTTTAGCTAACACTAAACTTTCTGCACAACTGTCTGCATTGTGTTTAAGTTTAAATTAGTTAAATATGTTTGCATACCCAATTTTAAGTAAAATTACACAAAAAAAAATATTGTACATTTATTTTTGGAATGTTTTGCTTTTTACAGCTTTCCTTTTGGGGACAGAAAAAGGTTGCACAAATGGGTGGAAAATGTGAGAAGAAAAAACTGGACACCCAATGACAACTCCAGGCTGTGTGCTCTTCACTTTGAGGAGAAATCTTTCATTTTGCGTGGTGAGAGAAAGTGCCTAACTTCAACAGCTGTCCCAACCATTTTTAGTTTCTTCAAATCAGGTAAGAGCATGTCTACCAAACAAAAGGTAAGTGAGTCACACACACCCACACACACACGTGATTTTGATCAAATCTTTGACCACACATATTCTAAAAAATGAAAAGAGGTGTCAGAGATCTTGGAAGAAGACAGTTTTCTCGTGATTCAGGAACCATGTGACAGCCATACTGTGTCTGATGTAGATGTAGAGGTCACAAATGATGTACAGATCACCAATGATGAAGAGGTCACAAATGATGAAGAGGTCAGAGCAACAATGAAGGGATTTTACATTGACTGTTCAGTTAACATGTTCAATGTTAAAATATTCACATGAAAAAAACTTGAAAATCATTACGGCAGACGTAAAAAAAAATTTGTAAGAAAGTGTTGAAAGTTATCTTGAAATCATTTATGAGGATACTCATTATAATATTGTTGAAGTGTTATTTCATGTTTTGTTGGCTGTTTCAAGGGTTTATTTAGTTTGTTGTGACACAATCTAAGGTTCAATTTGTAAAGAAATAAAAGTTCTTGTGAAAAAAGATAGTGGTCAAAGTGATATTAGTGTTATTTGTGTTTGTGTTTTTTGTAGTCTTGTCTGGATTTGTCCTGTTCGTTTCTGGTCTGTGTTTGTGTTCCCACTCTTGGCCTGCACCTTGTCGTGGTGAGTGGGCTTTTAACTAAGACAGGACAATTATATATATTGTGTGAAGCCAGCAAAACAGTCATTATTATGAGAATTATAACTGAAGCACACTAAATAATACACCATCAGTCACATTTTGCTTTTCTGTTATTAATCTAATGTGTGTTATGTCAAGCCTCCACAGTGGCGTGCTGCAGTCAGGATGAGACGAACAAGGTGAATGGATGGACGGATTGATGAGCCCAGTGAGCCTCCACCATCCACAGACAAGCCAGTTCCATTTTCCACCCAGAAGGATGTCTCTTCCATCTATCTTTGCCTGCCAGGGAAATGCAACCAAACATAGTAATTACAGATGGTGTTGTCTCTGTTAAAGTGACACATGAAAAAAAAAAAATAATAATAAATAAATAAATAAATATATATATATGTATATATATATATATATATATATATATATATATATATGTATATATATATATATATATATATATATATATATATATATATATATATAGATATATATGTTTTGTGATTCATGTTCATGACAATAACAATCGAACAGATTTTCTTCATTCTTCCAATGAGTTTCGCAAACAAACATGGAATTTTCCCTGGATCATACTAATACGTTTGTAGATTATATAAAGAAAATTATAAAACACATTTGTTGTGGTTTTATATTAAAGCAGATAGTCAAACGTAAATGTAGCGTGGTAATGTTGCGAAGACACATTTATTTTTGTTTTTCTTTGTTTCTTTAGAAGCTTTTATTTTGGTTTTCTGTGGAAGCACAATAGACAACACACATGTTAACGTCCGCTACTACGGTTCGCTCCGCATACGTCTCACGAGCCACTTGAGAGACTTCCTCTCGAGCGTTATCTACTTTTTACATTTCAAAACACAGATCCATACCCGACTTCGACTTGAACTTATTAATCATGTCGTTTCCCACATTCAATCTTACTCGTATACATTTAAATATTCACATTTCTACTGAATAAACATCCCATAACGTTAAACGAACACTAACGTAACCGAGCGTCAACCCCGCCTCCTGGTAACCTAGCAACGGGCTAGCCGTTGTTTCCTCTTCGCTAGGTAATCACTCGGAGACGATACATTCAAAACGTAAATTTAACTCACATACCCTCGATCTCAGACTTCAATTACGAAACAGCCACACATACATTTGCTCTTATTTTCAACCATTTCCCCTTCTCACCTGTCTAAGCACAACAGATAACACACACGTTAACGTCCGCAACGACGGTTCGCTCCACATAGGTCTCACGAGCCACTTGAGAGACCTCTCTAGCGTTATTCCCCGGGGCGAACACAACCTCCACTGGTAGAAGTGGGTAACTGCACCCTGCTCACTGATCACTCTCACACACGCCACAAACCACAACAAAAGCAGGAACAGTGCTTTGCCACAATTATGCTACATAAACACGTCCTGGTCCCCTCTGGATCCTCTTTTCCGGTCCTCGCGATCACTCTCTTGGCTGCGGTGGGCATGGTTCTGCCCGCGGTGTCTTCCTTTGTCAGGGCATTCTCTGGCCCAGTGACCCATGCGGCCGCAGATGTGGCACGCCCCCTTTTCGCCTGTGTCTCCGCTAGTCGCCCTTCGTCGGTTGTCGTTGTTCCTGTAGGGCCATCTCGCCGTGTCACTGAGGTGCTTCATCATGGTGAGGGAGGCACGCTTTATCTTCTTGTCCTCTGCATCGCTGGCCTCCTGCAGAAGCCTCTCAGCGTGCACTGCATGACGTCGGACCTCTGTCAGCCGGGCATCTTCAATCCCCACGCAGCAGCTTCTGTTAACTGCTTTGGCGATCTGGGGGAGCAGCCCTTGTCTGAAAGCAGTGATGAGGCTGGCCGTTTGGTTGACGGCAGTCCTGATGAACGTGGCGACGCTGCGGCGTCGGTGCTGGAGTGCGCAGGGTTGTACGGTGGTAGCGTTGGATGAGGGCAGGCGGGAGGAGGGAAGACAGGCATGTCCAGGAGAGGGTCCCTCGGGCCTGTAAGAGAAGGATACAAACGATTTGGTGCATTTGAATGCTCGTGTGTGAGTGGCTCCTTTTCTCCCTCCTCTGGGGAGTGTGTGTGAGTGTGTGCACCCTCTGCCGTTATCTCTGTCACCCCTGTGCTCCAGCGCCCAGCGCTGTTCACACGTTTCTTTACTTGTTTCCTGTCCCTGACCTCTGCTTCAGGTTTCCAGAATGAAAAACACCTTTCATGATCTTTGATGATTTGAATCTCCCACCTGTTTGGGTTTTTCTTTTTTGTAACATTTCCCTCGGCTATATTCAGTTTATCCCGGAGGTTTCTCAATTCCTCCATACTCAGTGATCCCCCCTCTGGGAAACCATACTTTTCAACCCAAACATCCAACATATCAAGATAATCTGGACCGCATTTTTTCCGCATGTCGTCCACAATTTGTCCCCCCTGGGGAACTGCAGCAGCCACTTTGCTCTGGTTCTTCCCCATCCCTGTCTAGACTTATTACTTGTAGCTGCACAGGCGTCCCTGTGCCCCCTTTTTTTACTCAGGCGCAAAAAGGTAGAGAAAAAATTCACCCCTTCAGTACTTAGTCACCAAAGGTTTTGCCTGCTCAGCCCTCACCAACCTTCTTGGATATCTGGTGAGCGGGACAGGCCCGCGATATGACCTTGACTGGCGCGATATTATGATTTAGCGTACGTTACGCTCAACGTCATTCCGTGCGGCAGGTAAAAAAAAAGGTGGTGTTGTCCCGGGTGTCCCAATTCCATCGCAAGCCGATCGGAGCCGATTATCACCCGGGTCGTTTGTCGGGTTGGTTGACCCATTTTGTCGTGCAACAGCTGCAACTGCAAACTGCAGGCTTCAATTTACCGACGCCTTACACATGTGATGGCATGGAGAATGTGCATTGTAGCAACATCAGTCCCCTCAGAGAGAATCTTCTCCAAAACAGGGCAGATATTTAAAGAGAGAAGAAACAGGATCAGCTGCACAAAGATGAGGCTCTTGGTTTTTCTCATTGTCAATCTTCACTAAAGGACAAAACTGTTATCTGAATGCTGAGTTTTTTTTTTCTTTTTGTTTTACACATTTTAATTTATATTTTGTTGTGTGAGTTTCTGTAAGCGTATGTTGTTTGACTTTACATTTGTGTAGTAGTAAAAAACTAAACGTTTAAAATTGGTAATAGTTATTTAGATAGAGGCACCTAGACCCACCTGTGGGTCATAACACCCCCTCTCTTAAGAACTAAACCCTATTAACATACCTACAAACAAAACTAAACAAGAAAAACCTCAGTTCCCCTGAAATAAGAATTCCGCAGCTAGTCCACATGTACACGTGATAACGCATCTGCCAACACATTATCAACCCCCCTTCCTGTGGCAAATCTGGAGATTGAAGTCTTGCAGGAGCAGAGACCACAGCATGTACGGCTGGTTTGATTGCGCATCCTATCCAGGACCACGAGGGCATTATAGTCTGTAAAAACCTGACCCCAAATTAACATCAAGATGGGCATTGTCAGAAGGAGAGCCAAAGCTTCTTTCTTAACTTCCCAGAATTGACTCTGTGTGCGTGCTGCTTACTTGTGGCATGTCCCTCTACTTCTATGTCATGGTGCAAAACTGACGTACGGCGGGGGTGGTCAGAAAACAATAGTGGGTGGCTCTCTTTAATTAATTTAACAATATCATGACGGGCTGATGCAGGCAAATGGGACAAAAACAAGCTTAAGTTAAGTAATTTCAGAGTTTCCCAGGCGCGCCGAATGAACACCGATTTTTTTTCTTTTTTTTTCATGAGCCCTCCCTCCGCCAATGGGCACGGAGGGGGCGGAGGCTCAGGCGACACATTTTTCCTAGCGACGTAACGCCCGGTTCACACTGGACGCGGAAGCGCCACAAAGCGCCGCAAAGTGCAGAGCGCTTCCATTCGGCGCCCATGTTAAGCAATGTAGTAGTTCACACCAGACGCAAACAGGCGCGCGGCTCCCCTCGCGGATCGCGCCATGCATTTAACGTCAGTTCACTGGACGTGGAAGCGAAGCGCCGCCGAGCGCTTCCATTCGGCGCCCACGTTAATCAATGTGGTGGTTGCGCGGCTCGCGGCATGCATTTGTTGTTTCGGCGTCTGCTCTATTTCGTGCGCGAGCCGCGAGCGGTCCTCGTCAATAGTACAGGAAGTCGCTCAATAAAAACGAGAAAATCCGGTGAATTTTCAAAATAAACTAATTTCAAAATTAAAAACCCAATGACAAATTCGATCATATATCATATTTGTATGTTATATTTGTCAGTACATTGTATCAGAGTGCGAGAGACATTAAACACACACACACACACACACAGAGGAAGACTTGATCAAAATACGTCTGTTTGATCCTAGAGATGCCGGTCAATGATCATTATGAAAGAGGTCTTGTCTTGAGATGGACACCTGAGTGCGTGTTTCTATTTATTTACACACACACGCACAAAAGTGAGCTATGGAGCGGGCTGGCTACCATTTCCTTTTTAAAAAGGGTAGCGCAGCAAATGCAGGGCTCCGGCTTTGCGCACCCCTGAACAAATACGTATTCCTTCGTATTTATATTTCTACCTTTTCGTTCACATTTTTTGTAAGTTAGAAGAATTTTAACTTTGTAAATAAAAGCACAGCAAAGACATGTTTTTCTGATTTGTTTTTATTTGGGTAATTTCGCTGTTATTCTGCTGGAAACGGCGTGCAGCGGCACCAGCTTCCTCCACGGTCGGCACTTTAATGAGCGTGTGTATAACTGAAGACATCGTTCCTTTGCAAAACCTGTACACAAACTCTCCCACCAGTCTGCTCCGAACCCGAATCCAACAAGAACGAGAGTTTGGGGTCCGTAGCGACGGCACAAAGCGTAGCATCGAAGTGTTGTTGTAGCCCTCCAACAGCAAACAACGTTCTTGTCTACCTTTTAAAATAACCAGGAGCACAAGAAATAGGGTACACCTTATCTGCAAAGCAAGTAACACGTACATTATGAACTATCGTTCCATATCATAATAGATTTAATATGTCAACCGAAAGCAGCTGACCGGCTGAAAAGACTCACTCCACCCCCTAGTGTTGGGAGGAGGACACGTTCCCGTCAATAATTTGAATTTCTCAGCTGCATGTATACGGGGACCAAGGTGAGAACTCCGATTGGACGAGAAAACCGAATGATTGCTTAGTCCGATTAAGCTCTGCATGTAAACGCACTGATTGATTAACATGGGCGCTGAATGGAAGCGCTCGGCGATTCGCAGCGCTTCACTTCGCAGCACTTCCCTTCGCGGCGCTTCGCTTCGCGTCGCTTCCGCGTCCTGTGTGAACCGGGCGTAACTTTTCAACATTTTGACGTGGCAGACGCGGGATGATCGTTTTCTATCAGGAGTGTGCACTACATAATCTGTATCGGAAAGTTTGCGCTCCACGACATACGGACCAGAAAAACCAGCCTGCAAACCGGAACCGGGTAACGGCAACAATACCAACACACAACGCCTGTCTCAAAAACTCGAGCCACAGCTTTCTTGTCAAACTGCCGCTTCATTTTAGACTGGCTGGCGACAAGAGTTTTGTGAGCAGTTTCACAAGCACGATGCAAGCGTTCACGGAAAAAAAATTACGTAATCTAACACATTATTCTCTACTCGTTTAACATCGGAAAGCCACTTACCCCTTAACAGACGCAAGGGTCCTCTCACCGAACACTAAATCAGCTGGGCTGAACCTGAGGGACTCCCACACATACAATCGACGACTGAAGATACACTTTATGCTGCGGAACCATCACTGTGCTCATTTTAACCCCCCCTCCCCACACACACAAACACACACAAACACACACTAAAATATACAAATTGCAGTAGGTTGGTTTTGTTGCTCTTGGTTGTCCATTAGTTTTTTGAGAGTTAGTAGTAGATAGATCCCTAGATAGTAAGTTTGATAGATGGATAGAAATAGATAAGTTAGTTAAAGTTACACACACGCACACATATATATATATATATATATATATATATATATATATATATATATATATATATATATATATATATATGTATATATATATATATATATATATATATATATATATATATACATATATATATATTAACCTCTTTCAATGAACTCCAACACTGTTAACCCGAAAGTTCATTCTATGTAAAAAGATTGAGTAAATACCACTTTAAAATATTAGTTTTATCACCTTACTCAAAGAGTATGAGTACATGAAGAGCATATGAGACCAGTCATTGAATGTACTCATTTTTCTAAGTTTAACAAACTTGAACTATCAAGTTTTACCTCAGGTGACGTAGTGCCCTGTTGTGATTGGCTCAAATCTCAAGACAAGTCTGGGCTTGTTGGAGTCCGTTTGAGAGCTGCGCCTTGTCTTCCCGCTGTATTTTTTGTCTTCGCAAGTTTTCCTCGCAAAACATTTTCTCCCGGAATAAGGTGAGTTTCCTTTTACATTTTCTTTCTGTGGAACATTGTGGAACAGCATACAACCGTCGCGCTACCTGCACAAATTAACCATATCGTGGCCACGAGATAGTAACGCGTGGGCACGCATTCACCATGTCGTGGGCACGCATTCACCATGTCGTGAGCACGCGTTTATTATCCTGTGGGCATGCGTGCGCACGATGTAGTAATGCGTGGCCACACGTTATTATTATTTTAATCCATGTTAACAGGGTGGCTACGCACTACTCTTGTTTGAAACGTGTATTTGAACGTGGGTAGGTTGACTTTAGCAGATTCTGAGCGTTGAACAACTGCAGCGTTTTTTGTTTTTCCCCCCAGAAAAGCTAGCGACTGTTAGCTACTATATGTTCGCTACAGTTTTGCAGTGTGCTGCAGAGTTTTGTGAAGAATTTTAAAAATATGTGCTTTTGATGAAACGTTTATACCCACTTTTAACAGGGTTGCTGGTAGAAATCTTAAAGAAGAGTTTTTTGGTGTTCTTGATGGTTTTTGCCCAATCTTAATGGACATCTTCAAGAGGAAGACAGGAGGTCGGATAGGCAAACAGTTAGCTGACCTGCTACAACAGACAGCGGTGAGTTCATATTTCTGTTTTCTTCTTCTAACGATATTGATGTTAATAGTGCATACATATTCCAAGAAATAATTTCCCCACCTTCCCTTGTAGTCATTTTCTATATGAACAAATATGATGTTATAAATGTTCATGTCTTATGTCTCTTTGCAGAGCACTGAGCCAACAGCTACGAGATGCCTTATCCTGAGAGGACTTCCCATCTTTCTTGGTGATGATCCATCCATGTTTTTTAAGAGCAGTTTGGTGAGTAAAGTTACGTAATTGCTGTTTGACTCAGTTTTTCTGTTTTCCTATGTTTACCTTATTTGGGATGATGGGTTGTGATAATTAGTATTAATGAAGATGTTTCATTGAACTTTAGTTGATTTTAACAAGATAATGTGTCTCCTTCTGTTAGCAAGAGTAAATTAATTGCTGCAGTTTGGACTGCAAATTATGCAAAAATTCAAAGGGCTTGCATAAATCTAATCCATTGAGGGGCTGATGCTGGAAATTGGATTAATCCAAACATTTCTAATATATTTCTATTATTTTCCCTTATTGACGAACACACACTTAACCCAAAAATAAAATTAAAAAGAAAACGGCTCAAATTAGGCCAGAGGGGAAAAAAAGAAAAAAAAGAATGCGTGCTTCTCTATGGTCAGCACCCTAAACATAATTAACCATTTCTCTGTTTGTACCTTTCACATATCAAATTGTCCAATACACCACCTACTGTCAAGACATGAGATCTACACCACAACGGACAGCTATACACAAACAGACAAAAAATAGCTTGTTCACGTAACATTGTCTAGAACAAGATTACTGTGAATTATGAAAATCACAATATTAATGTAGACCACACAACTGATTACAGATAAATTGCTGTTAACCAGAATATCCTCTTTTTGTATTGTTTCTTCTACAATAGAATGACTCCCTGGACATTCCAGTGGGAATTGTGTGCTATGAGGACACCAGCCCTGAACACCCAGGAAGCTCGGCATCGCCACAACTAAACCCCACAAAAGTGGGGATCATCCTTGAGGGCAGTGTTGTGATGGACACCCTCACCAACTTACCTCAGGCAATGCCTCTTATTTGGCTTTACTTATGCACTCCACCTGCAGTACCCAAAGTGCTTTAAAAACACATTCGTCTTCATTCAGCAGGTGATGCTAAACTTGGGTCGAAGTGAGCTACCTCCCAAAGTTCAGAGGCTGAAAAATGATCTTGCAGTGTAAGCTCATGCCACAATTTGTGATATCTGTCCGAATTTTTTTATGCACTCTGTTCGCACTGCATAGTTTTTTCTCAATGCTGCTGTTGTTAATGCACTTTATATTGTTGTGTAGCAAGAATTTTGTTTTGTTTTTTGTTGTTGTTTTTCAAAACATGGAATGTGAAACACATTCATGCTCATGGCACAATTCTGTATGTTGATTGCTGCACAAATAGACTGCACTCAATGGAGAAAATATTCTTTCAGTTGCTCATTCAGTATGTGATATTTATAGTTTAAAATAGATCTAGTGTTCTACTGAAATAATTCTATTGGACACATGTTAGAAAGTCAAAGTTGGTCTTAATGCCACTCTTCTTGTATTTTTGTGTGGCACACCAAGCATGTTAGTGTTATATTTTTTTATTCTTCTTCTTATTTTTATTTTTTTTAAGAAGCTTGCATTGAAAACACAGGATACATGGTAGAAAGCTGCCATTTCAACATGTGCCCAACTTAATGCTTGCGTGTTGTGAGGCAAAATAAACAAATAAAATAAAGTGCATTGTGTGGTCATTGACAACAGAAGAATTAAATTGCAACTTTCTTATCCAAAATATAATATTTTGAAATTCTATTCCTAGTTTTGATAAAACTAGAATTTTAAGTTCATTTGACTCATTTTATTAAGTTATGACTGTACTAGTTTTGAGTAGACTCCACAATTTTTTTCTATTGTTACTTAATTAAACCATTTAAGTATATATAACTTTAAAATATTAAATTCTGACTATTGCACATTTAAGTTGAGTAAACTCAAACAAAATAATTTTCTCTGCTGTCAATTACTTAAATCGTTCAAGGCAATCACTTGACGAAAGTGGTTTAAGTACAATCAACTTATCCGGGTTAACAGTGAAAACATACATGGTCAAAATCCATATTATTATTATGTTGTTGTTTTTTTTAAATGCTCATACAAAACAAAAAAAAAGTGTCACATCCACTTGTAGTGCATTATTTTTGCCAGCAAGCTTCTCTTGTTACGACTGACCACATTGACCTATATTTTCCATATACTCACCTGAATCAGGTACCCTGCAAGGGCAACGCCCTTCCCCGAGGTGATCGGTGGAGTGACGCGCAACCAGCACGTTACCTCTACGACGAGCTTCCACCCACGGAAGTGCCATAAAGAGGACACGGATTAAATAGTATGGCTTGTCCACCAGAAGGCTGGATTATGGTGTACATAATATAAAACTTTGGCCCAGTTCTGCTTGTATTGCAATGTATTGGTTGGTGTTCCTGAAGTTTCATTTTTCGTCTCTTTTTATTTTTTACATCCATGTTTGTGATGAAATAGTATTATGAATCGCTAGCTCGCATTGCATGCTGGGAAACAGCGTCACTCAAGGAAGTTTTGGCTTCGCTGACACGGTCCTGAAGGGAAGTGGTTTTTAGTGCACTGGAACGGGATGAATGTGTTTAATCAAGCAGTACAAACCTGATTAATTGTCTTAATACTTCACTTCGAATGGCCATATTGTTTCGGATTAGAATTAGATGACAACTTCTTCACAATATTTGCAACTATTCAATTTGACCAGCAGGTGTCAGTAGAAGACGAAATTTCATGTTGACTATTTCCTAATGGAAGTGCTCTCTTTACCTTGGGTTTTTCTCATAATTATTTGAAGTGTAGGCCTGTAGTTGATGAGGAATCACGGTGTGCTAACGCTACTCAAACAGCTTCGATGAAAAAAGGGAGTGTGATTTGGGTTTGTGGTACATTATGACAATCTTGGACTTGCAAGACTGAGGCGACGGTTCAATTCCCATCAACGTGTATTATATATGTGTTATTTAGCTCATCTATTCTACATTTTAAATAGATCACATTTGACATCTCACCCACTGAACACTTACTATTGAACATATTTTTAAACTATGGGCTATTTAGTCTTGTTTTAGGATATAATATAATTCATTGCACAAACTGTCAGGCTAAGTATAGAGCTATAGTCTACTACAATCAGTCGTGCCAAAAAAGAGACATTGACTTTATTTTTCATTTTTATTTTATTGTGTCAGCATTGAACCGTACAACCATGTAGTGTTGTACGGTTCAACAAGAATGCATGGCGAATCAAATCCCAAACAACCTATGAAACAATGAACACGTTTCTATTGCACTTCATTTTATTGAGCACTAGATGACCTCCTCGAGCACTGTGTCATTGAAGCCTTCAGTTATATGGTAAATTAATTCGAGTAATGCTTGTACTCTTTACCTCTGAGTTGAATAGAAAAGATTGAGTGTCATGTTTTTCTAACTATTGAGTTGGAAGATATAAACCTCTGAACATCTCAACCTAGATGTCTGGGCTGTTCTTCTATGTTAAGAAGGTCACTGAATGCTTTGTCTATATCTGCCATCACTGAACTAAGATAGGGATTAATCAGAATCCCAAAGACCTTAGTTATATGGTAAGTTTCACTGGACATTATTCAAACCCTTAACCTCTGAGTTGGTCAGATAAGATTGGGTATCATGTTCAATAACCTCTGAATACTCCAACCAAGACATCAGGCTATTCTTCCATGTTTAATGATCAAACTGAATAGTTTTGTTAATTTATAGAAGCCATCCCTGAACTGAAGACGAATGTCAGATCACGAGAAGTTTATTATTATTGAGTCTATATTCTTAATTGTTAATCAAGTCTTTCTCTCAATCAATGTATAAAAGTAAAGTTATTATTATCAAATGGAGTCAGATTAAATTAATTATTATGTATTTTACTTTGAAATCCTCACCTTGACACCGGAACGACGGAATACGTATTGGGGAGATATTACTATTTGTGTCTAGATATTTCCTCCCCTACAGTTTGGTGACCCCGACGTGATCTCGCGATCGCATTAAGCAGGAAGGCGAGAGAAGTCAATTCCGGTACGTTTAAGTAATGAGGTTTGAATTCCTGTGTGTATACCTACAGTTTCTGTGGTAAGTACAAATTTACGGCAGTTATAAAGACTGAGGGAAAGTTTGAACACACATCATATATAGACACATAATATAGAACGGATCGACATATCCATTGTGAGATCGGAGATCGTAGAAATCCGATGGGGGGAAAAGTTTCATTTCGCAACTCACTAGGACAGGAGTGTGTAGGCATAGATGAGCAGATCATGGACATGGCTGGTTTACGTTTATACAAAACGTTAATTCGTCTGCGCGATCTCGGCGTTGATTTAGAATGGGATAACAGTGAAATTCTTCACTGGTATTCCACAAAGGGAGTTGCACTAAAATCTAAAGGCAAATTTCACGATCTCCCTATCGCAATTGTTTATTTACTCCGGCGCAACGACTCAAAAACCATAACAGAAGGTCGCCGCACTTTAGAGAACATCCGAGATTTTGAAACATTACGCTCCGAAGAAACGAAAAAATTACGCGCACAAATTGATGCATTTGATTATGAAAAAATAAATTTGGCGAGACAAATCGAAACAATGGAGACTGAAACTAAACAGCTTAAACAAAAGCTGAACTTAGACAAACGCTACACTTGCCAACTGGAAGACTACTGTGGCGATGCTGGCTTTCCAGTTGCAGCTATAAAACAGGCTGTTATTAGTTCCAAATGTGTTGAGAATTATGATCAAGACGACAGTGAAGATGAGGATATTACCCTCATCACCGGGTGCCCTGTAACTCAGGTCGACACCGACAATGAAATTCTGACAACCTCCGCAGTTTTCGCAACAGCAGAAAGCCCGCTCTATCCGTCCCTCAGCCGGCGCACCTCTCACTCGAAGCAAAACAATCGAAACCGAATGAAAACTCGTCTCAAAACAGACACAATTCCAAGAAAATCCGTCAATGTTTCAGTCGTCAAAACAGTTACAGATGCGAACAATGGTGTAACCACCATTACCAGAGCATTGTCTTGTGAAGAAACTTCAAAACATCGTGAGGTTATCGGCATCATGCCCCGCCGCGGCCCGTTCCAGAGTTACTGGGACAAACTAATGCTCCAAGCATTAGTTTACAATCTAGAGCCCCGCGATGTGTGGCAGATAGTTTTGCTTACAGTTCCAGAAGAGTTACACTCTAAAATTCCTCAAGAATTGAGAACTGGAACAATCCTTGAAAGACAGCCCGGTGAAACTAACGATGACATTTATAATAGAATAAAAGAAGTTTTGCTTCAGATGAGAGGACCACCAAAGGCCGAGTGGCATAGAATCCTTGATCTTAAACAATCAAGTAGAGAAACATTTGAGACTTTTGCAGAGCGTATGTGGGTGATTTTTAGAGAATACAGTGGGATAGAAGAATGCGATCGTAACCACGAAATTCTCTTACAGATGCTACGCAATAATGCTGGACCACTTGTTCAGAATGCGTTGGCTCTGGGTGGAGACCCACCTCAGAATACATTCAACGCACTCGTTGAATGGGCCACAAAAATAGAGCAGCGATCAAAATTTCTAAAGCCATGCCCTGTAGCGGCAACTCAATGGGTAGCCGAGAGAGACAATAATGTCATTATCTGTGACTATTGTCATCGATCTGGCCATAAACTTGAACGTTGTTTCAAACTGAATGGTGAATTCAGGAAAACAACTCATAAATCTATGCGAAACCATTCAAGAACTTCTCAAACCAGACAGACAACGGCGATTAGTTCTCAAACAGACATCCTCGATGATCTAGAACGAATGAATGACCAAAAATAGGGATGCGTGGCCTCCATTGGGAGCATTGTTTCCAGCAGCAACCGTATAATAGTAAAATCTAATCTTGGAGGCCGATTAGTCGACATATTAATTGACACCGATGCTGCTTGCTCCTGCACGAATATCCCGTTACCTCTGACAGACGAGACCATTCAAATCAAAGGGATAGATGACACACTAATGACAGCGACCCTTACTAAACCAGTCCGACTTGATTTGGGTGCAATAGTGCTAACTGAGCCGTTCTGGTATTTACCAGGAAACAGCGAGGGTACTGTTTTGGGCATGGACATAATGGAAAAGCATGGCTTTATTATTCACTGTTTGGAAAAACAAATTGAGATTGCTCCAGAGAAAACGAACAAGAAACAATCGCTCAGAAACCATGCAAGCATTATGTCCATCACCACCTCTGATCAAGAATTCCAAGCGTGTCAAAACTCCATGTCTGTGATCAAAACCCGAGCAAATGTGCAGAAAAACCTAGATGTACATGAACCAAACAACATTGTTGACCAGTCAGCCAAGCAGGCAGCAATACGTTGCACAGATTTGACATTGGAAATGTCTGATACATCAGCTACAAGAGCCATCCAGACTACACCTATTGACTTAAAACAACAATTCTGGTGGCCAGCAATGGCTGGAGATGTTGACGGTTGGTGTGTTTCTTGCCTTGTGTGTGCTACCTTTAACCCAGGAAAACCTGGCTGCACTAGACTGTGCAGGCCTAATCCACCCAAAGACCCGTGGGGAACACTGCAGATAGATTTCGTTGGTCCACTTCCCAGTGCCAAAGGGGGGTACCGCTCTTGCCACGTCATAATTGACAAATTCACTTGCAACAACACTGCAAGAACATTGGCACAGGCTTTAGCGAACCAAATCATCTCTCTGTTTGGAGCACAGCTTCAAATCGAATCAGTCAAGAGCAGCCATTTCGCAGGTTTTCTTTTTCCATTCCAGGAACTCCAGATGCCAAGAAAGCATCCAGAACAACCTGTATCCAGCTGGGTCAACGAGACCTACTTACCCATAGTTTTAACTGTGGGAGATGGGTATGGAAATATTCTATGGGGCCATACACACCTCACATTACACTTCTTTCAAAACAGTCAGTCAAATGGTCCCCCGGATTAGAACCGGAACAAAATTTTGTAACAACAAAATTTGCTGTAGTGAGGGAACCACCCATCTCCCCACTCTCAATATAACAGATAATATACAAATTTCCACGACCTTACAACTTAGTGTCAACACCAAGACACACCTCACTCCAAAATTTGGCTCTATTTAATTAATGTTTTAAAAGCCGAACCATGGACTAGATCCTAAAAAGTGTTATAACATGAAGGATCTAGAGCAAAAATTACATTTAGCTGCATGCATACAGCTCCACATCATTTTTAGACACATAGTTCATACAGATTTACTATTTAACCAAACTTGCTCCGCAGAAGACCAGCACAAAACTTGAATTAAATCTGGGACATGTTCATTTAACTGTTAGCCTTTTCCTTTTCAATTCGACCGGATTTATTGAACGTGACATAGCTTGCAGAACATTCGCAAAAGATTTACTCACAACTACTAGACAAAAGATTCTGTTTACATAAGACTCTCACACATGCCTTAAATGATTTGATTAATGCTCTGAATTTACATTGATGGTTCACGTCCAAAAAGAATGAAAGATGTTAATTATTCAGAATTACTTTTTATTTTCATTGTACTTTTATTGTACTTTATTAATGTCTACCAATAATTAATGTATTGGTTGTATTGGGTTCTTTGTCACTTTCCCACTTATTCACCCAGAACAGGTTTTTCCAAATTCCATCACCATATAAATCAGGTAATAAAATGGGACCACATCATGGGGTATATGACAGTAAGAGACACTGAGACCTGGTTCACTTCTCGCACATGTTGTCATGAAATTCCCAGTTGTATCATCTGTACTTGTAACACTTTAAAGCCTTTCACGTGGATACGCAGACACCATCCAGGTGTCACACACACAGTGGTGCGTCGCCCGTGAAATGAACTCTTTTTCTTTTGAGCGATTGACCTGTTTTTGCCCGGAGGTCACTGAAAACTTTTCTATGGGTCAAATCTACATCTTGGGCAGAATACCATTGAACCTGGACATCTCTCCCTGGTGGAAGGACATCTTCTACGTGGAAAGCACCCAAGCTCCAACAGACACCATGGACTGTGCTAAAGAGATGATTCTTAACACAGGTTATCATCTCACTGAAGCCCAGGTGCAGGCCAGTTAGCTAAGAGGACAGTGAAAACCTTGTCCAGTCCATCCACACTTGGCTCAATATGCAAACACTTGAGTCACACACTTTGCCCTGGTACTCAGCCCCCTGCAACTACCAGATTTACAAAGACTGAGATGATACTACTATGGATGTGGGGAAGGACTGTCAATTCTCAACTTGACCCCTATCGTTTCATTCTGTGTTCATTTTTACTTTTGATGTTTGTTTTTTCCAGATGGCTCTCAGGGGCCAAAAGGGGGAAACTGTAAGACAGTCAAATCCACATCCTGAAGTGTTTTCTCTAACAATGGAAGTTCTTCAAAGACAGGGGTTACAACTGTATCAATCTCACCTATTGTAATTAACTTACATGATTTACATGTCGCGGGAAAGGAACCCCCGAGGGCCAAAAGGTATCTCCTTGTGTTTGTTGGATTTGCATTCAGGGACTGTCTCTGCCTTTTGTTTAGAACTTTCCTTTGAAATGTTGTGAGTGTCAGTGCGAGAGGTATGAAGGTCTTGGTGATCTATTGTTGCTGTGGAAAATTACCCCTGATGACCAAAAGGTTCCCGAGTAGGAAGAGTTGATCTGATTTGAATCTTTTAAATATGCATTTTAGCAGCGTCTCTGTTCTGGGAGGATATTTAAGGGAAGGAACAAGAATCTGAAGGTCTCTTCTTTTTTCTCTCTCCTTTTCTGGGACCCACTCTCTCTCTCTCTCTCTCTCTCTCTCTCTCTCTCTCTCTCTCTCTCTCTCTCTCTCTCTCTCTCTCTCTTCTTCTTCTTCTTTTTCTTTGACTTCTTGATTTTTTCTACCATCATTTTTACACAACCGGTCTGTTACATTTTTGCTGTATTTTTACTCTGGACATCGCAATAAACTGGTATGTTATCCATTCCCCTTCAATATTAACTTGTTGAGACTTTTGTTTCTATGTGGAGAGCAATCTGACATCAGATATTGATTTAGTCTTCAGTTATATGGTAAATTAATTTGAGTAATGCTTGTACTCTTTACCTCTGAGTTGAATAGAAAAGATTGAGTGTCATGTTTTTCTAACTATTGAGTTGGAAGATATAAACCTCTGAACATCTCAACCTAGATGTCTGGGCTGTTCTTCTATGTTAAGAAGGTCACTGAATGCTTTGTCTATATCTGCCATCACTGAACTAAGATAGGGATTAATCAGAATCCCAAAGACCTTAGTTATATGGTAAGTTTCACTGGACATTATTCAAACCCTTAACCTCTGAGTTGGTCAGATAAGATTGGGTATCATGTTCAATAACCTCTGAATACTCCAACCCAGACATCAGGCTATTCTTCCATGTTTAATGATCAAACTGAATAGTTTTGTTAATTTATAGAAGCCATCCCTGAACTGAAGACGAATGTCAGATCACGAGAAGTTTATTATTATTGAGTCTATATTCTTAATTGTTAATAAAGTCTTTCTCTCAATCAATGTATAAAAGTAAAGTTATTATTATCAAATGGAGTCAGATTAAATTAATTATTATGTATTTTACTTTGAAATCCTCACCTTGACACCGGAACGACGGAATACGTATTGGGGAGATCCTACACATCTCCCCAATACACACAATCCTATTTGTGTCTAGATATTTCCTCCCCTACACGGACGGACATTGAAGACACCTGAGCGTCAAAGGTAAAGAGCGGCTACATGAATGAAAACTGTGGAACTACACAGTAAATCAACACAATCAACACAGTGAACACACAAACACATCACATCCTTCCTTCATTTGGCAGCAGACAATAAAACAGCAGTTGCATCAAAGATGCAGTGGAGTCCGAAGAGACGCCAGTGAAGGATCTCTGATCCAGTGGAGCTCCAAGCTGCAGTGACTTTACACACAACTGAGCATCATGTTGAGTTGAAGCAGCAGATCAGAGCAACACTGTCAGTCACAACAGGACGTGTTGACACTCAGTGGCTGGAATACACTGGAGTGTGAAGCTGCACTGAGGACACTGTAGTGGAGAGACTGAGGACCTGGGGCTTCATTTACAAAAACGTACATGGATTTCATCCTGAAACAAAAAAATCTGGATGTTCAAAATGTTGCGAACGCACAAACGCACACCCATTTCCTTTGAGCGTCCCAATCCTTGTGGAATTGATCGCACATGAGCACGAGCCCTGCTCCTCCCTCGGAACACCTCCACATACAAAGCGTTGGACTTTTGTAAGGACAGTCTTGAGGTCAGCATGACTAAAATCTCCAGTGAGGATGGTAAAGCTTTTGGGTTTGCTGTCTGTTGATCACTGATGGCCTGGTACAGTTCATTGAGTGCAGCGTTCCTCTCACTGCTGTTGTTGGTGGGAGGGATGTAAACTGCAACTAGCAAAATGGCAGTAAACTGCCAGGGCAGATAGAATGGACGGCACTTTATGATCATCAACTGTGCCAGTGGTGAACAGCGTTTGCATACCACTGCAGTGTCCCGGCACCACGCACCACAGATGTAAACACATGCTGCACCACCGCGGGACTTCCCTCCATTTACATGATGATGGTGATGATGATGATGATGATGATGATGATCAGACATTAATGAGTCTTGATTCACTTTCACTGTCTTTAGAATCTCACATGTCGACCACAACTTCTCTCTCTGCTCTCCCTCATCCAGTGAACTCTCAGAGCTTCAGTGTGCAGTGGTGTCTTCAGCTCTGCAGTCCAGCCCCTCCCACCTCACACTGCTGGACCTGAATGAGAACTTCCTGAGGGATCCTGGAGTGAAGCTGCTCTGTGCTGGACTGCAGAGTCCAAACTGCAGACTGGAAGTTCTCAGGTCAGTTCCTGCTTTCTACTGGTGGACAGTGTGTGTCAGCAGATGACAACTGGTGTGTAACGCTGCTCAGTGTGAAGACTTTGAAGCAGATATTAAAGACTCATCTAGACAAAGTGGATGTTGTTGATATTTTCATGTCAACAATCTGCAGCCAGAAAAGACTTTGGATGGTGGAAGAAAGTGTGGAAAATGTCTCCAGTCACTTTGGAGCTCAATGGAAGTTGTTGATTGGTGATGAAGGTCACATGACTGAGCAGAAGATCCTGTGAAGAAATATTAGAGGCAGATTAATAGTGCAGCAGTATTTCTTCATCTTGTCCTTTGAATGTGTTTGACTTGTAACGAGTCTCTGATGACTGAAAACAGCCACAAGCACACAAAGGACTCACTGATTATTTTCCATCTTCACTGCTGATTGGCTGCACACTGACTGACACACTGCTGTTGTTATTGTGTTGACAACCCACTGGCACAATGAGTCGTTTGAGGGAATGACTCAGTGATCCCAACAGCTGCACATCTGGATCATCAACAGGGAGAAATGACTCTGAATATGACATTTACACCATGGAAGGAATCAAATATTGATTCTTTATTCAGGCTGGAGAACTGCTGGTTGACAAAGCTCAGCCGTGATTGGCTGCTCTCAGCTCTGAAGTCCAACCCCTCCCACCTCAGAGAGCTGAACCTGAGTTGGAACCACCTTAAGGATTCATCAGTGAAGGAGCTGAGTGGTTTTCTGCAGAGTCCAGACTGTAAACTGGAGACTCTGAGGTCAGTTCACCCTCTTCACTCTACAACTTCTATCACTCTTGTTGTTGTTGTCATGATTTTCACTTCACTGCTGTTGGAAATTCAATTTGCAGACACTTTTTTTTTGATAATGAATGAAAGGGCGTGTTTTCATTGCCTCACCTCGCCTCTCCATGGTATGGTGTTAGGGTGTTTGCACTGGCCACTACACAGTTGTAGGGGGCGCTGTTTTGGTACCTCAATCCCCCAGGGTCCGAGCAAGACGAAGCGAGTTTAGTGGTGACGTAGCGACGAGCAGGGCCCTGGATTGGCTCCGTGTCCGCGTCGATGTTCCCTGTCAGAGCGGACATCCACGCCAACTCCTTTGACACAGAACTTCCGTGTCAGGTACATTTTACCGTGAATACAAGTAGCTACTATTGGTGTTGTACAAATACATTTATGTGTATACAGTTTTTGAAAACAGCTTTTTCAATACATGTTTACTTTCGTCTTTTGGGGAGAGGCAGGCGAACCGGGAATGCCCTCGACGTCGCGAGTGTGTTCAACCATATTCGCGAAAACGGCAAATGGCGAAGCGCTCGGTAAAGAAAATAAATCGAGTTGCTCCTGCGTGAGGCGCGGTAAGCTAGGGAACCCCAGGAGTCTTGAGGAGAGACGAAATACTGATTCGTCGAGAGGACGTGGCTCTTGGCCGCGAGGAAGCCTCAAACACCGCGGCATATAACAAAGTCGTCCTTGGCTCGCTAGGGCAGCTATTTCAAATAAGGAGGCGTGTTTACTGTCTGTTTTTCTGTTTGTTTGTTTTTAAATAAACGCTATTTCCCGTTGTATCCGTCTCGTGTTTACTTTTGGTGAAAATATGAAGGTTGAACTACACATTTGCTCGCATGGAAAACGAAACAATAAATTATAAATGTTGCTGCATAAATGATCAACTGTGACTTCAGTGAGGGAAAGTGTTCTTTCTTGAACAGAAAAGCAACCACAGACCGAGCAGCAGGTATGAAACAACTTCTACTTTGTCCATCTCTGCGCTGTTGTGTATCGCACAGAAGTGATGCTGGGGAAAACATTGTCCCGCTTTACCGTGTCGACTCCGCCCACGGTCTCGTAATCACAGAGCCAATGAAAACGCAATCGTACCGAGGCGAACCGTGGTGAGGTGAGGCAATGAAAACACGCCCTAAACTGGGCTTGAAGGTACAGTGGGTAAAATCCTCCCATCTAGTGGTCAGATTGCAGACTGCTTTTGTTGCAGATTCTGAAGTCGACGTTTCACTATGATGTTCAGAGTGATGACACCCTGGTAAAATTCCATCGTTACAAACATATAACAAAAATATGATTTTCACTTCACTGCTGTTGGAAATTCAATTTGCAGACACTGGTTTGTGTTTGAAATGAGTGGAACTGGGTTTGAAGCAGGGGTGTCCATTAGGTCAATCGTGTGGAGTCCTCGTCACTTCCAGCAGGTAGAATGGTTCAGGCAGGAACTCAGTGATCTTGGTCATAATGTACGATGTGCTGGATTTTGTTTTTATATGTGCTGGATTTTACAGTCAAAGGTAAATGAGACGAATCGGCTTCTGCACCGCTCAGATCAAATAAAGGAGACATAAAGCAGATTTCATTTTAAATCTGAAACTATAATAATTGTTAAAATCAATGTATACTTCAGATACCTGCATTCTGTATGAGAGCAGACAGGGACAGCAAAAAGAGTTTGGCTGTTGTTTTCTTTAAATACACGCCAAACTACCGTGCTTGTCACGTGAGCCTGCAATCCTGGCGTAAACTGACGGAGACGCCTCACTCGCAAAATACGCTTCAAAGTCACGCACAGCAGAAGCACCGGAGATCCTGGGAGATGCTGCTAGCAAAACATCTGCGTTCCACACACACACACACACACACACACACACACCGATTGTATAGTAGGTAGATCTTTTTGACTTGGTCATTTTAAAAGTAGCTTGCATGTTGAAAAAGTGTGAGCACCCCTGGTTTAAAGGTACAGAGTGTAAAATCCTGCCATCTGCTGGTCAGATTTCAGATTGCAGCGCTCATTCACTCACCCTCTCTCCTTTGTTGAGTGTCAGATTCTAAAGTTGACATTTGACTTTGATTCTAAACTCTCCATCATTTCTTCTCTATTCAGGTTGGAGGGCTGCAGGTTGTCAGAGCTCAGCTGTGATTGGCTGCTCTCAGCTCTGAAGTCCAACGACTTCCACCTCAGACACCTGGACCTGGGTCAGAACCAACTGCAGGATTCAGCAGTGAAGGAACTGAGTGGTTTTCTGCAGAGTCCAGACTGTAAACTGGAGACTCTGAGGTCAGTTCACCCTCTTCACTCTACAACTTCTATCACTCTTGTTATTGTTGTCATGATTTTCACTTCACTGCTTTTAGAAATTCAATTTGCAGTCACTGGTTTGTGTTTGAAATGAGTGAAACTGGGTTTGAAACAGGGGTGCCCATTAGGTCGGAGAGAGAGAGAGAGGGAGAGAGAGAGAGAGAGAGAGCGAGAGAGAGAGAGAGAGAGAGAGCTTTAAGAGTGGAGTCCTCGTCACTTACAGCAGGTAGAATGGTTCAGGCAGGAAGTCAATGATTAGAAAACACGGTGGTTGTGGTTGATCTTGGGGTGAATTCCAATTCCTCCCTTAACCCTCAATCTCAACCCTCAATCTCAAAAATGCGCGCTCCCTGCTAGGTGCAAATGCTGTCCCGATTCTAAGAACGTCCAGTTGAGGGAGGAGATTAAGGGCTGTATCACCCTCAATATTGAGATTCTCCGGGACCACCCTTGGCAGTGAGGGCTACCCAGAAGGCATTGCGTATTTTCGCCAAGACATCTTCGAAAAAGATGGCGACAAAAAAGCGAGCTACAAATGGAAGTATTTTCTTAGTTCATAAAGATATAAATATTACAAAACCATTTTATTGTCTTAGTTTAAGAGTTTTTTATGGATTATTGACATCGTTGTTGCGTAACATTTTTATTTTTTTTTACTTTACGATGTTTGTCAGCCGGACCGGCGGTCCCGGCTTCACGTTACTTGTGTACCTCGTTGTGTAGCGACGGAGGACTTCTTCTTTTTCATCGTCTTTTTCTTCTTCTCCTTCTTCTTTGTCGTTGTCGTCTTCTTGACAGACTGGACTTAGCTTTGGCGTACGGCAGCCCCCCACAGTCTGAAGACGTAACTGCACTTAAGGGGTGTCCCATTTCTAAGCCCTTACACTTATTTTTGAGGGCCAAGATTGAGGGCCAAAGATTGAGGGTTAAGGGCGAGGGTTGAGATTGAGGAGTTAAGGGAGGAATTGGAATTGGCCCTTGGTCATAATGTCCGATGTGCTGAATTTTGTTTTGACGCCTCGCTCGCAAAATACGCTTCAAAGTCACGCACAGCAGAAGCACCAGAGATCCTGGGAGATGCTGCTAGCAAAACATGTGCGTTACACACACACACACACACACACACACACACACACACTCACACACACACACTCACACACACACACACACACCGATTGTATAGTAGGTAGATCTTTTTGACTTGGTCATTTTAAAAGTAGCTTGCATGTTGAAAAAGTGTGAGCACCCCTGGTTTAAAGGTACAGAGTGTAAAATCCTGCCATCTGGTGGTCAGATTTCAGCGCTCATTCACTCACCCTCTCTCCTTTGTTGAGTGTCAGATTCTAAAGTCGACTTTTGACTTTGATTCTCAGAGTGATGACACCCTGGAAAAACTCTCCATCATTATAAACTCTCCTTCATTTCTTCTTTATTCAGGTTGTGGAGGTGCAGTTTGTCAAAGCTCAGCTGTGATTGGCTGCTCTCAGCTCTGAAGTCCAACCCCTCCCACCTCAGACACTTGGACCTGAGTTGGAACCACCTTCAGGATTCAACAGTGAAGGAGCTGAGTGGTTTTCTGCAGGGTCCAGACTGTAAACTGGAGACTCTGAGGTCAGTTCACCCTCTTCACTCTACAACTTCTATCACTCTTGTTGTTGTTGTCATGATTTTCACTTCACTGCTGTTGGAAATTCAATTTGCAGTCACTGCTTTGTGTTTGAAGCATATGAAATTGGGTGGAAAGGTACAGTGTGTAAAATCCTACCATCTAGTGGTCAGATTTCAGATTGCTTTAGTGTCAGATTCTGAAGTCAACATTTCACTTTGATTTTCAGAGTGATGACACCCTGGAAAAACTCTCCATCATTTCTTCTCTATTCAGGTTGTGGAGATGTAGTTTGTTAGAGCTCAGCTGTGATTGGCTGCTCTCAGCTCTGAAGTCCAACCCCTCCCAACTCAGACACCTGGAGCTGAGTTGGAACTGCCTTCTGGATTCAACAGTGAAGGTGCTGAGTGGTTTTCTGCAGAGTCCAGACTGTAAACTGGAGACTCTGAGGTCAGTTCACCCTCTTCACTCTACAACTTCTATCACTCTTGTTGTTGTCGTCATGATTTTCACTTCACTGCTGTTGGAAATTCAATTTGCAGACACTGGTTTGTGATAGTAATGAATGAAACTGGGCTTGAAGGTACAGTGGGTAAAATCCTCCCATCTAGTGGTCAGATTGCAGATTGCAGATGCTGAAGTGGACATTTCACTTTGATTTTCAGAGTGATGACACCCAGGAAAAACTCTCTATCATTATAAACTCCATCATTTATTCTCTGTTCAGGTTGTGGGGCTGCAATTTGTCAGAGCTCAGCTGTGATTGGCTGCTCTCAGCTCTGAAGTCCAACCCCTCCCACCTCAGAGAGCTGGGCCTGAATATGAACCCCCTGAAGGAGTCATCAGTGAAGGAGCCACTGATGGATCTTGTCTACAGCAGTGACCATCAACTGGAGAGTGTGAGGTTAGTACTGGTTTGGAACCAGTGGATGATGGTTCCAGCACCAAAGCCAGTTGATCCCACAGCAGAGGTCCAGTGTTCCCAGTCACAGTGTGAGAGGAGGATGGTGACGTCCAGCTGCTCCTCATTCATCCAACATCTGCTGCCAAACTGCTTCTTCTCTCAGTTCACCACCCAATTATTGATCAGTTCATCTTCATCAGGCCTCAGTATCAGTCCTACACTCCATGGTCACATGACCTTCTGATGTTCCACACTTGACATGTGACTGAGAGTCTGCTTCTTCTCACCAGTCACTCCATCATCTCCATCAACAGTCAACGTCTCTGTGATGATGCGTTCAAGGACCGTGAGTCCTGACTCCTGCTGTCTCTTCTGATCTTTGCAGGTGGTGGTGAGGATGAGGAGAGTGAAGAGGAGAGCTCCATCTACTGGTGGCTGACAGAACTACAACCAGTGGAGCCAAACAGCAAGCTGCACGCACCAACACTGTGTGGGTGTGTCACGACCTTTGACCCCAGTGCAGCCTGGTGGCTGGCGGACTGCTTCTCCCTACAAGCTGCTGTGGTTACTGGGAGAGACGTCCCAGAAGCCACTGGTGGAGCTGAATCCTCAGTGGAAGAAGCAGGACTTGGAGCAGCTGCTCAGTGAAGGCAGCAGCAACACAACCACTGCTTCTGCTCTCATCATCCACGGCTGGAACATCTCAGCATGAAGGTTCCACACATCAACAACACACTGCTCTGCTCTCACTTCAGAGTTCTATAACATCTTCATTTTGGAGGTGAAAAATACTTTTCAAGAGACTTTATTTCTGCTTCATGATCTTAAATAAGGAAATCATGTGGAAAAGATAAAGTGATTCACAACACCTGTGATGGGAACTCAAATCATTATTGAATCATAAGTAAGACAAAAGAAGTTTCCCTCAAAATAATTCATGGTTTTGATGCTTGCCAGATGTTTGTGTGGAGATTTCAGAAGGACGTCAATGAATCAGAAGGAAACCAGATCATTTATTTTATGTGATTATGTTATATCATCCTAACTTTGTTACGAGCTCAAACATTATATTTCAATGATTCAATATTCTGACAATAAAAGCCATCACAACCTCTGACCTGTGTAACCTTGACCTCAACTGACATTTCATTTCTGCTGCTTTAACACTTTGATTATATATCTCCTGAAGTCCTGCCATGGGGATTCTCCATATCTGAATAACTTGTGTACTCAAACCTTCTGTAGGCCATACCCACTTCTCCACTAGGTCTCAACATAAACCACATGAATCAATGAAAATAAATCTCACTTTTACAAACAAATCCAATTCAGTTCAAATATAATTTAAATAAAATAAATGATACATTATAATTAATCACCAACAGATAAATCAATGCTGGATATGAGGTGGTTTGCCCTCTCTGGGTTGGTGGGGAGGCCCTGCCTCAGGGGGAGGAGTTCCAGCATCTCGGGGTCTTGTTTAGGACGCCTCCCTGGGGAGGTGTTCCAGGCATGTCCCACCAGGAGGAGACCCTGCTGGAGGGACCAGGTCTCTGGGTTGGACTGGGAAGCCTTGGGGTCCCACTGGAGGAGCTGGAGGAGGTGACTGGGTCCAGGGAAGTCTGGGGGTCTCTGCTGAGGCTGCTGCCCCCGAGACCTGACTCCAGATACGGCAGTAGAAGATGGATGGATGGATGGATGGATGCCAGGTGATAGAACATTTCATAAAAACAGACTCTGCATTATAACTTCTATTACACTCTAAATAACTCACTCCAGTATAACTGCACTCGTCCTTCTCTCACATTACATTGGATCACAATGACCAAACAACACAACAAAGACAATGATCCAACTGTACTGCCACGTCCAGACTCAGTGTAGGTCTGTAGGCCTCTTGGACCTTCATGTGAACCACTGCGTGTTGACTGGAGGTGAAACATGGCTGACTGCTGTCCTCCTACCTGGACAATGCAATCTCACTTTCAATCTCACAGCCACTAAAAAACCTGATTGTGATTGAGAGGTCCTCAGCAGCCAATCACTGTTGGGAGTCCAGCCTTCAAACACTCCTCCTGAATCCACAGTCACATCTGTGAGCATCTGGAACTTTGGCCCTGATCCTCCACACCACACACCTTGGGATGACAGCGCCACCTACCTGGATCCTTTCAGCAGCCAGTCCATGCTCTGACCCGTTTCCACTGTGGCCTGTTGGCTCATCTGGACCGGAGTCTGGATCATCAGTGTCCAGGTTCATGGAATCTGTCAGAGTGCCGCCGTCCTGTCATGTAATGATAGAGAATCACTCTATTTATACTAATGTGCAGAACCACTAGAGTCTCATTTCTTCACTGCTGTCAGCAACAAGCATTTGGTGTCACACTGGTGTACAACACTTATGGGCTAATTAATAAGAAATGACATATTTATGAATCACCCGCAATGCCCAGATTGTTGCTGCTTATCTGCTGATATGAGCCGTCAACTGTTGCAATATAGAACCACGGGCAGGAAATTACAATTAGTGTAGAGTGTATTATAATTTAAAAGTTTACTAACGGTAGTTCTTTAAAGAATTTAGCAGGGATGGAACAGGCTAACGTGACGACGTCACTTGTAAAACGGTAGGAGCTCAACCTGCTGTCATGGTGAAAACTCTGTGTTACGTCCCGTCTAGGGGGACCGAGACGTAACGTGTGGGACACCTTCCCCCACTCCCAAGGCTCATTAATTTCTCACAGCAGTTGGCGGTTTTCAACAAAAACATTTATGAATCAGTAAATGAAATAAACAAAACAACTTAACCGGTGGGCAGCAAAGGCTTCAGGGTGGGCCCAGGCCAAAATAACAAACCAAACTCCAACTAGCTCGCCTTAAGAACTAACTAAAGAAAGAAAGAGAAGCCAAATACAGAAAGGCTAACCTCCCTACATACTTAATAAACAGGAGAAAAGAGGGGACAAAGAAAATGGCAGCCCACCCCTACGGCTGCGTGCTCTAACACCATTTCAGAAGTGACTAACTGCAGACTTGGGAGCGGAGGAGGGATGACCATCAGGCTGGCTCAACTGCTCCTCCTTCTCAGCCGTGGCGCGTCCAATCAGCAGCCGACATCCAGGACCGCACCTGCAAGGCGTCATCCACTCTCACACACACACACAGACACAAACATAGAGGCACCTAGACCCACCCGTGGGTCATAACACCCCCTCCCTTAAGAACCAAACCCGATTAACATACCGACAAACAAAACTAAACAAGAAAACCCTCAGTTCCCCCGAAATAAGAATTTCGCAGCTAGTCCACATGTACACGTGATAATGCATCTGCCAACACAATATCAAGATCCCTAGACAGTAAGTTTGATAGATGGATAGAAATAGATAAGTTAGTTAAAGTTACACACTATATATATATATATATATATATATATATATATATATATATATATATATATATATATATGTATATATATATATACATACACATATATACATATATATATTATTTTTCTTTTATTATTAACCTCTTTCAATAAACTCCAAAACATACATGGTCAAAATCCATATTATTATTATGTTGTTTTTTTTAAATGCTTATACAAAACAAGAAAAGTGGAGGGAGAGTTGTCTGAATTGGGTTCAGTGAGCATCACATCCACTTGCAACGCATTATTGCTTCTGTTACGACTGTTCACTTGCGAACTCAACCGCAACGATTGTTGGAGTGACGAGCATCCAGCACGTGAGCTCCACGATGAGCTTCCACCCACGGAAGTACCATAGGAGGACACGGCTTAAATAGTATGGCTTGTCCACCAGAAGGCTGTATTATGGTGTACCTAATATAAAACTTCGGCCCAGTTCTGCTTGTATTGCATTGTATTGGTTGGTGTTCCTGAAGTTTCATTTTTCCCTTTTTATTTTTTACATCCATGTTTGTGATGAAATAGTATTGTGAATCGCTAGCTCGCATTGCATGCTGGGAAAAAGCGTCACTCAAGGAAGTTTTGGCTTCGCTGACACGGTCCTGAAGGGAAGTGGGTTTTAGTGCACTGGAACGGGATGAATGTGTTTAATCAAGCAGTACAAACCTGATTAATTGTCTTAATACTTGACTTGGAATGGCCATATTGTTTAGGATTAGAATTAGATGACACTTCACAATATTTGCAACTATTCAATTTGACCAGCAGGTGTCAGTAGAAGACGAAATTTCATGTTGAGTATTTCCTAATGGAAGTGCTCTCTTTACGTTGGATTTTTCTCATAATTATTTGAAGTGTAGGCCTGTATCTGCACACAATTTGCAATTCGTCCCAGCGCCCTGAGCTGTAAATTTGGACGGTGTAAAATGAAAATGGCCAGCTGCAGCAGAAAAGTGGACCCATATATATATATATGCAATTCATATTTTAACGGTTTATATAGACCCCTCAGGCTCCATTCAAAATGGGGGTTATTGTAGGAGAGTTGCAGTCAACTGAGATTTGGAGAGAGTTTGGATGACTAGATTTTGGATAGTGTTTATAGTTTGGAGTGTTTGAGACTAGATAGCGTTTAGTTTGGAGATATTTTTGAGAGCTTAGGGAGAGAGTGAGGAGAGGAGAGGTGATAGGATGGAGCCCCCTGTCCTGTACATCAATGTCCATGTTACACAAGCATCTATGCCAGGGGTGCCCATTACGTCCATCGCGATCTACTGGTCAATTGCGAAGGGAGTTTGGGTGATCGCATGGAGAGAGTGAGTGTGAGAGAGATAGAGAGAGAGAGAGAGAGAGAGAGAGAGAGAGAGAGATCCGCGTCAATTACAGCAGGTAGAATCGTTCAGGCAGGATTAGAAAACACGGTGGATCTGGTTGATTTTGGTCATAATGTACGATGTGCTGGATTTTGTTCTTATATGTGCTGTGCTTTACATTCATTCATTCATTCATTCATTTTCCATACCCGCTTAGTCCCGAACTCAGGGTCACGGGGGTCTGCTGGAGCCTCTCCCAGCTGTCTTAGGGCGAAGGCAGGGGACACCCTGGACAAGGGTGTCCAGGGTAAATGTGACGTATCGGCTTCGGCACTATTCAGATCAAATAAAGACCAGACAGGGACAGGAAAAAGAGTTTCGCTGTTGTTTTACACGCAAAACTACCGAGGTTGTCGCGTGAGCTTGCAATCCTGGCGTAAACTGATGGAGACGCCTCGCTCGGAAAATGCGCTTCAAAGTGCACACGCACTGCAGACGCGCCGAAGATGCTGGGAGATGCTGCTAGCAAAACGTCTGCATCACACACACACACACACACACACACACACACACACACACACACACACACACACACGCACACACACACACCAATTATCCCTAACCTATGCGCTGGAAAACACAAAAATATACAGCAAAACATCTTAACTTAAACACATTTTTATTGATAAAATCAAACATAGGCAGATATAACCTAAACAATTTTAAACCATGAGTTTTCTGTGCAATGATGAGCATAAATGCACATGGGAACATGTTGACCCATTTAATCCTCTTTCTTTCTTTATCATTGGACTACAAATATATTTCTGAATTAATATGTTTTCCTGTTTTATAGGAAGTGGATCTTTTTGACTTGCTCATTTTAAAAGTAGCTTGCATGTTGAAAAAGTGTGAGCACCCCTGATCTATGCCCTTTTCCAAGTCCCACAATCACTTTCACTGTCATCTGCCTGATTACACCCATGCCATTTTCAGAAAAAAATTGCACAAACAGAATACATTCAAAAAATGTATCATACACATAGTTATCAAGTCAAGTTATTTATTTATTGTCATTGTTGAACAAAGTTAACAACAAAATTTGTTTGGAGCATCCCCATAACCACTGGCATCAGTCCCGATAAAATAATCATAAATAAGTGAGAAAAAAAAAAAAAAAAAAAAAAAATTTATGTACAGAAATTGTTTGGTCATTCATTTTTTGCAATTCATAGTCATTCCCAACAGACATAACAGACACAAAAATTCAATGCATCACACGTGGTTCAGACACAGCTTGCCTGTGATTGTACATTTGGCCAGTAGGTGGTTTCGTGTGCACATGAAACTTCGAGAAATGAACCGTTTCTCGAACCAGTTGGCTCAAGTGGTTCAATGCCTCATGAGGCTTCACCTCACCATCACTACAGTCACTGCATCCTGAATCAGTCACACTCAAAGTCGCACACCACCTCTGCTTTGTTCTGGACTGTGGAATGGGCAATATTAATTTAATCTAATTACATTCTGTTTTATTACTTTATGTCTATTTTAATGCTCTTTATTGGTGCTGAATGGAAGTGTGGTTGTTGTTTTATGAGCTAATGGATAGACAAGTGGCCTATAACATAAGACGCTTAAATGAAGTGAATAGGATATGTCCACAATGTCAAGAAAGGAAGCAGGGTGTCTTTAAAATCGATAACATTTGAATAAGTATTAAAAGTTTAGTTGATGTTATACTTGTATTGACATTATGAGTAATTTATACAACTTTTCCCAGGAACTTTTCCCAATGATGAGGGTGAGGGCCCATCATCTGCAATTCAGCATTCTGCAGGTAGTCAACACCAAAACAAGCGTATTCAGCTGTCATAATCCTGTTTGTAAATAATACACATAAACTGTGTACTTGTAATATAAGTCAAACTTTGGTAACTTGAATATAATTCTCACAAAGGGATTTTTCATGTGTATGCACTTTGTATCTGTTATGAATTAAAAAAACAAAACATTCATAACTAAACTCAGTTGTTGGTTTCCATCTCTATAAGTTAACAAAGATACATAGATACCTATGAAACACTTGTTTATCTTGCTGAAACTAATACTAGGTTACTAGTACTAGATACACCAGTATACTCTCCCGGAGCACAGATCAACCCACTCAAACAAACAAAAAGCATTTTACTCAGTCAGATAAGATTACTAAATGCTGGATGATACACTGTTTTGTGCATTATTTGGGTAAATAAAATAGTTCTATTATTCATACCTCCGCCTACCATTTATTATTACCTAAGGCATAGGGCATTTAAAAAAACAAAACAAATGTCATTCCGGTGTGCCACCCTTCCACAGTCTGTGCCCCGAGCTTGCCCCCCCAAGAAAAAAATTCTAGGACCGCCCCTGTTTCCAACACTGTGGATGCTCGGTTGTTTATTGCAGCAGACAGATAAACAATTAAACGGCTAAAGCCATCTATTCCACCGTGAATGACAAATCTCCAGCTTTTGGTAAAAAAGGGAGAGAAGATGGAAAGAGAAATCTAAAATATATAAGGCATCAGATAGCTAATTGAAAAAGGTTCATGCACAGCTTATTTGACACAAAAAAGGTATGGTACAAAGATGAAAAGATTTGGAGCGGGTAGAAAATCTCAATGTTTCATTTGTTCAAGTATTTAAAAACAGTTTTGAAAAATACCGTATTAATTTGTGGTTTCCATCTATGTGCCACATTGCATTTGGTGCAGGAACAGAATACTGCCTCCGTCTTAGTGTGCGATTGGCCAAGGCTCGCACTTCAGTCCCAATTGGGTCCACTCTTCTTAAGGAATCACATACTCTTTGAACTACAACAACAGCAAAAAAAAAAGGAAGACAAACTACATAAAATATTAAAGGCACAAATCCGTGTTAACACAGATAATGCTGACAAAAGGTATGATTTCATTTATTAAATACCCCCCCTTTCTTTTTTTTAAATATACCGCCATTCTTTTTTTAATCATCCATGTAAGCACTTTTAGCTACATTTTGTACGGAAAGCGTTATACAAATAAAGCTAATTATATTTGTTTGTTTCGGTTAAACTGATGCACAATACAGATTACTGAATACATTCATGTGGGGATCAACTTCATATCAAACTTACTTTGCACTCGTACATCCCCTGGCATGAAGGAATGCTCTCATCATTCTGTACCCTGTGTTTGGGTGACTGAGTTGGATTTCTGCAATAACGGCATCCAGCTCTTCATCACAAAGCGCTGAATACATGTCCGACATTCTAAACAAACAAAGAATAATTCCTGAAATTTTACTTGGCAAGAGCCAAAACATATATAATAATAATAATAATAATAATAATAATAATAATAATAATAATAATAAACTTTTATTTGTACAGCGCTAAATCACAACCAAAGGCGTCTCAAAGCGCTTTATACAATCGTATAATATATGATATATTATATATTATATTATATATTATATACTGATATATGATTAAAAGCGTCCATTTTCACTGCAACCATTTTGACGTGTATTTGTTGTATCATTAGTGTTATTAGGTACAAGTGTTGCTGCATTCATTGCAAGGTTAACGTCATTTGCGTCAATAGATATGGAAAACAACTACACTTAAGTTTAAAAGAAATGTGCACGTTTTGGAAATGGCAATTTCTTAATATTATTATTATTATTATTATTATTATTATTATTATTATTATTATTATTATTATTATTATCATTAGTGTTCTGTTAAGGTGAAACAACAAAGAAGCCTTTAAGTCTAAATTGTTTAATAAATAGGTTAAGAGCAGTTGGTCTAAGTATGAAAGTCATTTCATTTATTTGTTGCATTAAGAGAAGCATTTATAGAGCGTCGTTGCCACCTACTGGCATCTTTCGGTAGTATTTCTGTTGTAATTTTGAAGCGAACTTTATACCGGAAGTAAGACACGGGAAACACACTGCCAGCGTTTTCTGATGAGCACCCGTTCCTGTAAACCAGTGTTTGTGTGCCGCGAGATATTGTCAGGTGTGCCGTGGGAAATTATCCGATTTGTGTGCCTGTGCAGTCTTAGCGCCTGGCAGAGTAATCATGTAGTACTCTTCCATACCAGTAGGTGGCAGCAGCAGGTAGCTAATTGCCTTGCGCTTGGAGACAAGCGAATTAGTGACGCATGGATGCAGCGACAGGTGTGTGGATTGTGGATAGCGGGACGATGGTTGAAAGTGATGGATAAGTTTTTGAAGAGGAAAAATGCTGACTCTGAACTGGACCCTGGACAAAATCCGGACCCAGATGAAGGCCCTAGTATGAGTGGAGGCAAAGACGGTGACGTCGAGCAAAGTTTCTGGCGTGAGGCAATACAATGAAAGCTATCTTTCATTTGGATTTACTTTTACCGGGGATGCAACGGCACCGACTCCGTTGTGCTTGGTATGTGGTGAAAAGCTCTCCAACAGTGCTATGGTCCCAAGTAAGCTCCAAACGAAACAGCCCAGGAGTATTTTGTTCGCCTGCGTGAACACACGGAGAAACAGGCAACTTTCATGAGAAAAACCGCAAAAGTAAACGAGAGAGCCCTTAAAGCTAGCTACCATGTCGCTGAACTAGGGTTGCCACCTACCAGAGTTACAAATCCGGGACCTGGGGGGGGTCCCGGATCCTGTATCAGTTCATTACGGGACAGGTTTTTTAGTTGCCAAGTACGGGACAATCGCGTATTTTACGGGAGTAGACCACAGGCAGAAATCAAATGAGGTTTTGTCATTTTCCCTTAAAAACGGGACAAATTGTGTCCCGGGAGAGATTTTATTTTTCCCGGGACAGGTGGTGAAAAAAGAGAACAATTCTGGGAAAAACGGGACGGGTGGCAACACTACGCTGAACTTGTGGCTAAATCAAAAAAGTCCCACACTGTGGCAGAGCAATTAATACTTCCCGCCTGCAAAGCCATTGTAAATGAGACGCTCGGACCCGAAGCGGCTAAAGAAATAGCCAAAGTCCCTCTCTCAGATAACACAATCTCCAGACGTATTAATGAGATGTCTGCAGACATCGAAAGTGTGGTTTTGGACAAGATCCCTATCAGTAAGAAATTTGCCTTGCAACTTGATGAGTCTACTGATATAAGTGTTGTTGCAGATTCTGAAGTCGACATTTCACTTTGATTTTCAGAGTGATGACACCCTGGAAAAACTCTCCATCATTATAAACTCTCCATCATTTATGCTCTATTCAGGTTGGAGTATTGCAGGTTGTCAAAGCTCAGCTGTGATTGGCTGCTCTCAGCTCTGAAGTCCAACCCCTCCCACCTCAGACACCTGGACCTGAGTGAGAACCTGCTGCAGGATTCAGCAGTGAAGGAGCTGAGTGGTTTTCTGCAGGGTCCAGACTGTAAACTGGAGACTCTGAGGTCAGTTCACCCTCTTCACTCGACAACTTCTATCACTCTTGTTGTTGTCGTCATGATTTGCACTTGACTGCTGTTGGAAATTCAATTTGCAGACACTGGTTTGTGTTTGAAATGAGTGAAACTGGGTTTGAAGCAGGGGTGCCCATTAGGTCTAGGGGGTGGGTAGAGAGACGAACCGCTCTCTCAGTCATTAGAAAACACGGTGGTTGTGGTTGATCTTGGTCATAATGTACGATGTGCTGGAGTTTGTTTCTATATGTGCTGTGTTTTACAGTCAAAGGTAAATGTGATGAATCAGCTTCTGCACTGCTCAGATCAAATAAAGGAGATATAAAGCAGGTTTCATTTTAAATCTGCAACTATAATGAACAAAATCAAGGTATACTTCAGATACCTGCATTCTGTTTGAGAGCAGACAGGGACAGCAAAAAGAGTTTGGCTGTTGTTTTCTTTAACTACACGCCAAACTACCGGGGTTGTTGCGTGAGCCTGCAATCCTGGCGTAAACTGACGGAGACGCCTCGCTCGCAAAATACGCTTCAAAGTCACGCACAGCAGAAGCACCGGAGATCCTGGGAGATGCTGCTAGCAAAACATCTGCGTTCCACACACACACACACACACACACACACACACACTCACACACACACACACACCGATTGTATAGTAGGTAGATCTTTTTGACTTGGTCATTTTAAAAGTAGCTCGCATGTTGAAAAAGTGTGAGCACCTCTGGTTTAAAGGTTAAAATCCTGCCATCTGGTGGTCAGATTTCAGATTGCAGCGCTCATTCACTCACCCTCTCTCCTTTGATGAGTGTCAGATTCTAAAGTCGACTTTTGACTTTGATTCTCAGAGTGAAGACACCCTGGAAAAACTCTCCATCATTTCTTCTCTATTCAGGTTGTGGAGGTGCAGGTTGTCAAAGCTCAGCTGTGATTGGCTGCTCTCAGCTCTGAAGTCCAACCCCTCCCAACTCAGACACCTGGAGCTGAGTTGGAACTGCCTTCTGGATTCAACAGTGAAGGTGCTGAGTGGTTTTCTGCAGAGTCCAGACTGTAAACTGGAGACTCTGAGGTCAGTTCACCCTCTTCACTCTACAACTTCTATCACTCTTGTTATTGTTGTCATGATTTTCACTTGACTGCTATTGGAAATTCAATTTGCAGTCACTGGTTTGTGTTTGAAATTAATGAAACTGGGTTTAAAGGTACAGTGTGTAAAATCCTCCCATCTAGTGGTCAGCTTGCAGATTGCAGATTCTGAAGTGGACATTTCACTTTGATTTTCAGAGTGATGACACCCTGGAAAAACTCTCCATCATTATAAACTCTTCATCATTTATTCTCTATTCAGGTTGTGGTGCTGCAGTTTGTCAAAGCTCAGCTGTGATTGGCTGCTCTCAGCTCTGAAGTCCAACCCCTCCCACCTCAGACACCTGGACCTGGATGGGAACCAGCTGCAGGATTCAGGAGTGAAGCCACTAATGGATCTTGTCCACAGCAGAGACTATCAACTGGAGAGTGTGAGGTCAGTACTGGTTTAGAACCATTGGATGATGGTTCCAGCACCAAAGCCAGTTGATCCCACAGCAGAGGTCCAGTGTTCCCAGTCACAGTGTGAGAGGAGGATGGTGACGTCCAGCTGCTCCTCATTCATCCAACATCTGCTGCCAAACTGCTTCTTCTCTCAGTTCACCACCCAATTATTGATCAGTTCATCTTCATCAGGCCTCAGTATCAGTCCAACACTCCATGGTCACATGACCTTCACATGTTCCACACTAGACATGTGACTGAGAGTCTGCTTCTTCTCACCAGTCACTCCACCATCTCCATCAACAGTCAGCGTCTCTGTGATGATGCGTTCAAGGACCCTGAGTCCTGACTCCTGCTGTCTCTTCTTCTCTCTACAGGTGGAGGTGAGGGAGGATGAGGAGGAGACTGAAGAGGAGCGCTCCATCTAGTGGTGGCTGACAGAACTACAACAAGTGGAGCCAAACAGCAAGCTGTGTGTCATGACTAGTGATGGTGAGGTGAAGCCTCATGAGGCATTGAACCGCTTGAGCCAACTGGTTCGAGAAACGGTTCATTTCTCGAAGTTTCATGTGCACACGAAACCACCTACTGGCCAAATGTACAATCACAGGCAAGCTGTGTCTGAACCACGTGTGATGCATTGAATTTTTGTGTCTGTTATGTCTGTTGGGAATGACTATGAATTGCAAGAAATGAATGACCAAATAATTTCTGTACATAAATTATATATATATTTTTGTTTTGTTTTTCTCGCTTATTTATCATTATTTTATCGGTACTGATGCCAGTGGTTATGGGGATGCTCCAAACAAATTTTGTTGTTAACTTTGTTCAACAATGACAATAAATAAATAACTTGACTTGATAACTATGTGTATGATACATTTTTTTGAATGTATTCTGTTTGTGCAATTTTTTTCTGAAAATGGCATGGGTGTAATCAGGCAGATGACAGTGAAAGTGATTGTGGGACTTGGAAAAGGGCATAGATCAGGGGTGCTCACACTTTTTCAACATGCAAGCTACTTTTAAAATGAGCAAGTCAAAAAGATCCACCTCCTATAAAACAGGAAAAGTCATTCAGAAATATATTTGTAGTCCAATGATAAAGAAAGAAAGGATTAAATGGGTCAACATGTTCCCATGTGCATTTATGCTCATCATTGCACAGAAAACTCATGGTTTAAAATTGTTTAGGTTATATCTGCCTATGTTTGATTTTATCAATAAAAGTGTGTTTACGTTAAGATGTTTTGCTGTATAGTTTTGTGTTTTCCAGCGCATAGGTTAGGGATAATTGGTGTGTGTGTGTGCGTGTGTGTGTGTGTGTGTGTGTGTGTGTGTGTGTGTGTGTGTGTGATGCAGACGTTTTGCCAGCAGCATCTCCCAGCATCTTCGGCGCGTCTGCAGTGCGTGCGCACTTTGAAGCGCATTTTCCGAGCGAGGCGTCTCCATCAGTTTACGCCAGGATTGCAAGCTCACGCGACAACCCCGGTAGTTTTGCGTATAAAACAACAGCAAAACTCTTTTTCCTGTCCCTGTCTGGTCTTTATTTGATCTGAATGGTGCCGAAGTCGATACGTCACATTTACCCTGGACACCCTTGTCCAGGGTGTCCCCTGCCTTCGCCCTAAGACAGCTGGGAGAGGCTCCAGCAGATTCCCGTGACCCTGAGTTCAGGACTAAGCGGGTATGGAAAATGAATGAATGCATGAATGAATGTAAAGCACAGCACATATAAGAACAAAATCCAGCACATCGTACATTATGACCAAAATCAACCAGATCCACCGTGTTTTCTAATCCTGCCGAACGATTCTACCTGCTGTAATTGACGCGGATCTCTCTCTCTCTCTCTCTCTCTCTCTCTCTCTCTCTCTCTCTCTCTCTCTCTCCCTCTCTCTCCCTCTCTCCCATGCGATCACCCAAACTCCCTTCGCAATTGACCAGTAGATAGCGATGGACGTAATGGGCACCCCTGGCATAGATGCTTGTGTAACATGGACATTGATGTACAGGACAGGGGGCTCCATCCTATCACCTCTCCTCTCCTCACTCTCTCCCTAAGCTCTCAAAACGATCTCCAAACTAAACGCTATCTAGTCTCAAACACTCCAAACTATAAACACTATCCAAAATCTAGTCATCCAAACTCTCTCCAAATCTCAGTTGACTGCAACTCTCCTACAATAACCCCCATTTTGAATGGAGCCTGAGGGGTCTATATAAACCGTTAAAATATGAATTGCATATATATATATATATATGTATATATATATATATATATATATATATATATATATATATATATATATATATATATATATATATATATGTATATATATGTATATATATGTATATATATATATATATATATATATATATATATATATATATATATATATATATACATATATATATATATATATATATATATATATATATATATATATATATATACATATATATATATATATATATGGTCCACTTTTCTGCTGCAGATGGCCATTTTCCTTTTACACCGTCCAAATCAAATTTACAGCTCAGGGCGCTGGGACGAATTGCAAATTGTGTGCAGGTACAGGCCTACACTTCAAATAATTATGAGAAAAATCCAACGTAAAGAGAGCACTTCCATTAGGAAAAAGTCAACATGAAATTCCGTCTTCTACTGACACCTGCTGGTCAAATTGAATAGTTGCAAATATTGTGAAGAAGTTGTCATCTAATTCTAATCCTAAACAATATGGCCATTCGAAGTGAAGTATTAAGACGATTAATCAGGTTTGTAGTGCTTGATTGAACACATTCATCCCGTTCCAGTGCACTAAAACCCACTTCCCTTCAGGACCGTGTCAGCGAAGCCAAAACTTCCTTGAGTGACGCTTTTTCCCAGCATGCAATGCGAGCTAGCGATTCACAATACTATTTCGTCACAAACATGAATGTAAAAAATAAAAAGGGAAAAATGAAACTTCAGGAACACCAACCAATACAATGCAATACAAGCAGAACTGGGCCGAAGTTTTATATTATGTACACCATAATCCAGCCTTCTGGTGGACAAGCCATACTATTTAAGCCGTGTCCTCCTATGGTTCTTCAGTGGGAGGAAGGTCATCGTAGAGATCACGTGCTGGATGCTCGTCACTCCACCAATCGTTGCGGTTGAGTTCAGCAATAATGCGTTGCAAGTGGATGTGATGCTCACTGAACCCAATTCAGACAACTCTCCCTCCACTTTTCTTGTTTTGTATAAGCATTTAAAAAAAACAACATAATAATAATATGGATTTTGACCATGTATGTTTTGGAGTTTATTGAAAGAGGTTAATAATAAAAGAAAAATAATATATATATGTATATATGTGTATGTATATATATATATACATATATATATATATATATATATATATATATATATATATATATATATATATATATATATAGTGTGTAACTTTAACTAACTTATCTATTTCTATCCATCTATCAAACTTACTATCTAGGGATCTTGATATTGTGTTGGCAGATGCATTATCACGTGTACATGTGGACTAGCTGCGAAATTCTTATTTCGGGGGAACTGAGGGTTTTCTTGTTTAGTTTTGTTTGTCGGTATGTTAATCGGGTTTGGTTCTTAAGGGAGGGGGTGTTATGACCCACGGGTGGGTCTAGGTGCCTCTATGTTTGTGTCTGTGTGTGTGTGTGAGAGTGGATGACGCCTTGCAGGTGCGGTCCTGGATGTCGGCTGCTGATTGGACGCGCCACAGCTGAGAAGGAGGAGCAGTTGAGCCAGCCTGATGGTCATCCCTCCTCCGCTCCCAAGTCTGCAGTTAGTCACTTCTGAAATGGTGTTAGAGCACGCAGCCGTAGGGGTGGGCTGCCATTTTCTTTGTCCCCTCTTTTCTCCTGTTTAATAAGTATGTAGGGAGGTTAGCCTTTCTGTATTTGGCTTCTCTTTCTTTCTTTAGTTAGTTCTTAAGGCGAGCTAGTTGGAGTTTGGTTTATTATTTTGGCCTGGGCCCACCCTGAAGCCTTTGCTGTCCACCGGTTAAGTTGTTTTGTTTATTTCATTTACTGATTCATAAATGTTTTTGTTGAAAACCGCCAACTGCCGTGAGAAATTAATGAGCCTTGGGAGTGGGGGAAGGTGTCCCACACGTTGCGTCTCGGTCCCCCGAGACGGGACGTAACACGGAGTTTTCGCCGTGACAGCAGGTTGAGCTCCTACCGTGTTACAGGTGACGTCGTCACGTTAGCCTGTTCCATCCCTGCTAAATTCTTTAAAGAACTACCGTTAGTAAACTTTTAAATTATAATACACTCTACACTAATTGTAATTTCCTGCCCGTGGTTCAATATTGCAACAGTTGACGGCTCATATCAGCAGATAAGCAGCAACAATCTGGGCATTGCGCGTGATTCATAAATATGTCATTTTTTATTAATTAGCCCATAAGTGTTATACACCAGTGTGATACCAAATGCTTGTTGCTGACAGCAGTGAAGAAATGACACTCTAGTGGTTCTGCACATCAGTATAAATAGAGTGATTCTCTATCATTACATCACAGGACGGCGGCACTCTGACAGATTCCATGAACCTGGACACTGATGATCCAGACTCCGGTCCAGATGAGCCAACAGGCCACAGTGGAAACGGGTCAGAGCATGGACTGGCTGCTGAAAGGATCCAGGTAGGTGGCGCTGTCATCCCAAGGTGTGTGGTGTGGAGGATCAGGGCCAAAGTTCCAGATGCTCACAGATGTGACTGTGGATTCAGGAGGAGTGTTTGAAGGCTGGACTCCCAACAGTGATTGGCTGCTGAGGACCTCTCAATCACAATCAGGTTTTTTAGTGGCTGTGAGATTGAAAGTGAGATTGCATTGTCCAGGTAGGAGGACAGCAGTCAGCCATGTTTCACCTCCAATCAACACGCAGTGGTTCACATGAAGGTCCAAGAGGCCTACAGACCTACACTGAGTCTGGACGTGGCAGTACAGTTGGATCATTGTCTTTGTTGTGTTTGGTCATTGTGATCCAATGTAATGTGAGAGAAGGACGAGTGCAGTTATATTGGAGTGAGTTATTTAGAGTGTAATAGAAGTTATAATGCAGAGTCTGTTTTTATGAAATGTTCTATCACCTGGCATCCATCCATCCATCCATCCATCCATCTTCTACTGCCGTATCTGGAGTCAGGTCTCGGGGGCAGCAGCCTCAGCAGAGACCCCCAGACTTCCCTGGACCCAGTCACCTCCTCCAGCTCCTCCAGTGGGACCCCAAGGCTTCCCAGTCCAGCCCAGAGACCTGGTCCCTCCAGCAGGGTCTCCTCCTGGTGGGACATGCCTGGAACACCTCCCCAGGGAGGCGTCCTAAACAAGACCCCGAGATGCTGGAACTCCTCCCCCTGAGGCAGGGCCTCCCCACCGACCCAGAGAGGGAAAACCACCTCATATCTTTCATTGATTTATCTGTTGGTGAATAATTATAATGTATCATTTATTTTATTTAAATTATATTTGAACTGAATTGGATTTGTTTGTAAAAGTGAGATTTATTTTCATTGATTCATGTGGTTTATGTTGAGACCTAGTGGAGAAGTGGGTATGGCCTACAGAAGGTTTGAGTACACAAGTTATTCAGATACAGAGAATCCCCATGGTAGGACTTCAGGAGATATATAATCAAAGTGTTAAAGCAGCAGAAATGAAACGTCAGTTGAGGTCAAGGTTACACAGGTTGTGATGGCTTTTATTGTCAGAATATTGAATCATTGAAATATAATGTTTGAGCTTGTAATAAAGTTTGGATGATATAACATAATCACATAAAATAAATGATCTGGTTTCCTTCTGATTCATTGACGTCCTTCTGAAATCTCCACACAAACATCTGGCAAGCATCAAAACCATGAATTATTTTGAGGGAAACTTCTTTTGTCTTACTTATGATTCAATAATGATTTGAGTTCCCATCACAGGTGTTGTGAATCACTTTATCTTTTCCACATGATTTCCTCATTTAAGATCATGAAGCAGAAATAAAGTCTCTTGAAAAGTATTTTTCACCTCCAAAATGAAGATGTTATAGAAGTCTGAAGTGAGAGCAGAGCAGTGTGTTGCTGATGTGTGGAACCTTCATGCTGAGATGTTCCAGCCGTGGATGATGAGAGCAGAAGCAGTGGTTGTGTTGCTGCTGCCTTCACTGAGCAGCTGCTCCAAGTCCTGCTTCTTCCACTGAGGATTCAGCTCCACCAGTGGCTTCTGGGACGTCTCTCCCAGTAACCACAGCAGCTTGTAGGGAGAAGCAGTCCGCCAGCCACCAGGCTGCACTGGGGTCAAAGGTCGTGACACGCCCACACAGTGTTGGTGCGTGCAGCTTGCTGTTTGGCTCCACTGGTTGTAGTTCTGTCAGCCACCAGTAGATGGAGCGCTCCTCTTCAGTCTCCTCATCCTCACCACCACCTGCAAAGATAAGAAGAGACAGCAGGAGTCAGGACTCACGGTCCTTGAACGCATCATCACAGAGACGTTGACTGTTGATGAAGATGATGGAGTGACTGGTGAGAAGAAGCAGACTCTCAGTCACATGTCAAGTGTGGAACATCAGAAGGTCATGTGACCATGGAGTGTTGGACTGATACTGAGGCCTGATGAAGATGAACTGATCAATAATTGAGTGGTGAACTGAGAGAAGAAGCAGTTTGGCAGCAGATGTTGGATGAATGAGGAGCAGCTGGACGTCACCATCCTCCTCTCACACTGTGACTGGGAACACTGGACCTCTGCTGTGGGATCAACTGGCTTTGGTGCTGGAACCATCATCCAATGGTTCCAAACCAGTACTAACCTCTCACTCTCCAGTTGATGGTCACTGCTGTAGACAAGATCCATCAGTGGCTCCTTCACTGATGACTCCTTCAGGGGGTTCTGACCCAGGTCCAGGTGTCTGAGGTGGGAGTCATTGGACTTCAGAGCTGAGAGCAGCCAATCACAGCTGAGCTCTGACAAATTGCAGCCCCACAACCTGAACAGAGAATAAATGATGGAGTTTCCTGGGTGTCATCACTTCAGCATCTGCAATCTGCAATCTGACCACTAGATGGGAGGATTTTACCCACTGTACCTTCAAGCCCAGTTTCATTCATTACTATCACAAACCAGTGTCTGCAAATTGAATTTCCAACAGCAGTAAAGTGCAAATCATGACGACAACAACAAGAGTGATAGAAGTTGTAGAGTGAAGAGGGTGAACTGACCTCAGAGTCTCCAGTTTACAGTCTGGACTCTGCAGAAAACCACTCAGCTCCTTAACTGATGAATCCTGAAGATAGTTCTCAGCCAGGTCCAGCTCTCTGAGGTGGGAGGGGTTGGACTTCAGAGCTGAGAGCAGCCAATCACAGCAGATCTATGACAACCTGCACCTCTCCAACCTGAATACGGAATAAATGATGGAGAGTGTCATTCACAGTTGGGTGTGCGCACGCGCGCGTGTGTGTGTGTGTGCGTGCATGAGTGCGTATGTCCGCAAACGTGTGTGTGTGTGTGTGTGTGTGTGTGTGTGTGTGTGTGTGTGTGTGTAATTTAAAACCAGTTTTACACATTTCTAATGGAATCAAAGTGAATTCCAACAAACTCAATTCAAAGTCATGACAACAATAACTGCAGCAGTTGTAGAGTGAAGAGGGTGAACTGACCTCAGAGCCTCCAGTTTACAGTCTGGACTCTGCAGAAAACCACTCAGCACCTTCACTGTTGAATCCAGAAGGCAGTTCCAACTCAGCTCCAGGTGTCTGAGTTGGGAGGGGTTGGACTTCAGAGCTGAGAGCAGCCAATCACAGCTGAGCTCTAACAAACTACATCTCCACAACCTGAATAGAGAAGAAATGATGGAGAGTTTAGAATCAAAGTCAAATGTCCACTTTAGAATCTGACACTCAACAAAGGAGAGAGGGTGAGTGAATGAGCGCTGCAATCTGAAATCTGACCAGCAGATGGCAGGATTTTACACTCTGTACCTTTAAACCAGGGGTGCTCACACTTTTTCAACATGCAAGCTACTTTTAAAATGACCAAGTCAAAAAGATCTACCTACTATACAATCGGTGTGTGTGTGTGTGTGTGTGTGTGTGTGTGTGTGTGTGTGTGTGTGGAACGCAGATGTTTTGCTAGCAGCATCTCCCAGGATCTCCGGTGCTTCTGCTGTGCGTGACTTTGAAGCGTATTTTGTGAGTGAGGCGTCTCCGTCAGTTTACGCCAGGATTGCAGGCTCACGTGACAAGCACGGTAGTTTGGCGTGTATTTAAAGAAAACAACAGCCAAACTCTTTTTGCTGTCCCTGTCTGCTCTCATACAGAATGCAGGTATCTGAAGTATACATTGATTTTAACAATTATTATAGTTTCAGATTTAAAATGAAATCTGCTTTATGTCTCCTTTATTTGATCTGAGCGGTGCAGAAGCCAATTCGTTTCATTTACCTTTGACTGTAAAATCCAGCACATATAAAAACAAAATCCAGCACATCGTACATTATGACCAAGATCACTGAGTTCCTGCCTGAACCATTCTACCTGCTGGAAGTGACGAGGACTCCACACGATTGACCTAATGGACACCCCTGCTTCAAACCCAGTTCCACTCATTTCAAACACAAACCAGTGACTGCAAATTGAATTTCCAACAACAGTGAAGTGAAAATCATGACGACAACAACAAGAGTGATAGAAGTTGTAGAGTGAAGAGGGTGAACTGACCTCAGAGTCTCCAGTTTACAATCTGGACTCTGCAGAAAACCACTCAGAACCTTCACTGATGAATCCTGCAGCTGGTTCTGACTCAGGTCAAGGTGTCTGAGGTGGGAGGGGTTGGATTTCAGAGCTGAGAGCAGCCAATCACAGCTGAGCTTTGACAACCAGCAGTACTCCAACCTGAATAGAGAAGAAATGATGGAGAGTTTATAACGATGGAATTTTACCAGGGTGTCATCACTCTGAACATCAAAGTGAAACGTCGACTTCAGAATCTGCAACAAAAGCAGTCTGCAATCTGACCACTAGATGGGAGGATTTTACCCACTGTACCTTCAAGCCCAGTTTAGGGCGTGTTTTCATTGCCTCGCCTCACCACGGTTCGCCTCGGTACGATTGCGTTTTCATTGGCTCTGTGATTACGAGACTGTGGTATGAAAACAATGTTTTCCCCAGCATCACTTCTGTGCGATACACAACAGCGCAGCGATGGACAAAGTAGAAGTTGTTTCATACCTGCTGCTCGGTCTGTGGTTGCTTTTCTGTTCAAGAAAGAACACTTTCCCTCACTGAAGTCACAGTTGATCATTTATGCAGCAACATTTATAATTTATTGTTTCGTTTTCCATGCGAGCAAATGTGTAGTTCAACCTTCATATTTTCACCAAAAGTAAACACGAGACGGATACAACGGGAAATAGCGTTTATTTAAAAACAAACAAACAGAAAAACAGACAGTAAACACGCCTCCTTATTTGAAATAGCTGCCCTTGCGAGCCAAGGACGACTTTGTTATATGCCGCGGTGTTTGAGGCTTCCTCGCGGCCAAGAGCCACGTCCTCTCGACGAATCAGTATTTCTTCTCTCCTCAAGACTCCTGGGGTTCCCTAGCTTACCGCGCCTCACGCAAGAGCAACTCGATTTGTTTTCTTTACCAAGCGCTTCGCCATTTGCCGTTTGTCGTTTTCGCGAATATGGTTGAACACACTCGCGACGTCGAGGGCATTCCCGGTTCGCCTGCCTCTCCCCAAAAGACGAAAGTAAACATGTATTGAAAAAGCTGTTTTCAAAAACTGTATACACATAAATGTATTTGTACAACACCAATAGTAGCTACTTGTATTCACGGTAAAATGTACCTGACACGGAAGTTCTGTGTCAAAGGAGTTGGCGTGGATGTCCGCTCTGACAGGGAACATCGACGCGGACACGGAGCCAATCCAGTGCCCTGCTCGTCGCTACGTCACCACTAAACTCGCTTCGTCTTGCTCGGACCCTGGGGGATTGAGGTACCAAAACAGCGCCCCCTACAACTGTGTAGCGGCCAGTGCAAACACCCAAACACCATACCATGGCGAGGCGAGGTGAGGCAATGAAAACACGCCCTTTCATTCATTATAAAAAAAAGTGTCTGCAAATTGAATTTCCAACAGCAGTGAAGTGAAAATCATGACAACAACAACAAGAGTGATAGAAGTTGTAGAGTGAAGAGGGTGAACTGACCTCAGAGTCTCCAGTTTACAGTCTGGACTCTGCAGAAAACCCCACTCAGCTCCTTCACTGATGAATCCTTAAGGTCGTTCCAACTCAGGTTCAGCTCTCTGAGGTGGGAGGGGTTGGACTTCAGAGCTGAGAGCAGCCAATCACAGCTGAGCTTTGTCAACCAGCAGTTCTCCAGCCTGAATAAAGAATCAATATTTGATTTCTTCCATGGTGTAAATGTCATATTCAGAGTCATTTCTCCCTGTTGATGATCCAGATGTGCAGCTGTTGGGATCACTGAGTCATTCCCTCAAACGACTCATTGTGCCAGTGGGTTGTCAACACAATAACAACAGCAGTGTGTCAGTCAGTGTGCAGCCAATCAGCAGTGAAGATGGAAAATAATCAGTGAGTCCTTTGTGTGCTTGTGGCTGTTTTCAGTCATCAGAGACTCGTTACAAGTCAAACACATTCAAAGGACAAGATGAAGAAATACTGCTGCACTATTAATCTGCCTCTAATATTTCTTCACACGATCTTCTGCTCAGTCATGTGACCTTCATCACCAATCAACAACTTCCATTGAGCTCCAAAGTGACTGGAGACATTTTCCACACTTTCTTCCACCATCCAAAGTCTTTTCTGGCTGCAGATTGTTGACATGAAAATATCAACATCCACTTTGTCTAGATGAGTCTTTAATATCTGCTTCAAAGTCTTCACACTGAGCAGCGTTACACACCAGTTGTCATCTGCTGACACACACTGTCCACCAGTAGAAAGCAGGAACTGACCTGAGAACTTCCAGTCTGCAGTTTGGACTCTGCAGTCCAGCACAGAGCAGCTTCACTCCAGGATCCCTCAGGAAGTTCTCACTCAGGTCCAGCAGTGTGAGGTGGGAGGGGCTGGACTGCAGAGCTGAAGACACCAATGCACACTGAAGCTCTGACAGTTCACTGGATGAGGGAGAGCAGAGAGAGAAGTTGTGGTCGACATGTGAGATTCTAAAGACAGTGAAAGTGAATCAAGACTCATTAATGTCTGATCATCATCATCATCATCATCATCATCATCACCATCATCATGTAAATGGAGGGAAGTCCCGCGGTGGTGCAGCATGTGTTTACATCTGTGGTGCGTGGTGCCGGGACACTGCAGTGGTATGCAAACACTGTTCACCACTGGCACAGTTGATGATCATAAAGTGCCGTCCATTCTATCTGCCCTGGCAGTTTACTGCCATTTTGCTAGTTGCAGTTTACATCCCTCCCACCAACAACAGCAGTGAGAGGAACGCTGCACTCAATGAACTGTACCAGGCCATCAGTGATCAACAGACAGCAAACCCAAAAGCTTTACCATCCTCACTGGAGATTTTAGTCATGCTGACCTCAAGACTGTCCTTCCAAAAGTCCACCAGCATGTTGGATTTCCAACAAGGGGGGACAACGCTTTGTATGTGGAGGTGTTCCGAGGGAGGAGCAGGGCTCGTGCTCATGTGCGATCAATTCCACAAGGATTGGGACGCTCAAAGGAAATGGGTGTGCGTTTGTGCATTCGCAACATTTTGAACATCCAGATTTTTTTGTTTCAGGATGAAATCCATGTACGTTTTTGTAAATGAAGCCCCAGGTCCTCAGTGTCTCCACTACAGTGTCCTCAGTGCAGCTTCACACTCCAGTGTGTTCCAGCCACTGAGTGTCAACACGTCCTGTTGTGACTGACAGTGTTGCTCTGATCTGCTGCTTCAACTCAACATGATGCTCAGTTGTGTGTAAAGTCACTGCAGCTTGGAGCTCCACTGGATCAGAGATCCTTCACTGGCGTCTCTTCGGACTCCACTGCATCTTTGATCCAACTGCTGTTTTATTGTCTGCTGCCAAATGAAGGAAGGATGTGATGTGTTTGTGTGTTCAATGTGTTGATTGTGTTGATTGACTGTGTAGTTCCACAGTTTTCATTCATGTAGCCGCTCTTTACCTTTGACGCTCAGGTGTCTTCAATGTCCGTCCGTCATACCAGCACCACTACATCATTCATCTATTGATGAGACGTGGGTTCCATTTAACTCGTTTATTTTCCTTCTTGAGTTTTTGGGTCGAGGCAACACAGACAACGTGAGGTCAACAGAATTTTTGGCTCACCAACCACTCCGGCTTGACCCGCTTTCCATCAAACAAACATTTCGGCCATTTTTTTTTCTCGACCTAAAATAGCTGCGGGTCACCTTTCAAAATAAAATAAGGGCTTCAGCATCAGAATCGGATGGTCTTGGTTCCCTTTCTTGAAGAACTTGGCAGTTGTCAGCCGGAAGGCATCTTGCACTGTACCCCTGACGACGCCATTAACTTCGTCCAGCAGTGCAACGTAGGGCTCTTTCATCAGACGTTGACTGATACATGACTGAACGAATGGCTCGCGGCTTAGCGCATCAGCGACAACGTTCTTAACGCCAGGGACATACTTCAGATCGAAATCGAATGCGGCAAGCTTAGCAACCCATCTTTGTTCACATGCGTCCAAACATGGCTTTGTTAAGATGTAGGACAATGGGCAATGACAATGACCAAACTTGTCACAAATGGCCCATTTTAACGCCAGGAATTCCAACCTGTGCGCTGGATAGTTAATTTGTGATCGGGACAGTGTCTTGCTGGCGAAAGCGACAGGTCGAGCAACAGTCTCACCTGGTGGCACTTGAGACAGGACTGCGCCAATGCCATCAAACGACGCATCAACAGCGAGAACGAAGGGATCACTGAAGTTGGGGTGGGATAAGGTGACATTGCAAGCTAATTCATTCTTCAGGGTCTGGAACGATTCTTTGCATGCAGCAGTCCAGTCGCTCGCCATAAGCGCTGGTGGAGCAGATGATCGCTTTTTCACCTTCCTGCCTCCCATGGCCTTATGCTGCACCTGCCTTCCAGAGAGGAGTCTGTACAAGGGTTTTGCTTTAGCAGAGCAGTCAGCTATGAAGTGCTGATAGTAGAAGATTAGGCCCAGGAAAGAATTAATCTTCCTCCAGGAAGGGGTCACACCATCACTCTCCATCAGGTCAGCCTCTCCCACATCCATGATGGCTTTCATCTTGTCAGGGTCCTTCATCACCCCGTCCCCACAAATGACATGTCCCAGGAACCTTACTGACCTCCGCAAGAGATGACACTTCTTGGGGGCCAGTTTGAGTTTGTGACTTTTCAGACGGGAGAACACCATCTCTAGACGCTCAAGTGCCTGCTGTTCAGTTGGGGCAAAGACCATCAGGTCATCAAGATAGCAGAGCAGACTAGTGAAGTTTTCATCCCCGAAGATTGACATCATCATTCGCATGAATGTTGCAGGACTGTTGGACAGACCTTGTGGCATTCTGTTGTACTAGTGGAGGCCAAAAGGTGAAGAGAAAGCTGTGTATTTTTTGTGCTCTTCATGGAGTGGCACATTGTAGAAGCCAGACGTCAAGTCCATGGTGGAGAAGAAGACATTTCCTCCAAGTGCAACCCACCGATCCTGGGGTGCCTTGGGCCAGGCCGTCGAGTCGGACCATGAACAGGACTGTTTGAAGCTGGGGAAGATCTTTGCAGGAGCACCTTCTCCAGCATGTTAATAAGGCGGTTCAGGGCATCAGGGTCAGTGGCCTGTGGCTGCAGTGGGCTCTGTTCTTCAGCAGGTGGTGCAGGTGGCGAGACAGCAGCAAGAGCATTCACTGACACCCTTTCTCTGGAAGTTCTGTTCACTGACATCATTTCAGAATGATATTCGTTCAGAATGTCTTGGACTTCACGAGCAGTCCACTTGTCTATCGTCTTCGACCTGAAGGTCATGGCGAGCTCAGTAGAAGGGCAGTTCTTTATGAACATTCGAGTCACCTCAGTGCTGGGGCTGTCCAGTGACAGCATCCTCACCCTTCCCAGGAAGAGTGGTGTAAAAGTCTGCTAATGGGAGTGGTGAACACGGAACAGAATCAAAGTGCTTCCGCATGAGACCATAAATGGCATCGGGGTTACAGGTGATGTTAATACCACTGTTCCTGGTCCCAAACCTGACAACATCCTTTGCTTTGCCACCAAGATGAACAAGGATCTCCTCCGCTTGTTCCTCAGGTTGCAGATTCCCCCTCTTAATGAAACTCCTCATGAGCTCCTCCCACTCCTGGACGGAAACAGAGTCTGGGTTGTCTCCTCTGAAGCAGGGGGGCTCCTTCAGCTTTCGATGAGGGACATATTGCAAATGGGACACGTCAAAAGCATTTGTGGCAGACACATTTGCATGGCTAGGTCGAGGGGTAGCACTATGTAAAGGGGAACTGGCTAGCATATCAGCATGGGCAGGTGAAGGGGCAGCACTGAGTAAAGGGGTAGTGACAGATGCACTGAGGTGAGAGATAATGTCCTGTGCCACCCGCTGGCTGACCATTACTCATCTTTCCAAAAAGTTAACAAAACACAATACCACAAAACAAAAGGATGAAACCATAAAAGGCCTAGACTGGAAACTGAAAAAAAAAAAAAAAAAAAAATCAAATAAAAGTACATAAACCCTCTATCTGATGTCTAACACTGCACAAAAGCAACACATCTGACCGACTTCAGTGACCGCAGATGAACAGCAGCAGCAGAACAGTCCCCGGGTCGCTCTGCAGCATTGGTAGCACAACAAAAGAGTCTCGAGTCACGGCACCAATGTGACCTCTCCTATTCTGTCCTGCTTGCTGTATAATGAAGACTTGCAGAAGTCAGGTGTGGAGCAGCAGTTTATTCTCTGAAACAGAATGGGACACAACCATAACTTGCTCCGTGAAACTTGGTCACCTCCTGCTTCATGGGCTTCCTCTGTACTGAAGTAGTGATCGTGTAGTTGTTGTTTCTACAATACAAATAATATTAAAAATAAAATACATTTTTCTACAAAATACAAAAAAATGACATTCGCAATTTCAATAATTTGCTCCCTAAAGCTCCATTTTTATACACTGTAACATTCTTCCAGTTACACACACATACCTGAAACAGAATGGGACACAACCATAACTTGCTCCGTGAAACTTGGTCACCTCCTGCAGAGACAACGTGCTCCGTATGAGAGCTGTGTGCTGCTAATGGACATGCTAGCATGCTAATCGTTTTTAATAGCAATAAAAAAAAAAAAACGAACTTTGCTAAAAATAAAAAATAAAAAAAAATAAAAAAAATTAAATGAAAGACACCAGCACACATTTAAACACTGAAACACAGTTACATGAAGCATAGCTCAACTTATTGCATTAATTTCTGTCTCAGCAGGGAGGAGACCGTCTCACCTGCTTCATGGGCTTCCTCTGTACTGAGGATCGCCCAGAATGCAAAGCGCTAACTTCAAAATAAAATACAAAATAAAATAAAAATAAAATATAAAGAGCCATGGCTGTGCCCCAACCAAGTTTAACATGACTGAACACAATTTATTTTGTGTGTGTGTGTGAGAGAGAGAGAGAGAGAGAGAGAGAGAGAGAGAGAGAGAGAGAGAGAGAGACAGTGGATGACGCCTTGCAGGTGCGGTCCTGGATGTCGGCTGCTGATTGGACGCGCCATGGCTGAGAAGGAGGAGCAGTCGAGCCAGCCTGACTGTCATCCCTCCTCCGCTCCCAAGTCTGCAGTTAGTCACTTCTGAAATGGTGTTAGAGCACGCAGCCGTAGGTAGTGATGGCCGATGGAGGCTTTGTTGAAGCTTCGACACTTGTTTCAAAAAATGGTTCATTACTCGAGGCTTCAATGACACAGTGCTCGAGGAGGTCATCTAGTGCTCAATAAAATGAAGTGCAATAGAAACGTGTTCATTGTTTCATAGGTTGTTTGGGATTTGATTCGCCATGCATTCTTGTTGGACAACACTACATGCTTGTATGGTTCAATGCTGACACAATAAAATAAAAATGAAAAATAAAGACAATGTCTCTTTTTTGGCACGACTGATTGTAGTAGACTATAGCTCTATACTTAGCCTGACAGTTTGTGCAATGAATTATATTATATCCTAAAACAAGACTAAATAGCCCATAGTTTAAAAATATGTTCAATAGTAAGTGTTCAGTGGGTCAGATGTCAAATGTGATCTATTTAAAATGTAGAATAGATGAGCTAAATAACACATATATAATACACGTTGATGGGAATTGAACCGTCGCCTCAGTCTTGCAAGTCCAAGATTGTCATAATGTACCACAAACCTAAATCACACTCCCTTTTTTCATCGAAGCTGTTTGAGTAGCGTTAGCACACCGTGATTCCTCATCAACTACAGGCCTACACTTCAAATAATTATGAGAAAAACCCAACGTAAAGAGAGCACTTCCATTAGGAAATACTCAACATGAAATTTCGTCTTCTACTGACACCTGCTGGTCAAATTGAATAGTTGCAAATATTGTGAAGAAGTTGTCATCTAATTCTAATCCTAAACAATATGGCCATTCGAAGTCAAGTATTAAGACAATTAATCAGGTTTGTACTGCTTGATTAAACACATCATCCCGTTCCAGTGCACTAAAACCCACTTCCCTTCAGGACCGTGTCAGCGAAGCGAAAACTTCCTTGAGTGACGCTGTTTCCCAGCATGCAATGCGAGCTAGCGATTCACAATACTATTTCATCACAAACATGGATGTAAAAAATAAAAAGGGACGAAAAATGAAACTTCAGGAACACCAACCATTGCAATACAAGCAGAACTGGGCAGAAGTTTTATATTATGTACACCATAATACAGCCTTCTGGTGGACAAGCCATACTATTTAATCCGTGTCCTCCTATGGCACTTCCGTGGGTGGAAGCTCGTCGTAGAGGTAACGTGCTGGTTGCACGTCACTCCACCGATCACCTCGGGGAAGGTCGTTGCCCTTGCAGGGGATCTGATTCAGGTGAGTATATGGGTCAATGTGGTCAGTCGTAACAAGAGAAGCTTGCTGGCAAAAATAATGCACTACAAGTGGATGTGACACTTTTTTCTTGTTTTGTATGAGCATTTAAAAAAAACAACAACATAATAATAATATGGATTTTGACCATGTATGTTTTGGAGTTCATTGAAAGAGATTAATATATATATGTATATATATATATGTGCGTCTGTGTAACTTTAACTAACTTACCTATTTCTATCCATCTATCAAACTTACTATCTAGGGATCTATCTACTACTAACTCTCAAAAAACTAACGGACAACCAAGAGCAACAAAACCAACCTACTGCAATTCGTATATTTTAGTGTGTGTGTGTGTGTGTGTGGGGGGGGTAAAATGAGCACAGTGATGGTTCCGCAGCATAAAGTGTATCTTCAGTCGTCGATTGTATGTGTGGGAGTCCCTCAGGTTCAGCCCAGCTGATTTAGTGTTCGGTGAGAGGACCCTTGCGTCTGTTAAGGGGTAAGTGGCTTTCCGATGTTAAGCGAGTAGAGAATAATGTGTTAGATTACGTAATTTTTTTTCTGTGAACGCTTGCATCGTGCTTGTGAAACTGCTCACCAAACTCTTGTCGCCAGCCAGTCTAAAATGAAGCGGCAGTTTGACAAGAAAGCTGTGGCTCGAGTTTTTGAGACAGGCGTTGTGTGTTGGTATTGTTGCCGTTACCCGGTTCCGGTTTGCAGGCTGGTTTTTCTGGTCCGTATGTCGTGGAGCGCAAACTTTCCGATACAGATTATGTAGTGCACACTCCTGATAGAAAACGATCATCCCGCGTCTGCCACGTCAAAATGTTGAAAAGTTACGCCCGGTTCACACAGGACGCGGAAGCGCCGCGCCGCGCCGCGAAGTGAAGCGCTGCGAAGCGAAGCGCTGTGAATCGCCAAGCGCTTCCATTCAGCGCCCATGTTAATCAATCAGTGCGTTTACATGCAGAGCTTAATCGGTTTTCTCGTCCAATCGGAGTTCTCACCTTGGTCCCCGTATACATGCAGCTGAGAAATTCAAATTATTGACGGGTCCTCCTCCCAACACTAGGGGGTGGAGTGAGTCTTTTCAGCTGGTCAGCTGCTTTCGGTTGACATATTAAATCTATTATGATATGGAACGATAGTTCATAATGTACGTGTTACTTGCTTTGCAGATAAGGTGTACCCTATTTCTTGTGCTCCTGGTTATTTTAAAAGGCAGACAAGAACGTTGTTTACTGTTGGAGGGCTACAACAACACTTCGATGCTACGCTTTGTGCCGTCGCTACGGACCCCAAACTCTCGTTCTTGTTGGATTCGGGTTCGGAGCAGACTGGTGGGAGAGTTTGTGTACAGGTTTTGCAAAGGAACGGTGTCTTCAGTTATACACACGCTCATTAAAGTACCGACCGTGGAGGAAGCTGGTGCCGCTGCACGCCGTTTCCAGCAGAATAACAGCGAAATTACCAAAATAAAAACAAATCAGGAAAACATGTCTTTGCTGTGCTTATATTTACAAAGTTAAAATTCTTCTAACTTACAAAAAATGTGAACGAAAAGGTAGAAATATAAATACGAAGGAATACGTATTTGTTCAGGGGTGCGCAAAGCCGGAGCCCTGCATTTGCTGCGCTACCCTTTTTAAAAAGGTCTCCGTTGCGCGTTATTTTAATATGTCCATCTCTTTTAGAAGAGAAAGCATCGCCCCGGTCTCATCCTCTCTCCAAATGTCAACATTCTTATTCGCGTTTGCCAGGTTGTTTCGCGCCGTCTGTTTTGTTAGACGACGTAGTTGTGCGGTCATGAGTCACGAGAGCGAGGCGTGGCGCATGCGCACTCGCATTGTCCAGTTAATAGTCCGATTAAGGCGTATACATGGCAGAGAAATTCGAATTCCAATCGCATTATCTGGGTGTCTCAATCGGAGTTCTCCGATTCCAATCGGAGTTCTCAAACTCCAATCATAATCGGAGTAAGGTGTTTACATGCACGTGAGTTCTCCGATCATAATCAGACTAAGGCAATAGTTCGATTTTCTCTAGTGCCATGTAAACGCACTGAATGTAGTGGTTCAGACCAGACGCGAACAGGCGCGCGGCTCGTGCCATTCATTTCAATGGAAGCGGAAGCGCCGCGCCAACGAATTTCGCGAGCGAGGCTCCAACTGGTTCACACCAGACGCGAACAGCTCCGCGACGGTCGACAAGCGCTTCTGCTCAGCTGCACTCTTTTTTTCACTCCCACTTTTTCACTTCTTTTTTTTTTCTTTAAAAAAAATAAAATAAAAAAAAATCATTCGCCATCGCCCCCCCTCGCCCCGTAGCCAGCCCGCTCCATAGCTCACTTTTGTGCGTGTGTGTGTAAATAAATAGAAACACGCACTCAGGTGTCCATCTCAAGACAAGACCTCTTTCATAATGATCATTGACCGGCATCTCTAGGATCAAACAGACGTATTTTGATCAAGTCTTCCTCTGTGTGTGTGTGTGTGTGTGTGTGTTTAATCTCTCTCGCACTCTGATACAATGTACTGACAAATATAACATACAAATATGATATATGATCGAATTTGTCATTGGGTTTTTATTTTGAAATTAGTTTATTTTGAAAATTCACCGGATTTTCTCGTTTTTATTGAGCGACTTCCTGTACTATTGACGAGGACCGCTCGCGGCTCGCGCACGAAATAGAGCAGACGCCGAAACAACAAATGCATGCCGCGAGCCGCGCAACCACCACATTGATTAACGTGGGCGCCGAATGGAAGCGCTCGGTGGCGCTTCGCTTCCACGTCCAGTGAACTGACGTTAAATGCATGGCGCGATCCGCGAGGGGAGCCGCGCGCCTGTTCGCGTCTGGTGTGAACTACTACATTGCTTAACATGGGCGCCGAATGGAAGCGCTCGGCACTTTGCGGCGCTTTGTGGCGCTTCCGCGTCCAGTGTGAACCGGGCGTTACGTCGCTAGGAAAAATGTGTTGCCTGAGCCTCCGCCCCCTCCGTGCCCATTGGTGGAGGGAGGGCTCATGAAAAAAAAAAAAAAATCGGTGTTCATTCGGCGCGCCTGGGAAACTCTGAAATTATGAATAACTTAAGCTCGTTTTTGTCCCATTTGCCTGCATCAGCCCGTCATGATATTGTTAAATTAATTGAGAGCCACCCACTATTGTTTTCTGACCACCCCCGCCGTACGTCAGTTTTGCACCATGACATAGAAGTAGAGGGACATGCCACAAGTAAGCAGCACGCACACAGAGCCAATTCTGGGAAGTTAAGAAAGAAGCTTTGGCTCTCCTTCTGACAATGCCCATCTTGATGTTAATTTGGGGTCAGGTTTTTACAGACCATAATGCCCTCGTGGTCCTGGATAGGATGCGCAATCAAACCAGCCGTACATGCGGTGGTCTCTGCTCCTGCAAGACTTCAATCTCCAGATTTGCCACAGGAAGGGGGGTTGATAATGTGTTGGCAGATGCGTTATCACATGTACATGTGGACTAGCTGCGGAATTCTTATTTCAGGGGAACTGAGGTTTTTCTTGTTTAGTTTTGTTTGTAGGTATGTTAATAGGGTTTAGTTCTTAAGAGAGGGGGTGTTATGACCCACAGGTGGGTCTAGGTGCCTCTATCTAAATAACTATTACCAATTTTAAACGTTTAGTTTTTTACTACTACACAAATGTAAAGTCAAACAACATACGCTTACAGAAACTCACATAACAAAATATAAATTAAAATGTGTAAAACAAAAAGAAAAAAAAAATCTGCATTCAGATAACAGTTTTGTCCTTTAGTGAAGATTGACAATGAGAAAAACCAAGAGCCTCATCTTTGTGCGGCTGATCCTGTTTCTTCTCTCTGTAAATATCTGCCCTGTTTTGGAGAAGATTCTCTCTGAGGGGACTGATGTTGCTACAATGCACAGTCTCCATGCCATCACATGTGTAAGGCGTTGGTAAATTGAAGCCTGCAGTTTGCAGTTGCAGCTGTTGCACGACAAAACGGGTCAACCAACCCGACAAACGACCCAGGTGATAATCGGCTCCGATCGGCTTGCGATGGAATTGGGACACCCGGGACAACACCACCTTTTCTTTTTACCTGCCGCACGGAATGACGTTGAGCGTAACGTACGCTAAATCATAATATCGCGCCAGTCAAGGTCATATCGCGGGCCAGTCCCGCTCACCAGATATCCAAGAAGGTTGGTGAGGGCTGAGCGGGCAAAACCTTTGGTGACTAAGTACCGAAGGGGTGAATTTTTTCTCTACCTTTTTGCGCCTGAGTAAAAAAAGGGGGCACAGGGACGCCTGTGCAGCTACAAGTAATAAGTCTAGACAGGGATGAGGAAGAACCAGAGCAAAGTGGCTGCTGCAGTTCCTCAGGGGGGACAAATTGTGGACGACATGCGGAAAAAATACGGTCCAGATTGTCTTGATATGTTGGATGTTTGGGTTGAAAAGTATGGTTTCCCAGAGGGGGGATCACTGAGTATGGAGGAATTGAGAAACCTCCGGGATAAACTGAATATAGCCGAGGGAAAGGTTACAAAAAAGAAAAACCCAAACAGGTGGGAGATTCAAATCATCAAAGATCATGAAAGGTGTTTTTCATTCTGGAAACCTGAAGCAGAGGTCAGGGACAGGAAACAAGTAAAGAAACGTGTGAACAGCGCTGGGCGCTGGAGCACAGGGGTGACAGAGATAACGGCAGAGGGTGCACACACTCACACACACTCCCCAGAGGAGGGAGAAAAGGAGCCACTCACACACGAGCATTCAAATGCACCAAATCGTCTGTATCCTTCTCTTACAGGCCCGAGGGACCCTCTCCTGGACATGCCTGTCTTCCCTCCTCCCGCCTGCCCTCATCCAACGCTACCACCGTACAACCCTGCGCACTCCAGCACCGACGCCGCAGCGTCGCCACGTTCATCAGGACTGCCGTCAACCAAATGGCCAGCCTCATCACTGCTTTCAGACAAGGGCTGCTCCCCCAGATCGCCAAAGCAGTTAACAGAAGCTGCTGCGTGGGGATTGAAGATGCCCGGCTGACAGAGGTCCGACGTCATGCAGTGCACGCTGAGAGGCTTCTGCAGGAGGCCAGCGATGCAGAGGACAAGAAGATAAAGCGTGCCTCCCTCACCATGATGAAGCACCTCAGTGACACGGCGAGACGGCCCTACAGGAACAACGACAACTGACGAAGGGCGACTAGCGGAGATAGAGGCGAAAAGGGGGCGTGCCACATCTGCGGCCGAATGGGTCACTGGGCCAGAGAATGCCCTGACAAAGGAAGAACCATGCCCACCGCAGCCAAGAGAGTGATCGCGAGGACCGGAAAAGAGGATCCAGAGGGGACCAGGACGTGTTTATGTAGCATAATTGTGGCAAAGCACTGTTCCTGCTTTTGTTGTGGTTTGTGGCGTGTGTGAGAGTGATCAGTGAGCAGGGTGCAGTTACCCACTTCTGCCAGTGGAGGTCGTGTTCGCCCCGGGGAATAACGCTAGAGAGGTCTCTCAAGTGGCTCGTGAGACCTATGTGGAGCGAACCTTTGTAGCGGACGTTAACGTGTGTGTTATCTGTTGTGCTTCCACAGGTGAGAAGGGGAAATGGTTGAAAATAAGAGCAAATGTATGTGTGGCTGTTTCGTAATTGAAGTCTGAGATCGAGGGTATGTGAGTTAAATTTACGTTTTGAATGTATCGTCTCTGAGTGATGTGGGAAATGTGGGAAACGACATGATTAATAAGTTCAAGTCGAAGTCGGGTATGGATCTGTGTTTTGAAATGTAAAAAGTAGATAACGCTCGAGAGGAAGTCTCTCAAGTGGCTCGTGAGACCTATGACCGTAGTAGCGGACGTTAACATGTGTGTTGTCTGTTGTGCTTCCACAGAAAACCAAAATAAAAGCTTCTAAAGAAACAAAGAAAAACAAAAATAAATGTGTCTTCGCAACATTACCATGCTACATTTACGTTTGACTATCTGCTTTAATATAAAACCACAACAAATGTGTTTTATAATTGTCTTTATATAATCTACAAACGTATTTGTATGATCCAGGGAAAATTCCATGTTTGTTTGCGAAACTCATTGGAAGAATGAAGAAAATCTGTTTGATTGTTATTGTCATGAACATGAATCACAAAACATATATATCTATATATATATATATATATATATATATATATATATATATATATATATATATGTATATATACATATATATATATATATATATATTATTATTATTATTATTATTATTATTATTATTTTTCCATGTGTCACTTTAACAGAGACAACGCCATCTGTAATTACTATGTTTGGTTGCATTTCCCTGGCAGGCAAAGATAGATGGAAGAGACATCCTTCTGGGTGGAAAATGGGACTGGCTTGTCTGTGGCTGGTGGAGGCTCGCTGGGCTCATCAATCCGTCCATCCATTCACCTTGTTTGTCTCATCCTGACTGCAGCACGCCACTGTGGAGGCTTGACATAACACACATTAGATTAATAACAGAAAAGCAAAATGTGACTGATGGTGTATTATTTAGTGTGCTTCAGTTGTAATTCTCATAATAATGACTGTTTTGCTGGCTTCAGACAATATATATAATTGTCCTGTCTTAGTTAAAAGCCCACTCACCACGACGAGGTGCAGGCCAAGAGTGGGAACACAAACACAGACCAGAAACGAACAGGACAAATCCAGACAAGACTACAAAAAACACAAACACAAATAACACTAATATCACTTTGACCACTATCTTTTTTCACAAGAACTTTTATTTCTTTACAAATTGAACCTTAGATTGTGTCACAACAAACTAAATAAACCCTTGAAACAGCCAACAAAACATGAAATAACACTTCATCAATATTATAATGAGTATCCTCATAAATGATTTCAAGATAACTTTCAACACTTTCTTACAAATTTTTTTTTACGTCTGCCGTAACGATTTTCAAGTTTTTTTCATGTGAATATTTTAACATTGAACATGTTAACTGAACAGTCAATGTAAAATCCCTTCATTGTTGCTCTGACCTCTTCATCATTTGTGACCTCTTCATCATTGGTGATCTCTACATCATTTGTGAACTCTACATGTACATCAGACACAGTATGGCTCTTACATGGTTCCTGAATCACGAGAAAACTGTCTTCTTCAAAGATCTCTGACACCTCTTTACATTTTTTAGAATATGTGTGGTCAAAGATTTGATCAAAATCACGTGTGTGTGTGTGGGTGTGTGTGTGACTCACTTACCTTTTGTTTGGTAGCCATGCTCTTACCTGATTTGAAGAAACTAAAAATGGTTGGGACAGCTGTTGAAGTTAGGCACTTTCTCTCACCACGCAAAATGAAAGATTTCTCCTCAAAGTGAAGAGCACACAGCCTGGAGTTGTCATTGGGTGTCCAGTTTTTTCTTCTCACATTTTCCACCCATTTGTGCAACCTTTTTCTGTCCCCAAAAGGAAAGCTGTAAAAAGCAAAACATTCCAAACATTTTTTTGTGTAATTTTACTTAAAATTGGGTATGCAAACATATTTAACTCATTTAAGCTTGAACACAATGCAGACAGTTGTGCAGAAAGTTTAGTGTTAGCTAAAATATCGGGCACACAGACGTACTTATTATGTATACATTTCTTTCCATTGTAACAGGTCACTACAAGATCTGCAATCCATTACCTAGAATTGGTTTTCCTTAAACTGATGTACAGGATTACTAATCTGACTTTGATGGGCAAATTTGACAACAGAATACAATTATGAAGCACTAAAACACAGGACCACAAAACAATTAAATGCATGATGAAATAATGATATGCTTTGTTAAATGAAATAAAATGGCATTTTCAACTGCCCGGACCTGGGACCTTTCTGTGTGGAGTTTGCATGTTCTCCCTGTGTCTGCGTGGGTTCTCTCTGGGTTCTCCGGCTTCCTCCCACACTCCAAAAACATGCACGTGAGGTCAATTGAACATTCTAAATTGTCTGTAGGTGTGCATGTGAGTGTGAATGGTTGTTTGTCTCTATGTGGCCCTGCGATGAACTGGCGACTTGTCCAGGGTGTCACCCTGCCTTCGCCCTAAGACAGCTGGGATAGGCTCCAGCAGACCCCCGTGACCCTGAATAGGAATAAGCGGGTATAGAAAATGAATGAATGAAATCTTTATTGAATGAATGACACATTTTATTTCACTCGTCGTTTATGTAATTATTATTTTTTGCTCCATAGCTTTCATGATTCAGCATTACATGTTAAGCGTGATGAATTGCATGAAAAGAGAGAGCACTCACTGATAAATTAACATGGTGTGCTGTTTAATTCCATGAGGACGACAAAATATTTGCAAATTTGTGTTAGCCACACACACACGGACGTAAGTACGTAAAAACGTCAGCGGCATAAAAGTTCCTTACAGTCATTTCATTAATCCTTCTTACCGAAATAACGTGGGTCCTTTGCACCCTTTGCCTGTTGATCGGGTGACACAGTTAATTGCAGCACAGGTCGGCATTTTCTCGAACACTGCAGATAAGCCAAAAGTTGACCGGTCGACAGGTGCAAGAGAAAGGGAGGAACTTTCAAGATCGTTGAGTTTTTATTTTTTATTTTTTAGTTCTGATGAAATAAATAGACCAATCATTTCATTACTTTGTCTGCTTTCCAAAGAGAGTTGCTTCAAAGAATTATCATTTATTATTCAGTGGCACATTGCTCACTTGTTTAATACACAAATAATAGTATATTATTATAATAATACTATTTTATTAATATAATAATAATATTCATCATCATCATCATCATCATCATCATCATCATCATCATCATCATCAAAATTTCCAAACAACAATCGTCAGTTGTTCCGTAAAAAATACATTCATTTCCAGGTTGAATTTCGTACGGTTCGTGACGGTCTCCACACTGACACAACTGCGCATGCTCTATTATCCCATCAATGCGGAAGTCAAAAAGTTTTTGGGAGCCATGCGCTGGGTGAGCAACTTCATTGAAAGGAATGGGACGCCATCTTGGACTCTGGGGGCTTGCCGCACTGTCACGCAGGTTGTGACGTGGAGGGCCGGCGACGCCGACAGGTATGATGTGAATGATTGACAGCTACCATTCGTTCCCGTTAGCGAGAGGATTAAAAACAAACAGACACCATAATGGCATCAAAAAGGAGTTATCCCAGCGGTGCGGAAAAACGGAAGGAAAAGAAAACTGATCAAGAAAAACTTGCAAAGGGGAAAGGTAAGTTATTTGTTTATGTGGGCTGGAGAGGTGGAGGTGAAACGCTGTTGTCCCCCCCCCAAGTTTGTTTATTTGTCCTGCTAGCCAGCTAGCTAGCTAGCGTCGGATAAATGTTAGCTGGCTGGCTAATATTTGTTCGTCATGAATCAGCGTTTTTGTTTGTTTTATGAAAGTTGACCATGTCCTGTCAAGTTGGCCTATCCTGCCATGGGAATGACTGATTGACTCCACACCCGTTCATTCACATTCTAACAGGGAGGGCGGGAGGGAGGGCATGTTGTAGTTGTTGTTGTAGTCAGTCCCCTGTTATTGTTCAGTGGAAGGTGTCTCTCACATATTTGACTCTTAATGTTATTTTAGCCTTAACTTAGGATGAATTTACTAAGCTTAGTTTGTATTTTGTAGGCCCTTAATTAGAAATGTGCTACTGTTTTATAATTCAAAGAAATATTTTATGGAAATACTTTATTTGGCATGGTGTTGACTATTTTAGACTATTGTGGCAGTGGGTCATTTATCTTAGTTTTATTACTTTAACTAGTACAGTGTGTAAAGAAATGCCAAAAACTCTTAAAAATGACAGTTTTGTAATTGGGTAAAAGCTTTAAAGGGACACTGCAATCATAATGTTTAATTTAAAAACAAATACATTTTTAATTTTCCTATATTACTGCAACATCACTGTAATAATAAAATAGGAAAATGCGCTTCTGATCTGTTTTGCTTGATGATCTAATGAGCTTTGTCTCTGCAGGAGCAATTCTAAAATATGTTGGCGCTGCAGACATTGAGCCCGAGGGATCTCCCGAACATCCTGACCAGGAAGCTCCAGGACCAACACATTCCTCAGAACCTCCTTCTGTCCAGGTGAATAATGTGTGTTATTCTTAGTAGCTAAGCTGATAAGTGTGGGACGAAGCTAAGGCAATTAAGCATTATTTTGATTGTTGGTTTGCTTTTTAGTGTTGCACTTGTTGGTTTGTTGGATTTTCTTATTTAAAGTAAGCATTTTTTTTTATGAATACTCAATCTGTTGTATTTATTGACATATAGAGGATTCTTTTCCTAGTATTATAGTGTTTTGCTCGCGAGGTGTAATAGATTGTGGAATCTTAGTAGACCTTAGTAGACGCATGCTGCTGAGAGTGGCAGCAATCAGCTCCGATGACCGTGGTGCTTGTAAATAAGGCAAATGCGCCATCTAGTGGGATGCAGCATGTTTATTCGTGTTGGAGCAATGGCAAGTACTACTAACAAAACAAAAGATGCACAGGGTAAAAAAAATAATCATAAACTCAAGCCCAACAAAGATAACAGATGGGCATAACTGTACATAGTAATGATTACTAGTACTTCCAACATTTGTATATTTTACTTTCAACTCGAATTTGAACTATTCATCCCCTTTTTTCAGCAGCCATTAACACTAATAAATTAAATTAAATCAAAACAATAAATTAAAGCTGCAAGCAGCGTTTGCGGGACTGAGCCGCCGTGGCCGACGCGATGCCCGATGACCCCCGATGACGCCTGACCCCTGTCGACGCCCGCAATTGACCCCCGTCCTCTGCCGACGCCCGGCGACATCTGCTGAAAGAAGTCAATGCAAATGATGCAGATTTCTCACCTCCATTTTTTTTTTTTGGAGGATGCTGTCAAATGTAAAATATTGGCCTTGATGAGACAAACACGTAGGTATTTGAATGACGTCTGTAGCACTTTTCTAAAGGAAACTGCAGGCATTTGTGTGTTGACAAAGAGGGAGAAGAGGTCTAATCATCATATGCCTGTGTAAGCAAATGATGCATATTTTTGACCTGCATTTTTTTTTAAGTGGCTGTCAAATGTAAAATATAGGTCTTGATGAGACAAACACGTGGATGTTTGAATGATGTCTGTAGCACTTTTGTAAAGGAAACTGCAGCCATTTACAGTATAGTGTGTGTGTGTGTGTGTGGAAGCAGGGATGTGCGATACCACTATTTTTCCTTTCGATACGATACCAGGTGATACCAAGGCTAGTATCCCGATACCAATACAGATACCGATACTTTTAGACGTCCAACTTGTGTATATGAAAATGATGACTTTTACAACGAAAACTCGTGAATGTTATTATAAAAAATGTATTTTATACCTATGTATAAGAATTAAACAAGCTGCCAAATATCAGACTTTGTTTTAATTTTAATCAGAGAAATCAAATCAACAGGTCAACTGAAAATCTGAGCAAATCTCTCTCAAAAAAGAGAAAATAAGAACAGCTGCTCTCAATTCAATATAATTCTTTTTGGACTTTTTGGACAGAGTGGTCTTCAGGTTAGAACTTGACAGAATATGTCTGTCTCTTTGGGAGTCATCTATGAAAAATTTAAATATTCTTGATGTAAAAGGAAGTCTTTTTATGGGAAGTATAACTCACATACCACCACAAATAGACTAAATAGCAACAGTTTTACTTGAAATGTGCCATTTAAGTAATTTAATTATTATGCTTTTCCAACTTAAAAGTGACACTGAATTGTGTTAAGATGATGGCAGGAATGTGAGTTAAATTAACAAATACATATTGTGCTGGGAGGAAACATTTTTATCTAACTAAATAAATAAAATATGTTTGAATGAAAAATTGACAAACATTCTGGTATTTTATGTAAATTTATCTTATCTACGTCTATATGCTTGTGATGGTGGGCACTGGGATGTATTTTCACTCCACCTGGATATTGCCTTTCTCTCTGCAGTGCTGGTTGGAAATTGCGCTCACGTTGACGGGGGGGGGACGCACGCTATCGCTGTCGCGCTACGCTAACGTGTCGGCAAAGTTAACGTGCCAAGTTTCGTTGCAGGGGGGGGCTGGACTCCAAGATGCTCCTGCTGATCACTGCTATGCTGGAGATGTGGGCTGTGATGTCTGCACTGGGAGGAAACTGAAGGCCCTCAAGTCCTGTCTGGTCTGTCGGGCCTCCTACTGTGACTCTCACCTCCAGCCTCATCGTGATGCTGCTCCCCTACAGAGACACAAGCTGGTGGAACCCAGCCAGCAGCTCCAGGAGAACATCTGCCCTCGTCATGATGAGGTGATGAAGATGTTCTGCCGCACTGATCAGAAGATCATCTGTGCTTTATGCTGTATGGATGAACATAAAGGTCATCAGACAGTGTCAGCAGCAGTACAGAGGCCTGGGAGGCAGAGAGAGCTGGAGGAGACCAGGCAGAAGATCCAGCAGAAGATCCAGCACACAGAGGAAGACCTGAAGGGGGTGGAGTCCATCAACGGCTCTGCTGATAAAGCAGTGAAGGACAGCGAGAAGATCCTCACCCAGATGACCCGTCTGCTGGATAAAAAGACGCTCTGAGGTGCAGCAGCAGGTCGGATCCACACAGGGGGCAGCAGTGAGTGGAGTCAAAGAGCTTGAGAAGAAGCTGGAGCAGGAGATGATGGAGCTGAAGAGGAGAGACGCTGAGCTGGAGAAGATCTCACACACACTGGACCACAGCCAGTTTCTCCACAGGTTCTCCTCACTGCCAGCACTCAGTCCGTCTCCAGACTCCTCCAGCCTGGAGATCCGTCCTCTGAGATACTTTGAGGACGTGGCAGCAGCTGTGACCAAGCTGAGAGATGAAATACAGCAAGTTCTGCAGAGTGCACAAACGTCTGTTATTATCTGAGGAGAACAGAAAAGTGACATTCATGGAGGAAGTTCAGTCTTATTGTGATCATCCAGACAGATTCACTGACAAGAAGCAGGTCCTGAGTAGAGAAGGTGTGACTGGACGATGTTACTGGGAGGTTGAGTGGAGAAGGGGGAGGGACTTCTGTGGTTTATTTTAGGGGGTTGGTGTAGCAGTGGCCTACAGGAACATCGGCAGAGCAGGAAGGTCAGAGGAAAGTAGATTTGGATTCAATTGCTGTGTCTCAATTCAGGTTCTGCATCCTTGAAGTGCGCATTTTGAAAGGAAGTTGCGTCATCGCACTGCGCGAAGGCTTGTCCCAATTCCCGAGGGTGTTTAGGACGCTCAAAATGCGCACTCGTAAATACGCACTCGTTTTAGCCGATTCCAAGGATACACCGCTACTATCCTTCGCGTACTTGGGTATCCCATGATGCTTTGCGTGCTGCTGCAAAGCATCGTGGGATCCTGGGAAGTCAGCTGAAATTAGCGGCATGTACTGGTTAAGGCACGACATATAAATCTAAATATTGACGTTTCACATAAAGTATCCAGTTTTTAACGTAGGATTTTATTTATTTGAACATTCAACGGCATCGTTAGATGGCGAACCAATGGTTAGCGTGATACTATAAAAACGTCACTTCCGGGGTTGGCCAGCAGGAGGGAACGGCGGTGACGAAACGAGGAAATACGCCGAAGGCTAGACCGCCCCGAGTGGTTACCGGGGAGGCGGGGTTTGGTCCGTCCTTCTAGGCTGGGAACTCTAAGAACGCTTCCTTCAGACGGAGGACACTCGGTCTCAAGGGTGCAGAACCTGAATTGAGACACAGCAAATGACAAATCCTGGAGTTTATATTGTTACCCAGGTGAATATTGGTTTCGTCACAACAACATCAGTACTCGTGTCTCAGGTCCTCGGTCCTCCAGAGTGCGAGTGTACCTGGACCACAGAGCAGGTCTTCTGTCCTTCTACAGCGTCTCTGGAACCATGGAGCTCCTCCACAGAGTCCAGACCTCCTTCACTCAGCCGCTACATGTTGGACTTTATGTTCCTTCAGGTTCTTCAGCTGAGTTGATGAAAGTGTGACTGAAGTCGTCAGAGAGACTCTGAGCTGAATTCTCACCTTTGATTCTTCTTCTGTCTTCACGTTTGTTACCCAGTGTCTCCAGCTGTCAATCACAGGGTGGGCGGGGCCTGTACGCCACTTCCTGTTGGTGCTCCTGGTGACTGTTGTCCACCTGCTGGATGTTGATGTTCCCTCTAAGCTGCTTGCTTGCGCAATCGCGCACTACTTGCACATTCTCAGCGCACAAGGAAATCTATGTAGCACATAAAATAAAATTCAACAGAAACGTATTAATTAATAATTTTAGAGCTTTTATTAGGCGGCGCACCGCTACGCCTTCGGAATGATGTTTTTTTTTCTTCCAGCTGCACCGTATGAGTCCAAAAGGCAGAGAAAGTTTCCAGGCTGCAGCACCGCGCTGACATAGATTGCGTAACAAAGTGAAGAGGTGCCACTCCGCTCTATTTTCACTGGCTAACTGCAGCACACTGGCTTAACTTGTCTATTCAGAGAAGAGCTATCACTTCGGCTTATTTTTCAATCTATCACGCGCATGCCATTGCACATTGACGCAACATGACCCTCAGCCAGGCCAAAGCAGGACTCTTCCTATGGTTAAAGCAGGACTCTCACATATAACACACTACACATCTCATCAACAACAAGATTTTGCTCTTTTTCATTTAAAGTGGGCCAAATCACTTCTATTCAAAGTAAACTCATGAAAATTGCTGCTGGAATTTGATTCTTTTAATAAGCCATGTAACTTGCTATGATCCAAGGTTTTGAACAGGTGTGATACTGGTGTGTGGCCACAGCGTGCACATCTGATGTTGCCCACAGTGGTCCTCAGTGTGCTCAAGGAGCTTGTCTGGATGCCCAGACACATGGAAAATTAGAGGGAGCATTGATCATAACACCCATGATCATGTGAATTCATATATAGGGATTATATAATTCTATAATATGTTATATATTATGTTGCCTGACAGCGCCACCTGGGGAGTTGCACCCCAGGAAATAGACTATAATAAAAATTCCTCGGGCTACACAGGTTCGTTACGCTTTGAGATTTGAGAGGATGAGACGGACTTCCAAAGAAACAGCTTTATTCAATCACAATTTAAAATAGTTGACTCTTTTTTAAACACACCAAGGAAAATCTTTTTTTAAAAAACAATAAGACCAGGTTTAGCTGCCTGAGTGAGTGTCAAAAAAAATAAGTACTATACCAAAAAGATTGTTCAACATCATAAGAAAATAAGGGGAGCAGGGCTGGACGTAGCCGAGCGGAAAGGCTAAAGAAAAAACAAAGAAAAACTGAAAAAGGGGAATAAACAAAGCGAAGGGAATCACTACAAAGCAAAATTTCCCTCGTGCTGTGCAAAATAAAGCAAAGTGAAGGGGAACCACCGACGCAGTTTGCCGCACGCTACGCCAACTCCTGTCCAAAAGAAAAGAGAACACAATGAATACACTAATACATTGAGACACTCAGGCAAGCGTTAAACAGTTCAAACAAAAGAAAAATTTTCTTTAGTCTTCACACACACACAAAACAAAAGGTAACGATCACTGGGGAACAAAATAGTAATGAACTAAAAAGGAAATCAAACTACTCAATAGAAAACCCAAAGTTTCACCAAAATTTTACCAAGAAAACAAAAGCAACCAAAGAAAGTGGTGACGCCAACAACAAAAACAGACAAACTCAGTTGTCTACACCAAATAAACCACAACCAAAGGAGGGGGGGGGGGGGGGGGTTTAAACATTCAGCAATGAATGCCCATTGCCCACCTCTGGGATTGCGAGCCGAAATGCCAAGAACTGCGGAGGACAGAGTTCTCAGCGTGGACACTGGGGTTGCCGGGGCGACGGAGTGGAGACAAAGTCAAGTGCGTCCCGTCTCAGTTCATTACGGGACAGCTTTTTTAGTTGCCAAATACGGGACAATCGCGTATTTGAGCACGGAAACGACGCAAAGTCACAAACACAAATACAAGTTTACAACGGTACAAAAAGAGGATCGTGGTGCAAACGCAAAAAAAACAAAACAAAAAAACAACACGCTGCAGGACATAAAAACATTCACTTCATCAGAGGAGCGATGCAAAGCAAGAAAACACATGCAAAAGAAAAAACGCTGCATAACGCATTCCCTACACCGGAAGTAGAGTTGCTCCACGAGGAGCGCTCCCCTACAGCGAAGAACAGTCCCGACACTTCCAGTGAGAGTCGCCGCCTCCTACAGTTTCAACACCGGGACATCTCGCGGGGGTGGAGGACCTCCACCTGAATGTGGAAGTGGGTGTGTTTCCACAAAATATGTCTTCATGGTATTTAGCTTTTTAATGAAAGGACTCTTAAAACACTGAAAAATAAATGCAATATAGCTATTTTATCACTTACTGTAAATGTACAGGTAGGAGACATTTCCTGCTTGGCATTGCTGCCTGTCGCACTTCTTTCGGTGCCCACGGGTCAGCTGCAGGGTCATCAACCATGAACTACCATTCATTGACGTTTCGCCCCTTGTGGCGGGACAGTGACAGGGACGTTTGCCTCGTTGATTCTGTGGTTGTTGATGGGGTGAGGTGTTCTTTCCCCAACTCCTGTCCTTGTTTCGTTCTTTCTTTTATACAGTCAGGCAATCTTTGTAGATACGCTACTTTTATTGTATGGCCGCAAGTTATAACAGTGCTCATCAGGTAAAACACCCGGAAGCCAACGTCATCAACTCGCACCAATGTCTCTGCATATTGCATGGAACTTGGCTGCCATCTAGTGGTTAACTTTCGTAACATCTCCTTTAACATATGGAAAGAAAGCAGTTGGACAATAGTGACCGGATGAGAGTTACGTGGCCAGCAACAACAATAGCTGGCTACAGGTTAAACAGAAATGACTAGTTCACTCTCCTAAACATTAGAAAAAAATGAACAGTCCACATGAACAAAGTGGCACAGAAATAAACAAGAGATGACATTCCTTCTTCAGAAAGTTTAAACAACAAAGTCTTTGCGGTACCTCTCAGGAGGTTTTATGTTGGATCTGGTTCTGGTCTGCTTGAGGCCTAAATGTCCAGATTGGGGGACACTTGGCACATCAGTCAACACTGGAGCCCGTTCTAGTTCTGAAGCCCCTTCCCTCCTGTCACCAACTATGTACTCGAGTCTGCTGTCTGTTTGACTGTTGTCCCTACATTTTTTCCTTTTTCTTTTTTCTATATATTTTATGTACAGATGGGGTGTATGGGCTTAAGGTGCTTGGGTGTTGCTCTTTTCGGAAACTATTTCCCCAGCTTTCGAAAAACACCCTCTCGCAGGGCACAGAGGATGCTGGTGTTGCCAGGCAGGTACTCATTTGCTAGCTTGTATAGGTTTGGGTATACAGCTTTGTGTGTCATCCAGTACACCAGAGGGTCCTGTGATAACACTGCACCTCCACTATGGCATCAGCAGTAGCATTGCTGGATGCCCTCGCTTCTTCAGCGTCCCGGTCCAACAGCTTCCACAGGTCAATGGCTGAAAATGAAACATTAGATAAAGTTTAGTCTGTACATGAAAAAATACATATAAAGTCTATTGATCCAAATTCTATAATTTTTGGACCTTGGGAAGATGCAGCTGGTTCTGGCTGTGCTCTCGAAGTAGATGGCGGCTCCTCTTCATGCGGTACATTCCGCAACAATGCTGCACACTCAGATTTTAACCGGCGCACAGCTGACTCAGCATTTTCAGGGCTTTTATTTGTTATTGTATGAATAAGTTGACTAATACGCTTGTAACAAATGACCTTGTTCGGCGGCACGATTTCAAAATGCTCCCAGACTTGAGATCTCTTCCTGGTTGGTTCCGTTGCAGAGCAATAAGAAAGCAAACCGAAAGCAATACGAAAGCTGATCAAATCAATCCAAAAGGTATCGACCAGATAGGCAACGCATTGCGCCGTTTCATCCATTTTAAACTCAACTGAGACCTGCCAGTCTTTCAAAGCCTCACCCACTGAACAAAACCAGCCAGCTGATTCAGTCTGAATGAAGCAGTGAAGTGGTTCAAACGTCATCAGTCACGTGATTTGAAGCAAGCTCCGGAGCAGCGCTTCAGAAAAAAACCCTACCGAGTTGTGGGGCGTGGTTCGAAGCCCCGTGTCAGAGAGAACATCACTAGTTGTGTCTGAAAGTTCATCTAGTTCCCAGTCGTCAGAGTAGTAGAAAGGTCGCAGTTCTGGAGCTACTGCTTGTGTAGCTGTGGGCCACCCTTTCAATATGTAAGTCTGGAGTGCACAACATAGTGGATCTTTGATTGTGGCAGTTCTAATGGACTCCAGTGTAGCTGTTGAAATATTCGTGTCTGCGAGGTGGTCGACTCGTTGTAGGTCTTTGGTGGTGAGGCCCATGGCATAGATGGTGGCAGGTGTTTGCATGTGGGCATGCTGTGTGTTTGGCTGTTAAGTCCTCGATAGAAAATCTGCCACATGAAGATCCTTCCCTTGCTTGTACACCACCTTTGCGCATATCTCTGTTCAGTAGGCGAATGCAACAGGTTGCCCATTCTGGAGAAGAGCTGCACCTAGGCCTGTCTCGCTGGCGTCACACTGTAGTGTGACTTCTTCCTGCAGGTTGTAGTACTTGAGTACTGGGTGGCATGTGATTAATTGCTTTACAGTGTCAACGGCAGATTCATGTTGTGAGAGCCATGTCCACTCCACGTCCTTATCTGTCAGGCGTTGGAGAGGCTCGCACACATCTGAGAGATGAGGAAGAAATTTGGCAAGATAATTTACAAACCCCAGGAATCTCTGTAGCGATTTAACATCAGTGGGTGTTTGCATGTGTTGAAACGCTGCCACCTTCTCTGGGTCAGGGCGAAGGCCCTCTGTGGTGAGAAGATGTCCCATGTATTGGACACTGGATAGTTTTAGTTTCAGCTTCTTTTTATTGAGCTTTAGATTGACCTCCCTGGCCCTCTGCAGCAAGGCAGTCAGGTTTCTGTCATGGTCAGTTAGTGCCTCTTCTGAAGTGTCTCCACAGCCGTAGAGAAGAATGTCGTCTGCAATGACACTTACACCGGTCAGGCCTTGCAACACCTCATGTTGCCTGCGTTGATATTCTTCTGCAGCTGGTTTTATGCCGAAAGGCATCCCTAGCCACCCGAATCTGCCAAGCGGGGTCCAAAAGGTGGTCAGATAACTGCTCTCTTCTTCAAGTTTGACTTGCCAGTAGCCATCTTTGGCATCAAGCACGGAGAATACTTTTGCTTTTGCAATGTCTGGAAGTATCTCCTCTATTGTTGGCATCTGGTAGTGTGACCGCCGTAGAGCTTTATTGAGTGCGCTGGGATCAATGCAGGTGCGCAGCTTTCCTGGCTTTTCTATGACAACCATGTTGCTGATCCATTGTGTTGGCTCTGTGACTCTTTTGATGATGCCATTCTTCTCCATGGATCGTATGGCTTCAGTGACTTTGTGTTTGAGCGGAATGGGAATTTGTCGTGGCACCTGATGCACAGGCCTAATGTCGGGGTCCACCTCGAGGTGTAGTTCACCAGGAAGACAGCCAAGGCCTTCAAACACGTTGTTGTATTTTGAGATGATGTCCTCTGTGGTGGTTGTGAAATGCATATCTGTCCCTGTTGTGCTGCGTGAGACCGCTGTAGATGACATATCTGTGTGGTGTATGAAATAGCAAGTTTTTGCAGAAAGCAGAGGCATTTGTGACGTGTGTATAACTTGAAACTTCAGGTCGTGTGTTTGTCCATCATGGTCAGCTTTGAGGTGACACAACCCAGCTAGTTTCACTTGTGACCCATCATACAGTTTAATGGTGGCTTTGCTGGCTGGTATGTCTGGATTACCATCTTGTGTGATGAGCTGTAGATCTCTGAAGCTTATGGCGTTGGTTGTGGCTCCTGTGTCCAATTGACATGTGATTGTATGGCTAGGGTCATATGATACTGGTTCAGTCATTTACGGTGTTACTTTGAGGTTGACAAGCCATTTCTCGTTTCCCTGTTCCATAGCGTTTATGTTTGATAGGAACCACACCTCTTCCATTTCTTCTTCCTCCTCTACTCTGTCTTCTCCAAGAAAGTTCACCCGTGTCTTGCGCTGGGCTTGTTTGCACACTCTTGCAGTGGCAAGTGGTTTTTCTTTCCACAGGCTTTGCAGATGACGCCAAATGCAGGGCATTTCATTCTGTCATGCACTGCTCCACAGTAACGACAGAGGTTATTATTTGGGCGTTTATCTTTGTTTGCATGTCCCATATGCTCTTTGTAATTATGCTGAGGTGCAAATGAGGGGCGCATCTCTGAGCGTTTGTCATGTGCAAAGTGTACATTCTCCTGTTCCACACCAGTTATTATCTTATTTTGAATTTGTACTAGTTCGCTGACTCTAAACATGTCTATTGCTTTGGCAAGTGTGAGTTCTGATTCACGTAACATGAGTGCTTGTGTACTTGCATTTTTAGTCACAAGCACTAATCTGTCACAGATCAATTCATCTCGCAGGGGACCAAATTCACATTTGTCTGCTAGCTTTCTCAGGTTTGCAACATATTACTCTGTTGACTCATGTTGACTCTGCTGTGCAGTGTTAAATACGTAGCACTCGTAGATTACATTTCTGGAAGGTTCAAAGTGTTTTTGTAGTGCATCCAGATTCTTCTGTGGATTGTCTCTGTCCTCCGCTGACATGTGAAGATGTCTTTGTATTATGTGACATTCTTTGCCCATTACTGTAAGCAGGGTGGCTACTCTTACGTTTGCTTCTTTTTTGTCCAGTTCCGTTGTTATCTCATAGTTTTCCCATTGTGCTCTAAAGAATGTCCAGTTGTTATATACGTCGCCCTTCATGTCCATTGCGTCTGGTACAGGAATCGAAAAAGCCATGGTTCCTCAGGTATTAGCTTAGCAGTTTAGCTCCATTGAAAAAACGTCCAGCCTTTATAGCGCCTTGTTGTTCTGTCTTCAGCCGCGGCGTTAAGTTTCCGCTTCTGACACCATGTTTCGTTCTTTCTTTTATACAGTCATGCAATCTTTGTAGATACGCTACTTTTATTGTATGGCCGCTAGTTATAACCATAGATATATACAGAAGGCTAGATGTCTCACGGCGCAGAATCCAACGTCCGCACTGGCCGCCATCTTTCCACAGTCAGGCAGTCACGGTCTGATGTAGTGAATGTGAGGGAACGTGAGTGACCTGAACAAACATTAACACTCTGATCTCGCTGAAAACATGACGGCTTTGCACACGGTTTGCTTTCTTACAAACGTTCATAACGTAGCAATAATTCTGGATGGTTGAACATGTTGAGAGTGCAGCTTTCTATTAGAAAAAAAACACAATGGTGCTATGGCAGCCTATCTGCACAAGTTAATACGACTGAGACCACTAAGATTTTCATTTCTTAAGTTAAGTATAGCCAACAGCTATTTCAGGACAAACTAGTATTTTGTTCACATACAATATTTGTGGTGTCGGTTGTAGTTATTCGCTGAGGTGCGTTTCCTATAACGTTGCTGCTGCATGAACGCAGTCTCATCAGTTCATGCAGCAGAGACACGGTGATCAATGAACTAGAGCTGCTGATATCTCATCCCCCACCTGTTTGATTCAGAGTCGAACGGTGACAACCTGAGATTACAGGCCGTCTTTTTTCTTGTTGTGATAAAAGGGATTAGGATTGGTAGGTGTAAATAAAACAAGCAATTTGACATATGGAGAGACAGAATAGCTTTTTTTCTATATCATTTAACTTAATTCACAAATGATTTACAATTGGATTGCTTTGCTACAGCATCATGCATTATGGTTTCTACAGGAAATCGGTGACTGAAAAAATGCCAAACTTCTGTGCCGCTTATGGTTGCAGCAATCGTAGCTGTCCACAAACAAAAGCTTGTAGGATCACATTTCATCTGTAAGATATTGTTGGAGCTGTTTGATTAATGTTACGATTTAGTGCTGGTTTGTTTAGTTTAGCGTTTAGCGTATATGTTTTTATTAAATATGGGTGTGTGCGTGTTTTTGCTATTTTCACATGAAAGCCGATGGTTATAAATCATTAATAAGTATGCAGTATCATAACTATGCTTATAACCTTTGTAACAAACCAAACCGCTTGAAATTCGGTTGAAAATAGAGCAATTTAGGGCTATTTAAAAGAACATGCACAATAAGAATACATAGTTATGAGTGAGAGGGGCGGAGCGAGGTGACTGTGGCAAGATGGCCGCCAGTGCGGACGTTCGATTCCATTGGCCAGCAGCGCGGATAAGACATCTCTCCTTCTGTATATATCTATGGTTAGAACAGTGCTCATCAGGTAAAACACCCGGAAGCCAACGTCATCAACTCGCACTAGATGTCTCTGCATATTGCATGGAACTTGGCTGCCATCTAGTGGTTAACTCTCGTAACACTGTCCATTATGAAACATTTCGTCATCTACTCAAATCTTACAATAAAACTGTCAAACAGGCAAGAATAACCCATTTCTCCAAACCTCATCACAAACAATAGCAAAAACCCTTGATTTCTTTTCTCTACCTTCAATCTTTTTAACCAATACAAATTTTAATCAGGACGTACAGACACCAACAGATGCCCTCTGTGAGGATTTTGCAGACCACTTTGTAAGTAAAATTGATGTCATTAGGTCCAGTATTTTAATTAATCAAAATCAATTTTTCTACACATCTGGACAACCACTTTTATCTGAGGAAACACTGGAGAGTTTTGCTCTAGTTGATGCAAGGACACTTGTTCGAGTTTTCTCCCAAGTAAAGCCCACAGCCTGCCTTTTAGACCCAATTCCCACGTCACTCTTAAAGTCACTTTATGGGTTCTTTGAGGAGCAGATTTTATATATTGTCAATTGCTCTCTTCAGACGGGTGTTTTCCCTGCTGCCTCTAGAACGGCGGTGGTGAGGCCCCTTTTGAAGAGGAGCAACTTGGATCCAAACATTTTTAATAACTACCGACCTGTATCCAACTTACCGTTTTTAAGTAAGATTTTAGAAAAACTGTTTTTTAACCAAGTAAATTACTTTTTAAATACAAACAATATTTTAGAGAATTATCAATCTGGTTTTAGAAAGAACCACAGTCCTGAGACAGCCCTTTTAAAGATCGTCAATGATTTCAGGTGTAACGCAGACTCTCAGAAGCTGACAGTCTTGGTGCTACTGGATCAAAGCGCTGCTTTTGATACAGTAGATCACCATATTTTATTAAATAGACTCAGAAACCTGGTGGGCCTGTCAGGTACTGTTTTTAACTGGTTTCATTCTTATCTCACAGATCGATGTTTCTTTGTAAGTATGGATACGTGCTCCTCCAGAATGCATGAAATTAGATGTGGGGTGCCCCAAGGGTCAATTTTAGGTCCGGTTCTTTTTAATCTGTACATGCTTCCCTTGGGGGACGTCGTAAGGAAACACGGCATCAGCTTCCACAGCTATGCTGATGATACACAAATGTACATTGCCGTGTCTCCTGATGACACAGCGCCAATTGATGCCCTTTTAAACTGTATTTTAGATATCAATCATTCTCATGGCAGAGAATTTCCTACAGCTTAACCAGGACAAAACTGAGGTTTTAGTTATTGGTCCTGAAGGCCGGAGAGAGGAACTTTTACCAAAACGTTGGTATTTTAAACCCTCGCAATTTGTAAAGAATCTGGGCGTTGTTTTTGATTCTGAGCTCACCTTTGTTCCACATATAAAAAATATTACAAAGATAGGTTTTTATCATCTAAAGAAAATAGCCAGAATCCGCCCGTTCCTCTCTCAGGCCAACACGGAGGTGCTAATGCATGCTTTTATTTCTTGTAGACTAGATTATTGCAATGCCCTGCTCTCTGGTCTTCCCAAAAAGAGTGTTTACAGTCTACAAATACTACAAAACTCAGTCGCACGTGTGCTGATTAGGACCAGAGGAAGGGAACGCATTACATCGCTTTTAAAGTCACTGCTTTGGCTCCCCGTCCGCTTCAGGATTGATTTTAAGGTTCTCTTATTAGTTTTTAAATGTCTCAACGGTCTTGGCCCATCTTATCTAACTGACCTGCTTTCATCATATCCTAGGTCTTCTGGCACTGGCCTGTTAACTGTTCCCCGAGTCAAAAAAAAACCCATGGTGAGGCTGTTTTCAGCCATTACGGCCCTACTCGGTGGAACAGCCTGCCAGAGAGCCTCAGGACCGCAGAGACTGTTGATATTTTTAAGGGGAGGCTCAAGATGTACCTTTTTAACCTGCCGTTTAACTGACTTCTTTTACTCTTCTCTCTCTTACTCCACTAATTTTATGCCGTTTTACTATTTTTATGCCTTTTATTACCTTCAATTGATTTTTATACTTTTATAATGGTTACCCATTTTTATGCCACTGTTTCACACTTTATTCTTATGTATTTGGTTTATTTCTCATTATGATTATTTTCCCTTTTATACTTTTAGTGCCAGTGTTTCCTCATGGGGGGCCCTTCACGGTGGGAGCTATGCCTGGTCTGCCCATAGGGGCGCTGCAGGCCATGGTGCCCCCTTGTGTGGACGGCTCCCCATAGTGGCCTTTCCTCAACAGATTCTTCAGTGCCAAGCCGTGTTATCTAATGTCTGTGTGAATATGGGGGTGGGCGTTTGTCTGTGTGCGTTGGTGGGGAGGGGTGGGTCCGTATGGGGTGGGGGGAGGGGCAGTGGAGCTTTTTATTTTTTCTCATTGTTATTATTATGATTGTTGTTCTTCTTATCATTATTATTACCTTTCTTTGTTTTGTTTTGTTTTATTTTGTTAAGCACTGTGGGTTGCACATGTTGTGTATGAGCAGTGCTATATAAATAAAGTTTATTGTTATTATTATTATTATAGAAACATGAAGACACATCAAAGAGTAACATGAGGTTGTTGTTGTGACACTGGACGGTAGAGAGTCTGAATCCCCGTCCCAGGCGCAAATCCTCATGGAGGCTTCTGAGGAGGTCAAAGATGGCCAATCCGTCAATCCCAGCTCCATAACGGGGGTCTATGGAAGGAAGCCGCGAGCATTGCGCACTGATCCAGGAGAGCTTTCACCTGGCTTGATGAATCCGTGTCTTCTCATCCTGGATGGCTTTTAGTGCGACCCATGAAGCCTGGACACACGTGTTGTGGATTGGTTGAACGCTGAAGGCTTAGTGACTCATCTTGGATGACGCAATCCTACTTTGGTGCAAGGGGGCCCAGACAGCAACATCATCAAGAGCCAGTAATGGACTCCACAGTGCAGCACTCATTCGCTCGCCCTCCCTCTCCCATTTTATTCTGTAGTGTCAGATTCTGAAGTCGATTTCACTTTGATTTTCAGAGTGATGACACCCTGGAAAAACTCATCCATCATTATAAACTCTCCATCATTTATTCTCTATTCAGGTTGGAGTATTGCAGGTTGTCAAAGCTCGGCTGTGATTGGCTGCTCTCAGCTCTGAAGTCCAACCCCTCCCACCTCAGACTCCTGGACCTGAGTAGGAACCAGCTGCAGGATTCATCAGTGAAGGAGCTGAGTGCTTTTCTGCAGAGTCCAGACTGTAAACTGTAAACTCTGAGGTCAGTACTGGTTTGGAACCAGTGGATGAGGGTTTCAGCACCAAACACAGTTCATCACACATGTTGAATAAACGTTGAACTGAAGGTTGATTCATCTCAAAATGACATCCAGAATATGAAAACTTCATTCTGTTCATGTTTGAAGTAAAAAAAAAAAAAAAAGAAAAGAAAAAGGAAAAGGAAAAACAGGTCATCAGTGGTCATGTGACCAAACATCATTTGAACACACATTAGTTTTGGACAGAGGATTTAATTTCAAGGTGACATTTTCTGTAGTGTCAGATTCTGAAGTCGACGTTTCATTTTGATTTTCAGAGTGATGACACCCTGGAAAAACGCTCCATCATTATAAACTCTCCATCATTTATTCTCTATTCAGGTTGATTGACTGCAGTTTGTCAGAGCTCAGCTGTGATTGGCTGCTCTCAGCTCTGAAGTCCAACCCCTCCCACCTCAGAGAGCTGGACCTGAGATACAACCATCTGAAGGCTTCATCAGTGAAGCCACTGATGGATCTTGTCCACAACAGAGACTATCAACTGAAGACTCTGAGGTCAGTACTGGTTTGGAACCATTGGATGATGGTTCCAGCACCAAAGCCAGTTGATCCCACAGCAGAGGTCCAGTGTTCCCAGTCACAGTGTGAGAGGAGGATGGTGACGTCCAGCTGCTCCTCATTCATCCAACATCTGCTGCCAAACTGCTTCTTCTCTCAGTTCACCACTCAATTATTGATCAGTTCATCTTCATCAGGCCTCAGTATCAGTCCAACACTCCATGGTCACATGACCTTCTGATCTTCCACACTTGACATGTGACTGAGAGTCTGCTTCTTCTCACCAGTCACTCCATCATCTTCATCAACAGTCAACGTCTCTGTGATGATGCGTTCAAGGACCGTGAGTCCTGACTCCTGCTGTCTCTTCTTATCTTTGCAGGTGGTGGTGAGGATGAGGAGACTGAAGAGGAGAGCTCCATCTACTGGTGGCTGACAGAACTACAACCAGTGGAGCCAAACAGCAAGCTGGACGCACCAACACTGTGTGGGTGTGTCACGACCTTTGACCCCAGTGCAGCCTGGTGGCTGGCGGACTGCTTCTCCCTACAAGCTGCTGTGGTTACTGGGAGAGACGTCCCAGAAGCCACTGGTGGAGCTGAATCCTCAGTGGAAGAAGCAGGACTTGGAGCAGCTGCTCAGTGAAGGCAGCAGCAACACAACCACTGCTTCTGCTCTCATCATCCACGGCTGGAACATCTCAGCATGAAGGTTCCACACATCAACAACACACTGCTCTGCTCTCACTTCAGACTTCTATAACATCTTCATTTTGGAGATGAAAAATACTTTTCAAGAGACTTTATTTCTGCTTCATGATCTTAAATGAGGAAATCATGTGGAAAAGATAAAGTGATTCACAACACCTGTGATGGGAACTCAAATCATAATTGAATTATAAGTAAGACAAAAGAAGTTTCCCTCAAAATAATTCATGGTTTTGATGCTTGCCAGATGTTTGTGTGGAGATTTCAGAAGGACGTCAATGAATCAGAAGGAAACCAGATCATTTATTTTATGTGATTATGTTATATCATCCTAACTTTATTACAAGCTCAAACATTATATTTCAATGATTCAATATTCTGACAATAAAAACCATCACAACCTGTGTGACCTTGACCTCAACTGACGTTTCATTTCTGCTGCTTTAACACTTTGATTATATATCTCCTGAAGTCCTGCCATGGGGATTCTCCATATCTGAATAACTTGTGTACTCAAACCTTCTGTAGGCCATACCCACTTCTCCACTAGGTCTCAACATAAACCACATGAATCAATGAAAATAAATCTCACTTTTACAAACAAATCCAATTCAGTTCAAATATAATTTAAATAAAATAAATGATACATTATAATTAATCACCAACAGATAAATCAATGCTGGATATGAGGTGGTTTGCCCTCTCTGGGTCGGTGGGGAGGCCCTGCCTCAGAGGGAGGAGTTCCAGCATCTCGGGGTCTTGTTTGGGACGCCTCCCTGGGGAGGTGTTCCAGGCATGTCCCACCAGGAGGAGACCCTGCTGGAGGGACCAGGTCTCTGGGCTGGACTGGGAAGCCTTGGGGTCCCACTGGAGGAGCTGGAGGAGGTGACTGGGTCCAGGGAAGTCTGGGGGTCTCTGCTGAGGCTGCTGCCCCCGAGACCTGACTCCAGATACGGCAGTAGAAGATGGATGGATGGATGGATGGATGGATGGATGGATGGATGGATGGATGGATGGATGGATGGATGGATGGATGCCAGGTGATAGAACATTTCATAAAAACAGACTCTGCATTATAACTTCTATTACACTCTAAATAACTCACTCCAATATAACTGCACTCGTCCTTCTCTCACATTACATTGGATCACAATGACCAAACAACACAACAAAGACAATGATCCAACTGTACTGCCACGTCCAGACTCAGTATAGGTCTGTAGGCCTCTTGGACCTTCATGTGAACCACTGCGTGTTGACTGGAGGTGAAACATGGCTGACTGCTGTCCTCCTACCTGGACAATGCAATCTCACTTTCAATCTCACAGCCACTAAAAAAACTGATTGTGATTGAGAGGTCCTCAGCAGCCAATCACTGTTGGGAGTCCAGCCTTCAAACACTCCTCCTGAATCCACAGTCACATCTGTGAGCATCTGGAACTTTGGCCCTGATCCTCCACACCACACAACTTGGGATGACAGCGCCACCTACCTGGATCCTTTCAGCAGCCAGTCCATGCTCTGACCCGTTTCCACTGTGGCCTGTTGTGTCATCTGGACCGGAGTCTGGATCATCAGTGTCCAGGTTCATGGAATCTGTCAGAGTGCCGCCGTCCTGTGATGTAATGATAGAGAATCACTCTATTTATACTAATGTGCAGAACCACTAGAGTCTCATTTCTTCACTGCTGTCAGCAACAAGCATTTGGTGTCACACTGGTGTACAACACTTATGGGCTAATTAATAAGAAATTACATATTTATGAATCACCCGCAATGCCCAGATTGTTGCTGCTTATCTGCTGATATGAGCCGTCAACTGTTGCAATATAGAACCACGGGCAGGAAATTACAATTAGTGTAGAGTGTATTATAATTTAAAAGTTTACTAACGGTAGTTCTTTAAAGAATTTAGCAGGGATGGAACAGGCTAACGTGACGACGTCACTTGTAAAACGGTAGGAGCTCAACCTGCTGTCACGGTGAAAACTCCGTGTTACGTCCCGTCTCGGGGGACCGAGACGCAACATGTGGGACACCTTCCCCCACTCCCAAGCCTCATTAATTTCTCACGGCAGTTGGCGGTTTTCAACAAAAACATTTATGAATCAGTAAATGAAAGAAACAAAACAACTTAACCGGTGGGCAGCAAAGGCTTCAGGGTGGGCCCAGGCCAAAATAATAAACCAAACTCCAACTAGCTCGCCTTAAGAACTAACTAAAGAAAGAAAGAGAAGCCAAATATAGAAAGGCTAACCTCCCTACATACTTAATAAACAGGAGAAAAGAGGGGACAAAGAAAATGGCAGCCCACCCCTACGGCTGCGTGCTCTAACACCATTTCAGAAGTGACTAACTGTGGACTTGGGAGCGGAGGAGGGATGACCGTCAGGCTGGCTCGACTGCTCCTCCTTCTCAGCCATGGCGCGTCCAATCAGCAGCCGACATCCAGGACCGCACCTGCAAGGCGTCATCCACTCTCTCACACACACACAGACAGAAACATAGAGGCACCTAGACCCACCCGTGGGTCATAACACCCCCTCCCTTAAGAACCAAACCCTATTAACATACCGACAAACAAAACTAAACAAGAAAACCCTCAGTTCCCCCGAAATAAGAATTTCGCAGCTAGTCCACATGTACACGTGATAATGCATCTGCCAACACAATATCAAGATCCCTAGATAGTAAGTTTGATAGATGGATAGAAATAGATAAGTTAGTTAAAGTTACACACACTATACATATATATATACATATATATATATATATATATATATATATATATATATATATATATATATATATATATGTATATATATATATATATATATATATATATATGTATATATATATATATATATATATATATATACATTATATTTTTATTTTATTATTAACCTCTTTCAATGAACTCCAAAACATACATGGTCAAAATTCATATTATTATTATGTTGTTGTTTTTTTTAAATGCTCATACAAAACAAGAACATTATTTCCAGCAGCAAGCTTCTGTTACGACTGCCGCAACGATTGGTGGAGTGACCCAGCACGTGAATTCTACGATGACCTTCCTCCTACGGAAGTGCCATAGGAGGACATGGATTAAATAGTATGACTTGTCCACCAGAAGGCTGTATTATGGTGTACGTAATATAAAACTTTGGCCTAGTTCTGCTTGTATTGCATTGTATTGGTTGGTGTTCCTGAAGTTTCATTTTTCGTCCCTTTTTATTTTTTACATCCATGTTTGTGATGAAATAGTACTGTGAATCGCTAGCTCGCATTGCATGCTGGGAAACAGCGTCACTCAAGGAAGTTTTGGCTTCGCTGACACGGTCCTGAAGGGAAGTGGGTTTTAGTGCACTGGAACGGGATGAATGTGTTTAATCAAGCAGTACAAACCTGATTAATTGTCTTAATACTTCACTTCGAATGGCCATATTGTTTAGGAATAGAATTAGATGACAACTTCTTCACAATATTTGCAAATATTCAATTTGACCAGCAGGTGTCAGTAGAAGACGAAATTTCATGTTGACTATTTCCTAATGGAAGTGCTCTCTTGACGTTGGATTTTTCTCATAATTATTTAAAGTGTAGGCCTGTATCTGCACACAATTTGGAATTCGTCCCAGCGCCC
>NW_027466119.1:3210000-3223115 GCF_046127955.1 Nelusetta ayraudi
ATAAGTATTAAAAGTTGAGTTGATGTTATACTTGTATTGACATTATGAGTAATTTATACAACTTTTCCCAGGAACTTTTCCCAATGATGAGGGTGAGGGCCCATCATCTGCAATTCAGCATTCTGCAGGTAGTCAACACCAAAACAAGCGTATTCAGCTGTCATAATCCTGTTTGTAAATAATACACATAAACTGTGTACTTGTAATATAAGTCAAACTTTGGTAACTTGAATATAATTCTCACAAAGGGATTTTTCATGTGTATGCACTTTGTACCTGTTATGAATTTAAAAAAAAAAAACATTCATAACTAAACTCAGTTGTTGGTTTCCATCTCTATAAGTTAACAAAGATACATAGATACCTATGAAACACTTGTTTATCTTGCTGAAACTAATACTAGGTTACTAGTACTAGATACACCAGTATACTCTCCCGGAGCACAGATCAACCCACTCAAACAAACAAAAAGCATTTTACTCAGTCAGATAAGATTACTAAATGCTGGATGATACACTGTTTTGTGCATTATTTGGGTAAATAAAATAGTTCTATTATTCATACCTCCGCCTACCATTTATTATTACCTAAGGCATAGGGCATTTAAAAAAACAAAACAAATGTCATTCCGGTGTGCCACCCTTCCACAGTCTGTGCCCCGAGCTTGCCCCCCCAAGAAAAAAATTCTAGGACCGCCCCTGTTTCCAACACTGTGGATGCTCGGTTGTTTATTGCAGCAGACAGATAAACAATTAAACGGCTAAAGCCATCTATTCCACCGTGAATGACAAATCTCCAGCTTTTGGTAAAAAAGGGAGAGAAGATGGAAAGAGAAATCTAAAATATATAAGGCATCAGATAGCTAATTGAAAAAGGTTCATGCACAGCTTATTTGACACAAAAAAGGTATGGTACAAAGATGAAAAGATTTGGAGCGGGTAGAAAATCTCAATGTTTCATTTGTTCAAGTATTTAAAAACAGTTTTGAAAAATACCGTATTCATTTGTGGTTTCCATCTATGTGCCACATTGCATTTGGTGCAGGAACAGAATACTGCCTCCGTCTTAGTGTGCGATTGGCCAAGGCTCGCACTTCAGTCCCAATTGGGTCCACTCTTCTTAAGGAATCACATACTCTTTGAACTACAACAACAGCAAAAAAAAAAGAAAGACAAACTACATAAAATATTAAAGGCACAAATCCGTGTTAACACAGATAATGCTGACAAAAGGTATGATTTCATTTATTAAATACCCCCCCTTTCTTTTTTTTAAATCAACTTCATATCAAACTTACTTTGCACTCGTAATCCCCTGGCATGAAGGAATGCTCTCATCATTCTGTACCCTGTGTTTGGGTGACTGAGTTGGATTTCTGCAATGACGGCATCCAGCTCTTCATCACAAAGCGCTGAATACATGTCCGACATTCTAAACAAACAAAGAATAATTCCTGAAATTTTACTTGGCAAGAGCCAAAACATATATAACAATAATAATAATAATAATAATAATAATAATAATAATAATAATAATAATAATAATAATAATAAACTTTTATTTGTACAGCGCTAAATCACAACCAAAGGCGTCTCAAAGCGCTTTATACAATCGTATAATATATGATATATTATATATTATATTATATATTATATACTGATATATGATTAAAAGCGTCCATTTTCACTGCAACCATTTTGACGTGTATTTGTTGTATCATTAGTGTTATTAGGTACAAGTGTTGCTGCATTCATTGCAAGGTTAACGTCATTTGCGTCAATAGATATGGAAAACAACTACACTTAAGTTTAAAAGAAATGTGCACGTTTTGGAAATGGCAATTTCTTAATATTATTATTATTATTATTATTATTATTATTATTATTATTATTATTATTATCATTAGTGTTCTGTTAAGGTGAAACAACAAAGAAGCCTTTAAGTCTAAATTGTTTAATAAATAGGTTAAGAGCAGTTGGTCTAAGTATGAAAGTCATTTCATTTATTTGTTGCATTAAGAGAAGCATTTATAGAGCGTCGTTGCCACCTACTGGCATCTTTCGGTAGTATTTCTGTTGTAATTTTGAAGCGAACTTTATACCGGAAGTAAGACACGGGAAACACACTGCCAGCGTTTTCTGATGAGCACCCGTTCCTGTAAACCAGTGTTTGTGTGCCGCGAGATATTGTCAGGTGTGCCGTGGGAAATTATCCGATTTGTGTGCCTGTGCAGTCTTAGCGCCTGGCAGAGTAATCATGTAGTACTCTTCCATACCAGTAGGTGGCAGCAGCAGGTAGCTAATTGCCTTGCGCTTGGAGACAAGCGAATTAGTGACGCATGGATGCAGCGACAGGTGTGTGGATTGTGGATAGCGGGACGATGGTTGAAAGTGATGGATAAGTTTTTGAAGAGGAAAAATGCTGACTCTGAACTGGACCCTGGACAAAATCCGGACCCAGATGAAGGCCCTAGTATGAGTGGAGGCAAAGACGGTGACGTCGAGCAAAGTTTCTGGCGTGAGGCAATACAATGAAAGCTATCTTTCATTTGGATTTACTTTTACCGGAGATGCAACGGCACCGACTCCGTTGTGCTTGGTATGTGGTCAAAAGCTCTCCAACAGTGCTATGGTCCCAAGTAAGCTCCAAACGAAACAGCCCTCAGTTCAAAAGAAAAATGTGGAGTATTTTGTTCGCCTGCGTGAACACACGGAGAAACAGGCAACTTTCATGAGAAAAACCGCAAAAGTAAACGAGAGAGCCCTTAAAGCTAGCTACCATGTCGCTGAACTAGGGTTGCCACCTACCAGAGTTACAAATCCGGGACCTGGGGGGGGTCCCGGATCCTGTATCAGTTCATTACGGGACAGGTTTTTTAGTTGCCAAGTACGGGACAATCGTGTATTTTACGGGAGTAGACCACAGGCAGAAATCAAATGAGGTTTTGTCATTTTCCCTTAAAAACGGGACAAATTGTGTCCCGGGAGAGATTTTATTTTTCCCGGGACAGGTGGTGAAAAAAGAGAACAATTCTGGGAAAAACGGGACGGGTGGCAACACTACGCTGAACTTGTGGCTAAATCAAAAAAGTCCCACACTGTGGCAGAGCAATTAATACTTCCCGCCTGCAAAGCCATTGTAAATGAGACGCTCGGACCCGAAGCGGCTAAAGAAATAGCCAAAGTCCCTCTCTCAGATAACACAATCTCCAGACGTATTAATGAGATGTCTGCAGACATCGAAAGTGTGGTTTTGGACAAGATCCCTATCAGTAAGAAATTTGCCTTGCAACTTGATGAGTCTACTGATATAAGTGTTGTTGCAGATTCTGAAGTCGACATTTCACTTTGATTTTCAGAGTGATGACACCCTGGAAAAACTCTCCATCATTATAAACTCTCCATCATTTATGCTCTATTCAGGTTGGAGTATTGCAGGTTGTCAAAGCTCAGCTGTGATTGGCTGCTCTCAGCTCTGAAGTCCAACCCCTCCCACCTCAGACACCTGGACCTGAGTGAGAACCTGCTGCAGGATTCAGCAGTGAAGGAGCTGAGTGGTTTTCTGCAGGGTCCAGACTGTAAACTGGAGACTCTGAGGTCAGTTCACCCTCTTCACTCGACAACTTCTATCACTCTTGTTGTTGTCGTCATGATTTGCACTTGACTGCTGTTGGAAATTCAATTTGCAGACACTGGTTTGTGTTTGAAATGAGTGAAACTGGGTTTGAAGCAGGGGTGCCCATTAGGTCTAGGGGGTGGGTAGAGAGACGAACCGCTCTCTCAGTCATTAGAAAACACGGTGGTTGTGGTTGATCTTGGTCATAATGTACGATGTGCTGGAGTTTGTTTCTATATGTGCTGTGTTTTACAGTCAAAGGTAAATGTGATGAATCAGCTTCTGCACTGCTCAGATCAAATAAAGGAGATATAAAGCAGGTTTCATTTTAAATCTGCAACTATAATGAACAAAATCAAGGTATACTTCAGATACCTGCATTCTGTTTGAGAGCAGACAGGGACAGCAAAAAGAGTTTGGCTGTTGTTTTCTTTAACTACACGCCAAACTACCGGGGTTGTTGCGTGAGCTTGCAATCCTGGCGTAAACTGACGGAGACGCCTCGCTCGCAAAATACGCTTCAAAGTCACGCACAGCAGAAGCACTGGACATCCTGGGAGATGCTGCTAGCAAAACATCTGCGTTCCACACACACACACACACACACACACACACACACACACACACACACACACACACACACACACACACACACACACACACATCGATTGTATAGTAGGTAGATCTTTTTGACTTGGTCATTTTAAAAGTAGCTCGCATGTTGAAAAAGTGTGAGCACCTCTGGTTTAAAGGTTAAAATCCTGCCATCTGGTGGTCAGATTTCAGATTGCAGCGCTCATTCACTCACCCTCTCTCCTTTGATGAGTGTCAGATTCTAAAGTCGACTTTTGACTTTGATTCTCAGAGTGAAGACACCCTGGAAAAACTCTCCATCATTTCTTCTCTATTCAGGTTGTGGAGGTGCAGGTTGTCAAAGCTCAGCTGTGAATGGCTGCTCTCAGCTCTGAAGTCCAACCCCTCCCAACTCAGACACCTGGAGCTGAGTTGGAACTGCCTTCTGGATTCAACAGTGAAGGTGCTGAGTGGTTTTCTGCAGAGTCCAGACTGTAAACTGGAGACTCTGAGGTCAGTTCACCCTCTTCACTCTACAACTTCTATCACTCTTGTTATTGTTGTCATGATTTTCACTTGACTGCTATTGGAAATTCAATTTGCAGTCACTGGTTTGTGTTTGAAATTAATGAAACTGGGTTTAAAGGTACAGTGTGTAAAATCCTCCCATCTAGTGGTCAGCTTGCAGATTGCAGATTCTGAAGTGGACATTTCACTTTGATTTTCAGAGTGATGACACCCTGGAAAAACTCTCCATCATTATAAACTCTCCATCATTTATTCTGTATTCAGGTTGTGGTGCTGCAGTTTGTCAAAGCTCAGCTGTGATTGGCTGCTCTCAGCTCTGAAGTCCAACCCCTCCCACCTCAGACACCTGGACCTGGATGGGAACCAGCTGCAGGATTCAGGAGTGAAGCCACTAATGGATCTTGTCCACAGCAGAGACTATCAACTGGAGAGTGTGAGGTCAGTACTGGTTTAGAACCATTGGATGATGGTTCCAGCACCAAAGCCAGTTGATCCCACAGCAGAGGTCCAGTGTTCCCAGTCACAGTGTGAGAGGAGGATGGTGACGTCCAGCTGCTCCTCATTCATCCAACATCTGCTGCCAAACTGCTTCTTCTCTCAGTTCACCACCCAATTATTGATCAGTTCATCTTCATCAGGCCTCAGTATCAGTCCAACACTCCATGGTCACATGACCTTCACATGTTCCACACTAGACATGTGACTGAGAGTCTGCTTCTTCTCACCAGTCACTCCACCATCTCCATCAACAGTCAACGTCTCTGTGATGATGCGTTCAAGGACCCTGAGTCCTGACTCCTGCTGTCTCTTCTTCTCTCTACAGGTGGAGGTGAGGGAGGATGAGGAGGAGACTGAAGAGGAGCGCTCCATCTAGTGGTGGCTGACAGAACTACAACAAGTGGAGCCAAACAGCAAGCTGTGTGTCATGACTAGTGATGGTGAGGTGAAGCCTCATGAGGCATTGAACCACTTGAGCCAACTGGTTCGAGAAACGGTTCATTTCTCGAAGTTTCATGTGCACACGAAACCACCTACTGGCCAAATGTACAATCACAGGCAAGCTGTGTCTGAAGCACGTGTGATGCATTGAATTTTTGTGTCTGTTATGTCTGTTGGGAATGACTATGAATTGCAAGAAATGAATGACCAAATAATTTCTGTACATAAATTATATATATATTTTTGTTTTGTTTTTCTCGCTTATTTATGATTATTTTATCGGTACTGATGCCAGTGGTTATGGGGATGCTCCAAACAAATTTTGTTGTTAACTTTGTTCAACAATGACTATAAATAAATAACTTGACTTGATAACTATGTGTATGATACATTTTTTTGAATGTATTCTGTTTGTGCAATTTTTTTCTGAAAATGGCATGGGTGTAATCAGGCAGATGACAGTGAAAGTGATTGTGGGACTTGGAAAAGGGCATAGATCAGGGGTGCTCACACTTTTTCAACATGCAAGCTACTTTTAAAATGAGCAAGTCAAAAAGATCCACCTCCTATAAAACAGGAAAAGTCATTCAGAAATATATTTGTAGTCCAATGATAAAGAAAGAAAGAGGATTAAATGGGTCAACATGTTCCCATGTGCATTTATGCTCATCATTGCACAGAAAACTCATGGTTTAAAATTGTTTAGGTTATATCTGCCTATGTTTGATTTTATCAATAAAAGTGTGTTTACGTTAAGATGTTTTGCTGTATAGTTTTGTGTTTTCCAGCGCATAGGTTAGGGATAATTGGTGTGTGTGTGTGCGTGTGTGTGTCTGTGTGTGTGTGTGTGATGCAGACGTTTTGCCAGCAGCATCTCCCAGCATCTTCGGCGCGTCTGCAGTGCGTGCGCACTTTGAAGCGCATTTTCCGAGCGAGGCGTCTCCATCAGTTTACGCCAGGATTGCAAGCTCACGCGACAACCCCGGTAGTTTTGCGTATAAAACAACAGCAAAACTCTTTTTCCTGTCCCTGTCTGGTCTTTATTTGATCTGAATGGTGCCGAAGCCGATACGTCACATTTACCCTGGACACCCTTGTCCAGGGTGTCCCCTGCCTTCGCCCTAAGTCAGCTGGGAGAGGCTCCAGCAGACTCCCGTGACCCTGAGTTCAGGACTAAGCGGGTATGGAAAATGAATGAATGCATGAATGAATGTAAAGCACAGCACATATAAGAACAAAATCCAGCACATCGTACATTATGACCAAAATCAACCAGATCCACCGTGTTTTCTAATCCTGCCTGAACGATTCTACCTGCTGTAATTGACGCGGATCTCTCTCTCTCTCTCTCTCTCTCTCACACACTCTCTCTCTCTCTCTCTCTCTCTCTCTCTCTCTCTCCCTCTCTCTCCCTCTCTCCCATGCGATCACCCAAACTCCCTTCGTAATTGACCAGTAGATCGCGATGGACGTAATTGGCACCCCTGGCATAGATGCTTGTGTAACATGGACATTGATGTACAGGACAGGGGGCTCCATCCTATCACCTCTCCTCTCCTCACTCTCTCCGTAAGCTCTCAAAAATATCTCCAAACTAAACGCTATCTAGTCTCAAACACTCCAAACTATAAACACTATCCAAAATCTAGTAATCCAAACTCTCTCCAAATCTCAGTTGACTGCAACTCTCCTATAATAACCCCCATTTTGAATGGAGCCTGAGGGGTCTATATAAACCGTTAAAATATGAATTACAGATATATATATATGGGTCCACTTTTCTGCTGCAGCTGGCCATTTTCATTTTACACCGTCCAAATTTACAGCTCAGGGCGCTGGGACGAATTGCAAATTGTGTGCAGGTACAGGCCTACACTTCAAATAATTATGAGAAAAATCCAACGTCAAGAGAGCACTTCCATTAGGAAAAAGTCAACATGAAATTCCGTCTTCTACTGACACCTGCTGGTCAAATTGAATAGTTGCAAATATTGTGAAGAAGTTGTCATCTAATTCTAATCCTAAACAATATGGCCATTCGAAGTGAAGTATTAAGACAATTAATCAGGTTTGTACTGCTTGATTAAACACATTCATCCCGTTCCAGTGCACTAAAACCCACTTCCCTTCAGGACCGTGTCAGCGAAGCCAAAACTTCCTTGAGTGACGCTTTTTCCCAGCATGCAATGCGAGCTAGCGATTCACAATACTATTTCGTCACAAACATGAATGTAAAAAATAAAAAGGGAAAAATGAAACTTCAGGAACACCAACCAATACAATGCAATACAAGCAGAACTGGGCCGAAGTTTTATATTATGTACACCATAATACAGCCTTCTGGTGGACAAGCCATACTATTTAAGCCGTGTCCTCCTATGGTTCTTCCGTGGGAGGAAGGTCATCGTAGGTGTCACGTGCTGGATGCTCGTCACTCCACCAATCGTTGCGGTTGAGTTCGTAAGTGAACAGTCGTAACAGAAGCAATAATGCGTTGCAAGTGGATGTGATGCTCACTGAACCCAATTCAGACAACTCTCCCTCCACTTTTCTTGTTTTGTATAAGCATTTAAAAAAAACAACATAATAATAATATGGATTTTGACCATGTATGTTTTGGAGTTTATTGAAAGAGGTTAATAATAAAAGAAAAATAATATATATATGTATATATGTGTATATATATATATATATATATATATATATATATATATATATATATATATATATGTATATATATATATATATATAGTGTGTAACTTTAACTAACTTATCTATTTCTATCCATCTATCAAACTTACTATCTAGGGATCTTGATATTGTGTTGGCAGATGCATTATCACGTGTACATGTGGACTAGCTGCAAAATTCTTATTTCGGGGGAACTGAGGGTTTTCTTGTTTAGTTTTGTTTGTCGGTATGTTAATCGGGTTTGGTTCTTAAGGGAGGGGGTGTTATGACCCACGGGTGGGTCTAGGTGCCTCTATGTTTGTGTCTGTGTGTGTGTGTGAGAGTGGATGACGCCTTGCAGGTGCGGTCCTGGATGTCGGCTGCTGATTGGACGCGCCACGGCTGAGAAGGAGGAGCAGTTGAGCCAGCCTGATGGTCATCCCTCCTCCGCTCCCAAGTCTGCAGTTAGTCACTTCTGAAATGGTGTTAGAGCACGCAGCCGTAGGGGTGGGCTGCCATTTTCTTTGTCCCCTCTTTTCTCCTGTTTAATAAGTATGTAGGGAGGTTAGCCTTTCTGTATTTGGCTTCTCTTTCTTTCTTTAGTTAGTTCTTAAGGCGAGCTAGTTGGAGTTTGGTTTGTTATTTTGGCCTGGGCCCACCCTGAAGCCTTTGCTGCCCACCGGTTAAGTTGTTTTGTTTCTTTCATTTACTGATTCATAAATGTTTTTGTTGAAAACCGCCAACTGCCGTGAGAAATTAATGAGGCTTGGGAGTGGGGGAAGGTGTCCCACACGTTGCGTCTCGGTCCCCCAAGACGGGACGTAACACGGAGTTTTCGCCGTGACAGCAGGTTGAGCTCCTACCGTGTTACAGGTGACGTCGTCACGTTAGCCTGTTCCATCCCTGCTAAATTCTTTAAAGAACTACCGTTAGTAAACTTTTAAATTATAATACACTCTACACTAATTGTCATTTCCTGCCCGTGGTTCAATATTGCAACAGTTGACGGCTCATATCAGCAGATAAGCAGCAACAATCTGGGCATTGCGCGTGATTCATAAATATGTCATTTCTTATTAATTAGCCCATAAGTGTTATACACCAGTGTGATACCAAATGCTTGTTGCTGACAGCAGTGAAGAAATGACACTCTAGTGGTTCTGCACATCAGTATAAATAGAGTGATTCTCTATCATTACATCACAGGACGGCGGCACTCTGACAGATTCCATGAACCTGGACACTGATGATCCAGACTCCGGTCCAGATGAGCCAACAGGCCACAGTGGAAACGGGTCAGAGCATGGACTGGCTGCTGAAAGGATCCAGGTAGGTGGCGCTGTCATCCCAAGGTGTGTGGTGTGGAGGATCAGGGCCAAAGTTCCAGATGCTCACAGATGTGAGTCTGGATTCAGGAGGAGTGTTTGAAGGCTGGACTCCCAACAGTGATTGGCTGCTGAGGACCTCTCAATCACAATCAGGTTTTTTAGTGGCTGTGAGATTGAAAGTGAGATTGCATTGTCCAGGTAGGAGGACAGCAGTCAGCCATGTTTCACCTCCAATCAACACGCAGTGGTTCACATGAAGGTCCAAGAGGCCTACAGACCTACACTGAGTCTGGACGTGGCAGTACAGTTGGATCATTGTCTTTGTTGTGTTTGGTCATTGTGATCCAATGTAATGTGAGAGAAGGACGAGTGCAGTTATATTGGAGTGAGTTATTTAGAGTGTAATAGAAGTTATAATGCAGAGTCTGTTTTTATGAAATGTTCTATCACCTGGCATCCATCCATCCATCCATCCATCCATCTTCTACTGCCGTATCTGGAGTCAGGTCTCGGGGGCAGCAGCCTCAGCAGAGACCCCCAGACTTCCCTGGACCCAGTCACCTCCTCCAGCTCCTCCAGTGGGACCCCAAGGCTTCCCAGTCCAGCCCAGAGACCTGGTCCCTCCAGCAGGGTCTCCTCCTGGTGGGACATGCCTGCAACACCTCCCCAGGGAGGCGTCCTAAACAAGACCCCAAGATGCTGGAACTCCTCCCCCTGAGGCAGGGCCTCCCCACCGACCCAGAGAGGGCAAACCACCTCATATCTTTCATTGATTTATCTGTTGGTGAATAATTATAATGTATCATTTATTTTATTTAAATTATATTTGAACTGAATTGGATTTGTTTGTAAAAGTGAGATTTATTTTCATTGATTCATGTGGTTTATGTTGAGACCTAGTGGAGAAGTGGGTATGGCCTACAGAAGGTTTGAGTACACAAGTTATTCAGATATGGAGAATCCCCATGGTAGGACTTCAGGAGATATATAATCAAAGTGTTAAAGCAGCAGAAATGAAACGTCAGTTGAGGTCAAGGTTACACAGGTTGTGATGGCTTTTATTGTCAGAATATTGAATCATTGAAATATAATGTTTGAGCTTGTAACAAAGTTAGGATGATATAACATAATCACAAAAAATAAATGATCTGGTTTCCTTCTGATTCATTGACGTCCTTCTGAAATCTCCACACAAACATCTGGCAAGCATCAAAACCATGAATTATTTTGAGGGAAACTTCTTTTGTCTTACTTATGATTCAATAATGATTTGAGTTCCCATCACAGGTGTTGTGAATCACTTTATCTTTTCCACATGATTTCCTCATTTAAGATCATGAAGCAGAAATAAAGTCTCTTGAAAAGTATTTTTCACCTCCAAAATGAAGATGTTATAGAAGTCTGAAGTGAGAGCAGAGCAGTGTGTTGCTGATGTGTGGAACCTTCATGCTGAGATGTTCCAGCCGTGGATGATGAGAGCAGAAGCAGTGGTTGTGTTGCTGCTGCCTTCACTGAGCAGCTGCTCCAAGTCCTGCTTCTTCCACTGAGGATTCAGCTCCACCAGTGGCTTCTGGGACGTCTCTCCCAGTAACCACAGCAGCTTGTAGGGAGAAGCAGTCCGCCAGCCACCAGGCTGCACTGGGGTCAAAGGTCGTGACACGCCCACACAGTGTTGGTGCGTGCAGCTTGCTGTTTGGCTCCACTGGTTGTAGTTCTGTCAGCCACCAGTAGATGGAGCGCTCCTCTTCAGTCTCCTCATCCTCACCACCACCTGCAAAGATAAGAAGAGACAGCAGGAGTCAGGACTCACGGTCCTTGAACGCATCATCACAGAGACGTTGACTGTTGATGAAGATGATGGAGTGACTGGTGAGAAGAAGCAGACTCTCAGTCACATGTCAAGTGTGGAAGATCAGAAGGTCATGTGACCATGGAGTGTTGGACTGATACTGAGGCCTGATGAAGATGAACTGATCAATAATTGAGTGGTGAACTGAGAGAAGAAGCAGTTTGGCAGCAGATGTTGGATGAATGAGGAGCAGCTGGACGTCACCATCCTCCTCTCACACTGTGACTGGGAACACTGGACCTCTGCTGTGGGATCAACTGGCTTTGGTGCTGGAACCATCATCCAATGGTTCCAAACCAGTACTGACCTCAGAGTCTTCAGTTGATAGTCTCTGCTGTGGACAAGATCCATCAGTGGCTTCACTGATGAAGCCTTCAGATGGTTGTATCTCAGGTCCAGCTCTCTGAGGTGGGAGGGGTTGGACTTCAGAGCTGAGAGCAGCCAATCACAGCTGATCTATGACAACCTGCACCTCTCCAACCTGAATACGGAATAAATGATGGAGAGTGTCATTCACAGTTGGGTGTGCGCACGCGCGCGTGTGTGTGTGTGTGCGTGCGTGAGTGCGTATGTCCGCAAACGTGTGTGTGTGTGTGTGTGTGTGTGTGTGTGTGTGTGTGTGTGTGTGTGTGTGTGTAATTTAAAACCAGTTTTACACATTTCTAATGGAATCAAAGTGAATTCCAACAAACTCAATTCAAAGTCATGACAACAATAACTGCAGCAGTTGTAGAGTGAAGAGGGTAAACTGACCTCAGAGCCTCCAGTTTACAGTCTGGACTCTGCAGAAAACCACTCAGCACCTTCACTGTTGAATCCAGAAGGCAGTTCCAACTCAGCTCCAGGTGTCTGAGTTGGGAGGGGTTGGACTTCAGAGCTGAGAGCAGCCAATCACAGCTGAGCTATAACAAACTACATTTCCACAACCTGAATAGAGAAGAAATGATGGAGAGTTTAGAATCAAAGTCAAATGTCCACTTTAGAATCTGACACTCAACAAAGGAGAGAGGGTGAGTGAATGAGCGCTGCAATCTGAAATCTGACCACCAGATGGCAGGATTTTACACTCTGTACCTTTAAACCAGGGGTGCTCACACTTTTTCAACATGCAAGCTACTTTTAAAATGACCAAGTCAAAAAGATCTACCTACTATACAATCGGTGTGTGTGTGTGTGTGTGTGTGTGTGTGTGTGTGTGTGGAACGCAGATGTTTTGCTAGCAGCATCTCCCAGGATCTCCGGTGCTTCTGCTGTGCGTGACTTTGAAGCGTATTTTGTGAGTGAGGCGTCTCCGTCAGTTTACGCCAGGATTGCAGGCTCACGTGACAAGCACGGTAGTTTGGCGTGTATTTAAAGAAAACAACAGCCAAACTCTTTTTGCTGTCCCTGTCTGCTCTCATACAGAATGCAGGTATCTGAAGTATACATTGATTTTAACAATTATTATAGTTTCAGATTTAAAATGAAATCTGCTTTATGTCTCCTTTATTTGATCTGAGCGGTGCAGAAGCCGATTCGTCTCATTTACCTTTGACTGTAAAATCCAGCACATATAAAAACAAAATCCAGCACATCGTACATTATGACCAAGATCACTGAGTTCCTGCCTGAAC